>NW_027362764.1:691869724-691907224 GCF_046119375.1 Phyllobates terribilis
CCTTCTCATCACCGTGGGCCTCCAGCATTGTTGCTTATTTACTTTTAATACTAGGCTTCTTTTCACCAGGACCAGCGACTCCCGCATGACTGGAGGCAACCACCGCTGACCTGGAGGCAACCACCGGTAACCTGGAGGCCAGTTTACAGCACAACCCAAGCAAAACACCTTTGCAGGCCACACGACCCCCCCGAAGAGCAGCTCAAATTCACTCGCAACCATCTCACCCTCTTCCTTCATTCACTCCTGGGCGTTTCGCTCCACCCCAAGTTGCGGGTCCAGCTTGCTCTTTCTGTCACATCCCCGCGATGAACGGTTTAGCCTGCAGGAGACCCTGCGCCGAGCCATTTTTAAACACATCTGATGCGGCAGGTGTTTCATTGCTCAACAAACAACACCTATGGGGACGGCACAGCTTATGCATCGGTCCTTCGGAGACCGCCCCAGAACGGCCAGAGTTCTCGTCCCCACGCGAGCCTGAGGAAGGCTGGCCGGGCGATGGGCCAAGCAGCGTCTACTGGCCATACCACCTTGGATACGTCCGATCTCGGAAGCAAAGCAGAGATGGGTTCGGAAATACTTGGTTGGGACACCTCCTGAGAACACCAGGTATTGTAGACAATTTTGATGACGTTTTGCCATCTTGCCCAGCTCGGCTAGCATTGAGTGGCGCCTTGCTGGACACCGACCTTACGTAAAGTAGAGGCTGGAAGTCCCAAGCATCCCAAGCCCCCCAAGACCTCTAAGATAAGGACGCAACCCCGCCGCCTCTACCAGGCCTCACACCGAGCTCCTTGCCACGGCTAGGAGTGCTTATTGACCCCGCAGCCGGCCGTATGCAAATGATGGCGTTAAAAGCATCTCGCGCTGTGAAGGGGCCAGGCTTTCAGCAGCTGCCCAGGGGATGGTTTTAGAGGGCGACCGCCTAACGAGGGCCAGCAGAAGTAACGTCTTCTTCTTCAAAGAAGCTTGTGTAACTAACCCAATCAGACAGCTGCCCAGGAGCTAACCTCAGTGCTAGGAAGGAGCGGGAGGGAATTGAGGGGGTGGTTCCTGCTAAGGCCCTGAAATAATAATAAGACAGGCAGGAGAGTCTGACGCATGGTGGCGGAAAAGCTGCAGGTGCAAATAGGGAATGTGGTCTCGTGCGAGCAACTTGTGCATGCTCGCTGTGTGTGAGTGTGCGCTTCCTAGGTACGGCGCGCTGCAGACAGTCAAAAGGGTTGCTCCCTTTCATTAAAAGTTAATCCCCGGCTGCAGGCTATTAGAAAGCAACTAACCGCGCTCTACTCACCCTACCCAGGTCTACCGGTGAGTCTCGCCGCTGCTCCCGGCCTGTGGCATTGGCCGCGACGCTGACGTTCCGTCGACAGCGCGGCAGCCGATCAGTGAGCTCAGCGGCTCTGAGCGGGGCGTTCTGTCTACAAGACCTTTTTAAGGAGCCAGCAAAAAAGTGAAGAGAAAAGAAAGCACAAAAGCACCTTGTCTTACTAAGCACTGGAAAGGGCAGCCGGCAACCGGACGTCAAAGTGGAAAAGCAGCAAGTGAGAGGCCTGTCTCTGCCTACAGCCACACCACCCTGAACACGCCCGATCTCGTCTGATCTCGGAAGCTAAGCAGGGTTGGGCCTGGTTAGTACTTGGATGGGAGACCGCCTGGGAATACCAGGTGCTGTAGGCTTTTGCCTTTTCTTACTTCCACCAGCAGGGGTCACTCTCCTCTATGCCTTTTTTCCATTCCTTTTTTCACAAGCGCACACATGCTCCTTTCTTCTTTTCATTTGCTTTCTCTCTTGCGCTATTTAATCCTTGCAAAATACCAACATCCTTCTCATCACCGTGGGCCTCCAGCATTGTTGCTTATTTACTTTTAATACTAGGCTTCTTTTCACCAGGACCAGCGACTCCCGCATGACTGGAGGCAACCACCGCTGACCTGGAGGCAACCACCGGTAACCTGGAGGCCAGTTTACAGCACAACCCAAGCAAAACACCTTTGCAGGCCACACGACCACCCCGAAGAGCAGCTCAAATTCACTCGCAACCATCTCACCCTCTTCCTTCATTCACTCCTGGGCGTTTCGCTCCACCCCAAGTTGCGGGTCCAGCTTGCTCTTTCTGTCACATCCCCGCGATGAACGGTTTAGCCTGCAGGAGACCCTGCGCCGAGCCATTTTTAAACACATCTGATGCGGCAGGTGTTTCATTGCTCAACAAACAACACCTATAGGGACGGCACAGCCTATGCATCGGTCCTTCGGAGACCGCCCCAGAACGGCCAGAGTTCTCGTCCCCACGCGAGCCTGAGGAAGGCTGGCCAGGCGATGGGCCAAGCAGCGTCTACTGGCCATACCACCGTGGATACGTCCGATCTCGGAAGCAAAGCAGAGATGGGTTCGGAAATACTTGGTTGGGACACCTCCTGAGAACACCAGGTATTGTAGACAATTTTGATGACGTTTTGCCATCTTGCCCAGCTCGGCTAGCATTGAGTGGCGCCTTGCTGGACACCGACCTTACGTAAAGTAGAGGCTGGAAGTCCCAAGCATCCCAAGCCCCCCAAGACCTCTAAGATAAGGACGCAACCCCGCCGCCTCTACCAGGCCTCACACTGAGCTCCTTGCCACGGCTAGGAGTGCTTATTGACCCCGCAGCCGGCCGTATGCAAATGATGGCGTTAAAAGCATCTCGCGCTGTGAAGGGGCCAGGCTTTCAGCAGCTGCCCAGGGGATGGTTTTAGAGGGCGACCGCCTAACGAGGGCCAGCAGAAGTAACGTCTTCTTCTTCAAAGAATCTTGTGTAACTAACCCAATCAGACAGCTGCCCAGGAGCTAACCTCAGTGCTAGGAAGGAGCGGGAGGGAATTGAGGGGGTGGTTCCTGCTAAGGCCCTGAAATAATAATAAGACAGGCAGGAGAGTCTGACGCATGGTGGCGGAAAAGCTGCAGGTGCAAATAGGGAATGTGGTCTCGTGCGAGCAACTTGTGCATGCTCGCTGTGTGTGAGTGTGCGCTTCCTAGGTACGGCGCGCTGCAGACAGTCAAAAGGGTTGCTCCCTTTCATTAAAAGTTAATCCCCGGCTGCAGGCTATTAGAAAGCAACTAACCGCGCTCTACTCACCCTACCCAGGTCTACCGGTGAGTCTCGCCGCTGCTCCCGGCCTGTGGCATTGGCCGCGACGCTGACGTTCCGTCGACAGCGCGGCAGCCGATCAGTGAGCTCAGCGGCTCTGAGCGGGGCGTTCTGTCTACAAGACCTTTTTAAGGAGCCAGCAAAAAAGTGAAGAGAAAAGAAAGCACAAAAGCACCTTGTCTTACTAAGCACTGGAAAGGGCAGCCGGCAACCGGACGTCAAAGTGGAAAAGCAGCAAGTGAGAGGCCTGTCTCTGCCTACGGCCACACCACCCTGAACACGCCCGATCTCGTCTGATCTCGGAAGCTAAGCAGGGTTGGGCCTGGTTAGTACTTGGATGGGAGACCGCCTGGGAATACCAGGTGCTGTAGGCTTTTGCCTTTTCTTACTTCCACCAGCAGGGGTCACTCTCCTCTATGCCTTTTTTCCATTCCTTTTTTCACAAGCGCACACATGCTCCTTTCTTCTTTTCATTTGCTTTCTCTCTTGCGCTATTTAATCCTTGCAAAATACCAGCATCCTTCTCATCACCGTGGGCCTCCAGCATTGTTGCTTATTTACTTTTAATACTAGGCTTCTTTTCACCAGGACCAGCGACTCCCGCATGACTGGAGGCAACCACCGCTGACCTGGAGGCAACCACCGGTAACCTGGAGGCCAGTTTACAGCACAACCCAAGCAAAACACCTTTGCAGGCCACACGACCCCCCCGAAGAGCAGCTCAAATTCACTCGCAACCATCTCACCCTCTTCCTTCATTCACTCCTGGGCGTTTCGCTCCACCCCAAGTTGCGGGTCCAGCTTGCTCTTTCTGTCACATCCCCGCAATGAACGGTTTAGCCTGCAGGAGACCCTGCGCCGAGCCATTTTTAAACACATCTGATGCGGCAGGTGTTTCATTGCTCAACAAACAACACCTATAGGGACGGCACAGCCTATGCATCGGTCCTTCGGAGACCGCCCCAGAACGGCCAGAGTTCTCGTCCCCACGCGAGCCTGAGGAAGGCTGGCCAGGCGATGGGCCAAGCAGCGTCTACTGGCCATACCACCGTGGATACGTCCGATCTCGGAAGCAAAGCAGAGATGGGTTCGGAAATACTTGGTTGGGACACCTCCTGAGAACACCAGGTATTGTAGACAATTTTGATGACGTTTTGCCATCTTGCCCAGCTCGGCTAGCATTGAGTGGCGCCTTGCTGGACACCGACCTTACGTAAAGTAGAGGCTGGAAGTCCCAAGCCTCCCAAGCCCCCCAAGACCTCTAAGATAAGGACGCAACCCCGCCGCCTCTACCAGGCCTCACACCGAGCTCCTTGCCACGGCTAGGAGTGCTTATTGACCCCGCAGCCGGCCGTATGCAAATGATGGCGTTAAAAGCATCTCGCGCTGTGAAGGGGCCAGGCTTTCAGCAGCTGCCCAGGGGATGGTTTTAGAGGGCGACCGCCTAACGAGGGCCAGCAGAAGTAACGTCTTCTTCTTCAAAGAATCTTGTGTAACTAACCCAATCAGACAGCTGCCCAGGAGCTAACCTCAGTGCTAGGAAGGAGCGGGAGGGAATTGAGGGGGTGGTTCCTGCTAAGGCCCTGAAATAATAATAAGACAGGCAGGAGAGTCTGACGCATGGTGGCGGAAAAGCTGCAGGTGCAAATAGGGAATGTGGTCTCGTGCGAGCAACTTGTGCATGCTCGCTGTGTGTGAGTGTGCGCTTCCTAGGTACGGCGCGCTGCAGACAGTCAAAAGGGTTGCTCCCTTTCATTAAAAGTTAATCCCCGGCTGCAGGCTATTAGAAAGCAACTAACCGCGCTCTACTCACCCTACCCAGGTCTACCGGTGAGTCTCGCCGCTGCTCCCGGCCTGTGGCATTGGCCGCGACGCTGACGTTCCGTCGACAGCGCGGCAGCCGATCAGTGAGCTCAGCGGCTCTGAGCGGGGCGTTCTGTCTACAAGACCTTTTTAAGGAGCCAGCAAAAAAGTGAAGAGAAAGGAAAGCACAAAAGCACCTTGTCTTACTAAGCACTGGAAAGGGCAGCCGGCAACCGGACGTCAAAGTGGAAAAGCAGCAAGTGAGAGGCCTGTCTCTGCCTACGGCCACACCACCCTGAACACGCCCGATCTCGTCTGATCTCGGAAGCTAAGCAGGGTCGGGCCTGGTTAGTACTTGGATGGGAGACCGCCTGGGAATACCAGGTGCTGTAGGCTTTTGCCTTTTCTTACTTCCACCAGCAGGGGTCACTCTCCTCTATGCCTTTTTTCCATTCCTTTTTTCACAAGCGCACACATGCTCCTTTCTTCTTTTCATTTGCTTTCTCTCTTGCGCTATTTAATCCTTGCAAAATACCAACATCCTTCTCATCACCGTGGGCCTCCAGCATTGTTGCTTATTTACTTTTAATACTAGGCTTCTTTTCACCAGGACCAGCGACTCCCGCATGACTGGAGGCAACCACCGCTGACCTGGAGGCAACCACCGGTAACCTGGAGGCCAGTTTACAGCACAACCCAAGCAAAACACCTTTGCAGGCCACACGACCACCCCGAAGAGCAGCTCAAATTCACTCGCAACCATCTCACCCTCTTCCTTCATTCACTCCTGGGCGTTTCGCTCCACCCCAAGTTGCGGGTCCAGCTTGCTCTTTCTGTCACATCCCCGCGATGAACGGTTTAGCCTGCAGGAGACCCTGCGCCGAGCCATTTTTAAACACATCTGATGCGGCAGGTGTTTCATTGCTCAACAAACAACACCTATAGGGACGGCACAGCCTATGCATCGGTCCTTCGGAGACCGCCCCAGAACGGCCAGAGTTCTCGTCCCCACGCGAGCCTGAGGAAGGCTGGCCGGGCGATGGGCCAAGCAGCGTCTACTGGCCATACCACCTTGGATACGTCCGATCTCGGAAGCAAAGCAGAGATGGGTTCGGAAATACTTGGTTGGGACACCTCCTGAGAACACCAGGTATTGTAGACAATTTTGATGACGTTTTACCATCTTGCCCAGCTCGGCTAGCATTGAGTGGCGCCTTGCTGGACACCGACCTTACGTAAAGTAGAGGCTGGAAGTCCCAAGCATCCCAAGCCCCCCAAGACCTCTAAGATAAGGACGCAACCCCGCCGCCTCTACCAGGCCTCACACCGAGCTCCTTGCCACGGCTAGGAGTGCTTATTGACCCCGCAGCCGGCCGTATGCAAATGATGGCGTTAAAAGCATCTCGCGCTGTGAAGGGGCCAGGCTTTCAGCAGCTGCCCAGGGGATGGCTTTAGAGGGCGACCGCCTAACGAGGGCCAGCAGAAGTAACGTCTTCTTCTTCAAAGAATCTTGTGTAACTAACCCAATCAGACAGCTGCCCAGGAGCTAACCTCAGTGCTAGGAAGGAGCGGGAGGGAATTGAGGGGGTGGTTCCTGCTAAGGCCCTGAAATAATAATAAGACAGGCAGGAGAGTCTGACGCATGGTGGCGGAAAAGCTGCAGGTGCAAATAGGGAATGTGGTCTCGTGCGAGCAACTTGTGCATGCTCGCTGTGTGTGAGTGTGCGCTTCCTAGGTACGGCGCGCTGCAGACAGTCAAAAGGGTTGCTCCCTTTCATTAAAAGTTAATCCCCGGCTGCAGGCTATTAGAAAGCAACTAACCGCGCTCTACTCACCCTACCCAGGTCTACCGGTGAGTCTCGCCGCTGCTCCCGGCCTGTGGCATTGGCCGCGACGCTGACGTTCCGTCGACAGCGCGGCAGCCGATCAGTGAGCTCAGCGGCTCTGAGCGGGGCGTTCTGTCTACAAGACCTTTTTAAGGAGCCAGCAAAAAAGTGAAGAGAAAAGAAAGCACAAAAGCACCTTGTCTTACTAAGCACTGGAAAGGGCAGCCGGCAACCGGACGTCAAAGTGGAAAAGCAGCAAGTGAGAGGCCTGTCTCTGCCTACAGCCACACCACCCTGAACACGCCCGATCTCGTCTGATCTCGGAAGCTAAGCAGGGTCGGGCCTGGTTAGTACTTGGATGGGAGACCGCCTGGGAATACCAGGTGCTGTAGGCTTTTGCCTTTTCTTACTTCCACCAGCAGGGGTCACTCTCCTCTATGCCTTTTTTCCATTCCTTTTTTCACAAGCGCACACATGCTCCTTTCTTCTTTTCATTTGCTTTCTCTCTTGCGCTATTTAATCCTTGCAAAATACCAACATCCTTCTCATCACCGTGGGCCTCCAGCATTGTTGCTTATTTACTTTTAATACTAGGCTTCTTTTCACCAGGACCAGCGACTCCCGCATGACTGGAGGCAACCACCGCTGACCTGGAGGCAACCACCGGTAACCTGGAGGCCAGTTTACAGCACAACCCAAGCAAAACACCTTTGCAGGCCACACGACCACCCCGAAGAGCAGCTCAAATTCACTCGCAACCATCTCACCCTCTTCCTTCATTCACTCCTGGGCGTTTCGCTCCACCCCAAGTTGCGGGTCCAGCTTGCTCTTTCTGTCACATCCCCGCGATGAACGGTTTAGCCTGCAGGAGACCCTGCGCCGAGCCATTTTTAAACACATCTGATGCGGCAGGTGTTTCATTGCTCAACAAACAACACCTATAGGGACGGCACAGCCTATGCATCGGTCCTTCGGAGACCGCCCCAGAACGGCCAGAGTTCTCGTCCCCACGCGAGCCTGAGGAAGGCTGGCCGGGCGATGGGCCAAGCAGCGTCTACTGGCCATACCACCTTGGATACGTCCGATCTCGGAAGCAAAGCAGAGATGGGTTCGGAAATACTTGGTTGGGACACCTCCTGAGAACACCAGGTATTGTAGACAATTTTGATGACGTTTTGCCATCTTGCCCAGCTCGGCTAGCATTGAGTGGCGCCTTGCTGGACACCGACCTTACGTAAAGTAGAGGCTGGAAGTCCCAAGCATCCCAAGCCCCCCAAGACCTCTAAGATAAGGACGCAACCCCGCCGCCTCTACCAGGCCTCACACCGAGCTCCTTGCCACGGCTAGGAGTGCTTATTGACCCCGCAGCCGGCCGTATGCAAATGATGGCGTTAAAAGCATCTCGCGCTGTGAAGGGGCCAGGCTTTCAGCAGCTGCCCAGGGGATGGTTTTAGAGGGCGACCGCCTAACGAGGGCCAGCAGAAGTAACGTCTTCTTCTTCAAAGAATCTTGTGTAACTAACCCAATCAGACAGCTGCCCAGGAGCTAACCTCAGTGCTAGGAAGGAGCGGGAGGGAATTGAGGGGGTGGTTCCTGCTAAGGCCCTGAAATAATAATAAGACAGGCAGGAGAGTCTGACGCATGGTGGCGGAAAAGCTGCAGGTGCAAATAGGGAATGTGGTCTCGTGCGAGCAACTTGTGCATGCTCGCTGTGTGTGAGTGTGCGCTTCCTAGGTACGGCGCGCTGCAGACAGTCAAAAGGGTTGCTCCCTTTCATTAAAAGTTAATCCCCGGCTGCAGGCTATTAGAAAGCAACTAACCGCGCTCTACTCACCCTACCCAGGTCTACCGGTGAGTCTCGCCGCTGCTCCCGGCCTGTGGCATTGGCCGCGACGCTGACGTTCCGTCGACAGCGCGGCAGCCGATCAGTGAGCTCAGCGGCTCTGAGCGGGGCGTTCTGTCTACAAGACCTTTTTAAGGAGCCAGCAAAAAAGTGAAGAGAAAGGAAAGCACAAAAGCACCTTGTCTTACTAAGCACTGGAAAGGGCAGCCGGCAACCGGACGTCAAAGTGGAAAAGCAGCAAGTGAGAGGCCTGTCTCTGCCTACGGCCACACCACCCTGAACACGCCCGATCTCGTCTGATCTCGGAAGCTAAGCAGGGTTGGGCCTGGTTAGTACTTGGATGGGAGACCGCCTGGGAATACCAGGTGCTGTAGGCTTTTGCCTTTTCTTACTTCCACCAGCAGGGGTCACTCTCCTCTATGCCTTTTTTCCATTCCTTTTTTCACAAGCGCACACATGCTCCTTTCTTCTTTTCATTTGCTTTCTCTCTTGCGCTATTTAATCCTTGCAAAATACCAACATCCTTCTCATCACCGTGGGCCTCCAGCATTGTTGCTTATTTACTTTTAATACTAGGCTTCTTTTCACCAGGACCAGCGACTCCCGCATGACTGGAGGCAACCACCGCTGACCTGGAGGCAACCACCGGTAACCTGGAGGCCAGTTTACAGCACAACCCAAGCAAAACACCTTTGCAGGCCACACGACCACCCCGAAGAGCAGCTCAAATTCACTCGCAACCATCTCACCCTCTTCCTTCATTCACTCCTGGGCGTTTCGCTCCACCCCAAGTTGCGGGTCCAGCATGCTCTTTCTGTCACATCCCCGCGATGAACGGTTTAGCCTGCAGGAGACCCTGCGCCGAGCCATTTTTAAACACATCTGATGCGGCAGGTGTTTCATTGCTCAACAAACAACACCTATAGGGACGGCACAGCCTATGCATCGGTCCTTCGGAGACCGCCCCAGAACGGCCAGAGTTCTCGTCCCCACGCGAGCCTGAGGAAGGCTGGCCGGGCGATGGGCCAAGCAGCGTCTACTGGCCATACCACCTTGGATACGTCCGATCTCGGAAGCAAAGCAGAGATGGGTTCGGAAATACTTGGTTGGGACACCTCCTGAGAACACCAGGTATTGTAGACAATTTTGATGACGTTTTACCATCTTGCCCAGCTCGGCTAGCATTGAGTGGCGCCTTGCTGGACACCGACCTTACGTAAAGTAGAGGCTGGAAGTCCCAAGCATCCCAAGCCCCCCAAGACCTCTAAGATAAGGACGCAACCCCGCCGCCTCTACCAGGCCTCACACCGAGCTCCTTGCCACGGCTAGGAGTGCTTATTGACCCCGCAGCCGGCCGTATGCAAATGATGGCGTTAAAAGCATCTCGCGCTGTGAAGGGGCCAGGCTTTCAGCAGCTGCCCAGGGGATGGCTTTAGAGGGCGACCGCCTAACGAGGGCCAGCAGAAGTAACGTCTTCTTCTTCAAAGAATCTTGTGTAACTAACCCAATCAGACAGCTGCCCAGGAGCTAACCTCAGTGCTAGGAAGGAGCGGGAGGGAATTGAGGGGGTGGTTCCTGCTAAGGCCCTGAAATAATAATAAGACAGGCAGGAGAGTCTGACGCATGGTGGCGGAAAAGCTGCAGGTGCAAATAGGGAATGTGGTCTCGTGCGAGCAACTTGTGCATGCTCGCTGTGTGTGAGTGTGCGCTTCCTAGGTACGGCGCGCTGCAGACAGTCAAAAGGGTTGCTCCCTTTCATTAAAAGTTAATCCCCGGCTGCAGGCTATTAGAAAGCAACTAACCGCGCTCTACTCACCCTACCCAGGTCTACCGGTGAGTCTCGCCGCTGCTCCCGGCCTGTGGCATTGGCCGCGACACTGACGTTCCGTCGACAGCGCGGCAGCCGATCAGTGAGCTCAGCGGCTCTGAGCGGGGCGTTCTGTCTACAAGACCTTTTTAAGGAGCCAGCAAAAAAGTGAAGAGAAAAGAAAGCACAAAAGCACCTTGTCTTACTAAGCACTGGAAAGGGCAGCCGGCAACCGGACGTCAAAGTGGAAAAGCAGCAAGTGAGAGGCCTGTCTCTGCCTACAGCCACACCACCCTGAACACGCCCGATCTCGTCTGATCTCGGAAGCTAAGCAGGGTTGGGCCTGGTTAGTACTTGGATGGGAGACCACCTGGGAATACCAGGTGCTGTAGGCTTTTGCCTTTTCTTACTTCCACCAGCAGGGGTCACTCTCCTCTATGCCTTTTTTCCATTCCTTTTTTCACAAGCGCACACATGCTCCTTTCTTCTTTTCATTTGCTTTCTCTCTTGCGCTATTTAATCCTTGCAAAATACCAGCATCCTTCTCATCACCGTGGGCCTCCAGCATTGTTGCTTATTTACTTTTAATACTAGGCTTCTTTTCACCAGGACCAGCGACTCCCGCATGACTGGAGGCAACCACCGCTGACCTGGAGGCAACCACCGGTAACCTGGAGGCCAGTTTACAGCACAACCCAAGCAAAACACCTTTGCAGGCCACACGACCCCCCCGAAGAGCAGCTCAAATTCACTCGCAACCATCTCACCCTCTTCCTTCATTCACTCCTGGGCGTTTCGCTCCACCCCAAGTTGCGGGTCCAGCTTGCTCTTTCTGTCACATCCCCGCGATGAACGGTTTAGCCTGCAGGAGACCCTGCGCCGAGCCATTTTTAAACACATCTGATGCGGCAGGTGTTTCATTGCTCAACAAACAACACCTATGGGGACGGCACAGCCTATGCATCGGTCCTTCGGAGACCGCCCCAGAACGGCCAGAGTTCTCGTCCCCACGCGAGCCTGAGGAAGGCTGGCCGGGCGATGGGCCAAGCAGCGTCTACTGGCCATACCACCTTGGATACGTCCGATCTCGGAAGCAAAGCAGAGATGGGTTCGGAAATACTTGGTTGGGACACCTCCTGAGAACACCAGGTATTGTAGACAATTTTGATGACGTTTTGCCATCTTGCCCAGCTCGGCTAGCATTGAGTGGCGCCTTGCTGGACACCGACCTTACGTAAAGTAGAGGCTGGAAGTCCCAAGCATCCCAAGCCCCCCAAGACCTCTAAGATAAGGACGCAACCCCGCCGCCTCTACCAGGCCTCACACCGAGCTCCTTGCCACGGCTAGGAGTGCTTATTGACCCCGCAGCCGGCCGTATGCAAATGATGGCGTTAAAAGCATCTCGCGCTGTGAAGGGGCCAGGCTTTCAGCAGCTGCCCAGGGGATGGTTTTAGAGGGCGACCGCCTAACGAGGGCCAGCAGAAGTAACGTCTTCTTCTTCAAAGAATCTTGTGTAACTAACCCAATCAGACAGCTGCCCAGGAGCTAACCTCAGTGCTAGGAAGGAGCGGGAGGGAATTGAGGGGGTGGTTCCTGCTAAGGCCCTGAAATAATAATAAGACAGGCAGGAGAGTCTGACGCATGGTGGCGGAAAAGCTGCAGGTGCAAATAGGGAATGTGGTCTCGTGCGAGCAACTTGTGCATGCTCGCTGTGTGTGAGTGTGCGCTTCCTAGGTACGGCGCGCTGCAGACAGTCAAAAGGGTTGCTCCCTTTCATTAAAAGTTAATCCCCGGCTGCAGGCTATTAGAAAGCAACTAACCGCGCTCTACTCACCCTACCCAGGTCTACCGGTGAGTCTCGCCGCTGCTCCCGGCCTGTGGCATTGGCCGCGACGCTGACGTTCCGTCGACAGCGCGGCAGCCGATCAGTGAGCTCAGCGGCTCTGAGCGGGGCGTTCTGTCTACAAGACCTTTTTAAGGAGCCAGCAAAAAAGTGAAGAGAAAGGAAAGCACAAAAGCACCTTGTCTTACTAAGCACTGGAAAGGGCAGCCGGCAACCGGACGTCAAAGTGGAAAAGCAGCAAGTGAGAGGCCTGTCTCTGCCTACGGCCACACCACCCTGAACACGCCCGATCTCGTCTGATCTCGGAAGCTAAGCAGGGTTGGGCCTGGTTAGTACTTGGATGGGAGACCACCTGGGAATACCAGGTGCTGTAGGCTTTTGCCTTTTCTTACTTCCACCAGCAGGGGTCACTCTCCTCTATGCCTTTTTTCCATTCCTTTTTTCACAAGCGCACACATGCTCCTTTCTTCTTTTCATTTGCTTTCTCTCTTGCGCTATTTAATCCTTGCAAAATACCAACATCCTTCTCATCACCGTGGGCCTCCAGCATTGTTGCTTATTTACTTTTAATACTAGGCTTCTTTTCACCAGGACCAGCGACTCCCGCATGACTGGAGGCAACCACCGCTGACCTGGAGGCAACCACCGGTAACCTGGAGGCCAGTTTACAGCACAACCCAAGCAAAACACCTTTGCAGGCCACACGACCACCCCGAAGAGCAGCTCAAATTCACTCGCAACCATCTCACCCTCTTCCTTCATTCACTCCTGGGCGTTTCGCTCCACCCCAAGTTGCGGGTCCAGCATGCTCTTTCTGTCACATCCCCGCGATGAACGGTTTAGCCTGCAGGAGACCCTGCGCCGAGCCATTTTTAAACACATCTGATGCGGCAGGTGTTTCATTGCTCAACAAACAACACCTATAGGGACGGCACAGCCTATGCATCGGTCCTTCGGAGACCGCCCCAGAACGGCCAGAGTTCTCGTCCCCACGCGAGCCTGAGGAAGGCTGGCCGGGCGATGGGCCAAGCAGCGTCTACTGGCCATACCACCTTGGATACGTCCGATCTCGGAAGCAAAGCAGAGATGGGTTCGGAAATACTTGGTTGGGACACCTCCTGAGAACACCAGGTATTGTAGACAATTTTGATGACGTTTTACCATCTTGCCCAGCTCGGCTAGCATTGAGTGGCGCCTTGCTGGACACCGACCTTACGTAAAGTAGAGGCTGGAAGTCCCAAGCATCCCAAGCCCCCCAAGACCTCTAAGATAAGGACGCAACCCCGCCGCCTCTACCAGGCCTCACACCGAGCTCCTTGCCACGGCTAGGAGTGCTTATTGACCCCGCAGCCGGCCGTATGCAAATGATGGCGTTAAAAGCATCTCGCGCTGTGAAGGGGCCAGGCTTTCAGCAGCTGCCCAGGGGATGGCTTTAGAGGGCGACCGCCTAACGAGGGCCAGCAGAAGTAACGTCTTCTTCTTCAAAGAATCTTGTGTAACTAACCCAATCAGACAGCTGCCCAGGAGCTAACCTCAGTGCTAGGAAGGAGCGGGAGGGAATTGAGGGGGTGGTTCCTGCTAAGGCCCTGAAATAATAATAAGACAGGCAGGAGAGTCTGACGCATGGTGGCGGAAAAGCTGCAGGTGCAAATAGGGAATGTGGTCTCGTGCGAGCAACTTGTGCATGCTCGCTGTGTGTGAGTGTGCGCTTCCTAGGTACGGCGCGCTGCAGACAGTCAAAAGGGTTGCTCCCTTTCATTAAAAGTTAATCCCCGGCTGCAGGCTATTAGAAAGCAACTAACCGCGCTCTACTCACCCTACCCAGGTCTACCGGTGAGTCTCGCCGCTGCTCCCGGCCTGTGGCATTGGCCGCGACACTGACGTTCCGTCGACAGCGCGGCAGCCGATCAGTGAGCTCAGCGGCTCTGAGCGGGGCGTTCTGTCTACAAGACCTTTTTAAGGAGCCAGCAAAAAAGTGAAGAGAAAAGAAAGCACAAAAGCACCTTGTCTTACTAAGCACTGGAAAGGGCAGCCGGCAACCGGACGTCAAAGTGGAAAAGCAGCAAGTGAGAGGCCTGTCTCTGCCTACAGCCACACCACCCTGAACACGCCCGATCTCGTCTGATCTCGGAAGCTAAGCAGGGTTGGGCCTGGTTAGTACTTGGATGGGAGACCACCTGGGAATACCAGGTGCTGTAGGCTTTTGCCTTTTCTTACTTCCACCAGCAGGGGTCACTCTCCTCTATGCCTTTTTTCCATTCCTTTTTTCACAAGCGCACACATGCTCCTTTCTTCTTTTCATTTGCTTTCTCTCTTGCGCTATTTAATCCTTGCAAAATACCAGCATCCTTCTCATCACCGTGGGCCTCCAGCATTGTTGCTTATTTACTTTTAATACTAGGCTTCTTTTCACCAGGACCAGCGACTCCCGCATGACTGGAGGCAACCACCGCTGACCTGGAGGCAACCACCGGTAACCTGGAGGCCAGTTTACAGCACAACCCAAGCAAAACACCTTTGCAGGCCACACGACCCCCCCGAAGAGCAGCTCAAATTCACTCGCAACCATCTCACCCTCTTCCTTCATTCACTCCTGGGCGTTTCGCTCCACCCCAAGTTGCGGGTCCAGCTTGCTCTTTCTGTCACATCCCCGCGATGAACGGTTTAGCCTGCAGGAGACCCTGCGCCGAGCCATTTTTAAACACATCTGATGCGGCAGGTGTTTCATTGCTCAACAAACAACACCTATGGGGACGGCACAGCCTATGCATCGGTCCTTCGGAGACCGCCCCAGAACGGCCAGAGTTCTCGTCCCCACGCGAGCCTGAGGAAGGCTGGCTGGGCGATGGGCCAAGCAGCGTCTACTGGCCATACCACCTTGGATACGTCCGATCTCGGAAGCAAAGCAGAGATGGGTTCGGAAATACTTGGTTGGGACACCTCCTGAGAACACCAGGTATTGTAGACAATTTTGATGACGTTTTGCCATCTTGCCCAGCTCGGCTAGCATTGAGTGGCGCCTTGCTGGACACCGACCTTACGTAAAGTAGAGGCTGGAAGTCCCAAGCATCCCAAGCCCCCCAAGACCTCTAAGATAAGGACGCAACCCCGCCGCCTCTACCAGGCCTCACACTGAGCTCCTTGCCACGGCTAGGAGTGCTTATTGACCCCGCAGCCGGCCGTATGCAAATGATGGCGTTAAAAGCATCTCGCGCTGTGAAGGGGCCAGGCTTTCAGCAGCTGCCCAGGGGATGGTTTTAGAGGGCGACCGCCTAACGAGGGCCAGCAGAAGTAACGTCTTCTTCTTCAAAGAATCTTGTGTAACTAACCCAATCAGACAGCTGCCCAGGAGCTAACCTCAGTGCTAGGAAGGAGCGGGAGGGAATTGAGGGGGTGGTTCCTGCTAAGGCCCTGAAATAATAATAAGACAGGCAGGAGAGTCTGACGCATGGTGGCGGAAAAGCTGCAGGTGCAAATAGGGAATGTGGTCTCGTGCGAGCAACTTGTGCATGCTCGCTGTGTGTGAGTGTGCGCTTCCTAGGTACGGCGCGCTGCAGACAGTCAAAAGGGTTGCTCCCTTTCATTAAAAGTTAATCCCCGGCTGCAGGCTATTAGAAAGCAACTAACCGCGCTCTACTCACCCTACCCAGGTCTACCGGTGAGTCTCGCCGCTGCTCCCGGCCTGTGGCATTGGCCGCGACGCTGACGTTCCGTCGACAGCGCGGCAGCCGATCAGTGAGCTCAGCGGCTCTGAGCGGGGCGTTCTGTCTACAAGACCTTTTTAAGGAGCCAGCAAAAAAGTGAAGAGAAAAGAAAGCACAAAAGCACCTTGTCTTACTAAGCACTGGAAAGGGCAGCCGGCAACCGGACGTCAAAGTGGAAAAGCAGCAAGTGAGAGAGCTATCTCTGCCTACGGCCACACCACCCTGAACACGCCCGATCTCGTCTGATCTCGGAAGCTAAGCAGGGTCGGGCCTGGTTAGTACTTGGATGGGAGACCACCTGGGAATACCAGGTGCTGTAGGCTTTTGCCTTTTCTTACTTCCACCAGCAGGGGTCACTCTCCTCTATGCCTTTTTTCCATTCCTTTTTTCACAAGCGCACACATGCTCCTTTCTTCTTTTCATTTGCTTTCTCTCTTGCGCTATTTAATCCTTGCAAAATACCAGCATCCTTCTCATCACCGTGGGCCTCCAGCATTGTTGCTTATTTACTTTTAATACTAGGCTTCTTTTCACCAGGACCAGCGACTCCCGCATGACTGGAGGCAACCACCGCTGACCTGGAGGCAACCACCGGTAACCTGGAGGCCAGTTTACAGCACAACCCAAGCAAAACACCTTTGCAGGCCACACGACCCCCCCGAAGAGCAGCTCAAATTCACTCGCAACCATCTCACCCTCTTCCTTCATTCACTCCTGGGTGTTTCGCTCCACCCCAAGTTGCGGGTCCAGCTTGCTCTTTCTGTCACATCCCCGCGATGAACGGTTTAGCCTGCAGGAGACCCTGCGCCGAGCCATTTTTAAACACATCTGATGCGGCAGGTGTTTCATTGCTCAACAAACAACACCTATGGGGACGGCACAGCCTATGCATCGGTCCTTCGGAGACCGCCCCAGAACGGCCAGAGTTCTCGTCCCCACGCGAGCCTGAGGAAGGCTGGCCGGGCGATGGGCCAAGCAGCGTCTACTGGCCATACCACCTTGGATACGTCCGATCTCGGAAGCAAAGCAGAGATGGGTTCGGAAATACTTGGTTGGGACACCTCCTGAGAACACCAGGTATTGTAGACAATTTTGATGACGTTTTGCCATCTTGCCCAGCTCGGCTAGCATTGAGTGGCGCCTTGCTGGACACCGACCTTACGTAAAGTAGAGGCTGGAAGTCCCAAGCATCCCAAGCCCCCCAAGACCTCTAAGATAAGGATGCAACCCCGCCGCCTCTACCAGGCCTCACACCGAGCTCCTTGCCACGGCTAGGAGTGCTTATTGACCCCGCAGCCGGCCGTATGCAAATGATGGCGTTAAAAGCATCTCGCGCTGTGAAGGGGCCAGGCTTTCAGCAGCTGCCCAGGGGATGGTTTTAGAGGGCGACCGCCTAACGAGGGCCAGCAGAAGTAACGTCTTCTTCTTCAAAGAATCTTGTGTAACTAACCCAATCAGACAGCTGCCCAGGAGCTAACCTCAGTGCTAGGAAGGAGCGGGAGGGAATTGAGGGGGTGGTTCCTGCTAAGGCCCTGAAATAATAATAAGACAGGCAGGAGAGTCTGACGCATGGTGGCGGAAAAGCTGCAGGTGCAAATAGGGAATGTGGTCTCGTGCGAGCAACTTGTGCATGCTCGCTGTGTGTGAGTGTGCGCTTCCTAGGTACGGCGCGCTGCAGACAGTCAAAAGGGTTGCTCCCTTTAATTAAAAGTTAATCCCCGGCTGCAGGCTATTAGAAAGCAACTAACCGCGCTCTACTCACCCTACCCAGGTCTACCGGTGTGTCTCGCCGCTGCTCCCGGCCTGTGGCATTGGCCGCGACGCTGACGTTCCGTCGACAGCGCGGCAGCCGATCAGTGAGCTCAGCGGCTCTGAGCGGGGCGTTCTGTCTACAAGACCTTTTTAAGGAGCCAGCAAAAAAGTGAAGAGAAAAGAAAGCACAAAAGCACCTCGTCTTACTAAGCACTGGAAAGGGCAGCCGGCAACCGGACGTCAAAGTGGAAAAGCAGCAAGTGAGAGGCCTGTCTCTGCCTACGGCCACACCACCCTGAACACGCCCGATCTCGTCTGATCTCGGAAGCTAAGCAGGGTCAGGCCTGGTTAGTACTTGGATGGGAGACCGCCTGGGAATACCAGGTGCTGTAGGCTTTTGCCTTTTCTTACTTCCACCAGCAGGGGTCACTCTCCTCTATGCCTTTTTTCCATTCCTTTTTTCACAAGCGCACACATGCTCCTTTCTTCTTTTCATTTGCTTTCTCTCTTGCGCTATTTAATCCTTGCAAAATACCAGCATCCTTCTCATCACCGTGGGCCTCCAGCATTGTTGCTTATTTACTTTTAATACTAGGCTTCTTTTCACCAGGACCAGCGACTCCCGCATGACTGGAGGCAACCACCGCTGACCTGGAGGCAACCACCGGTAACCTGGAGGCCAGTTTACAGCACAACCCAAGCAAAACACCTTTGCAGGCCACACGACCCCCCCGAAGAGCAGCTCAAATTCACTCGCAACCATCTCACCCTCTTCCTTCATTCACTCCTGGGCGTTTCGCTCCACCCCAAGTTGCGGGTCCAGCTTGCTCTTTCTGTCACATCCCCGCGATGAACGGTTTAGCCTGCAGGAGACCCTGCGCCGAGCCATTTTTAAACACATCTGATGCGGCAGGTGTTTCATTGCTCAACAAACAACACCTATAGGGACGGCACAGCCTATGCATCGGTCCTTCGGAGACCGCCCCAGAACGGCCAGAGTTCTCGTCCCCACGCGAGCCTGAGGAAGGCTGGCCGGGCGATGGGCCAAGCAGCGTCTACTGTCCATACCACCTTGGATACGTCCGATCTCGGAAGCAAAGCAGAGATGGGTTCGGAAATACTTGGTTGGGACACCTCCTGAGAACACCAGGTATTGTAGACAATTTTGATGACGTTTTGCCATCTTGCCCAGCTCGGCTAGCATTGAGTGGCGCCTTGCTGGACACCGACCTTACGTAAAGTAGAGGCTGGAAGTCCCAAGCCTCCCAAGCCCCCCAAGACCTCTAAGATAAGGACGCAACCCCGCCGCCTCTACCAGGCCTCACACCGAGCTCCTTGCCACGGCTAGGAGTGCTTATTGACCCCGCAGCCGGCCGTATGCAAATGATGGCGTTAAAAGCATCTCGCGCTGTGAAGGGGCCAGGCTTTCAGCAGCTGCCCAGGGGATGGTTTTAGAGGGCGACCGCCTAACGAGGGCCAGCAGAAGTAACGTCTTCTTCTTCAAAGAAGCTTGTGTAACTAACCCAATCAGACAGCTGCCCAGGAGCTAACCTCAGTGCTAGGAAGGAGCGGGAGGGAATTGAGGGGGTGGTTCCTGCTAAGGCCCTGAAATAATAATAAGACAGGCAGGAGAGTCTGACGCATGGTGGCGGAAAAGCTGCAGGTGCAAATAGGGAATGTGGTCTCGTGCGAGCAACTAGTGCATGCTCGCTGTGTGTGAGTGTGCGCTTCCTAGGTACGGCGCGCTGCAGACAGTCAAAAGGGTTGCTCCCTTTCAGTAAAAGTTAATCCCCGGCTGCATGCTATTAGAAAGCAACTAACCGTGCTCTACTCACCCTACCCAGGTCTACCGGTGAGTCTCGCCGCTGCTCCCGGCCTGTGGCATTGGCCGCGACGCTGACGTTCCGTCGACAGCGCGGCAGCCGATCAGTGAGCTCAGCGGCTCTGAGCGGGGCGTTCTGTCTACAAGACCTTTTTAAGGAGCCAGCAAAAAAGTGAAGCGAAAAGAAAGCACAAAAGCACCTTGTCTTACTAAGCACTGGAAAGGGCAGCCGGCAACCGGACGTCAAAGTGGAAAAGCAGCAAGTGAGAGGCCTGTTTCTGCCTACGGCCACACCACCCTGAACACGCCCGATCTCGTCTGATCTTGGAAGCTAAGCAGGGTCGGGCCTGGTTAGTACTTGGATGGGAGACCGCCTGGGAATACCAGGTGCTGTAGGCTTTTGCCTTTTCTTACTTCCACCAGCAGGGGTCACTCTCCTCTATGCCTTTTTTCCATTCCTTTTTTCACAAGCGCACACATGCTCCTTTCTTCTTTTCATTTGCTTTCTCTCTTGCGCTATTTAATCCTTGCAAAATACCAGCATCCTTCTCATCACCGTGGGCCTCCAGCATTGTTGCTTATTTACTTTTAATACTAGGCTTCTTTTCACCAGGACCAGCGACTCCCGCATGACTGGAGGCAACCACCGCTGACCTGGAGGCAACCACCGGTAACCTGGAGGCCAGTTTACAGCACAACCCAAGCAAAACACCTTTGCAGGCCACACGACCCCCCCGAAGAGCAGCTCAAATTCACTCGCAACCATCTCACCCTCTTCCTTCATTCACTCCTGGGCGTTTCGCTCCACCCCAAGTTGTGGGTCCAGCTTGCTCTTTCTGTCACATCCCCGCGATGAACGGTTTAGCCTGCAGGAGACCCTGCGCCGAGCCATTTTTAAACACATCTGATGCGGCAGGTGTTTCATTGCTCAACAAACAACACCTATAGGGACGGCACAGCCTATGCATCGGTCCTTCGGAGACCGCCCCAGAACGGCCAGAGTTCTCATCCCCACGCGAGCCTGAGGAAGGCTGGCCGGGCGATGGGCCAAGCAGCGTCTACTGGCCATACCACCTTGGATACGTCCGATCTCGGAAGCAAAGCAGAGATGGGTTCGGAAATACTTGGTTGGGACACCTCCTGAGAACACCAGGTATTGTAGACAATTTTGATGACGTTTTGCCATCTTGCCCAGCTCGGCTAGCATTGAGTGGCGCCTTGCTGGACACCGACCTTACGTAAAGTAGAGGCTGGAAGTCCCAAGCATCCCAAGCCCCCCAAGACCTCTAAGATAAGGACGCAACCCCGCCGCCTCTACCAGGCCTCACACCGAGCTCCTTGCCACGGCTAGGAGTGCTTATTGACCCCGCAGCCGGCCGTATGCAAATGATGGCGTTAAAAGCATCTCGCGCTGTGAAGGGGCCAGGCATTCAGCAGCTGCCCAGGGGATGGTTTTAGAGGGCGACCGCCTAACGAGGGCCAGCAGAAGTAACGTCTTCTTCTTCAAAGAATCTTGTGTAACTAACCCAATCAGACAGCTGCCCAGGAGCTAACCTCAGTGCTAGGAAGGAGCGGGAGGGAATTGAGGGGGTGGTTCCTGCTAAGGCCCTGAAATAATAATAAGACAGGCAGGAGAGTCTGACGCATGGTGGCGGAAAAGCTGCAGGTGCAAATAGGGAATGTGGTCTCGTGCGAGCAACTTGTGCATGCTCGCTGTGTGTGAGTGTGCGCTTCCTAGGTACGGCGCGCTGCAGACAGTCAAAAGGGTTGCTCCCTTTCATTAAAAGTTAATCCCCGGCTGCAGGCTATTAGAAAGCAACTAACCGCGCTCTACTCACCCTACCCAGGTCTACCGGTGAGTCTCGCCGCTGCTCCCGGCCTGTGGCATTGGCCGCGACGCTGACGTTCCGTCGACAGCGCGGCAGCCGATCAGTGAGCTCAGCGGCTCTGAGCGGGGCGTTCTGTCTACAAGACCTTTTTAAGGAGCCAGCAAAAAAGTGAAGAGAAAAGAAAGCACAAAAGCACCTTGTCTTACTAAGCACTGGAAAGGGCAGCCGGCAACCGGACGTCAAAGTGGAAAAGCAGCAAGTGAGAGGCCTGTCTCTGCCTACGGCCACACCACCCTGAACACGCCCGATCTCGTCTGATCTTGGAAGCTAAGCAGGGTCGGGCCTGGTTAGTACTTGGATGGGAGACCACCTGGGAATACCAGGTGCTGTAGGCTTTTGCCTTTTCTTACTTCCACCAGCAGGGGTCACTCTCCTCTATGCCTTTTTTCCATTCCTTTTTTCACAAGCGCACACATGCTCCTTTCTTCTTTTCATTTGCTTTCTCTCTTGCGCTATTTAATCCTTGCAAAATACCAGCATCCTTCTCATCACCGTGGGCCTCCAGCATTGTTGCTTATTTACTTTTAATACTAGGCTTCTTTTCACCAGGACCAGCGACTCCCGCATGACTGGAGGCAACCACCGCTGACCTGGAGGCAACCACCGGTAACCTGGAGGCCAGTTTACAGCACAACCCAAGCAAAACACCTTTGCAGGCCACACGACCCCCCCGAAGAGCAGCTCAAATTCACTCGCAACCATCTCACCCTCTTCCTTCATTCACTCCTGGGCGTTTCGCTCCACCCCAAGTTGCGGGTCCAGCTTGCTCTTTCTGTCACATCCCCGCGATGAACGGTTTAGCCTGCAGGAGACCCTGCGCCGAGCCATTTTTAAACACATCTGATGCGGCAGGTGTTTCATTGCTCAACAAACAACACCTATAGGGACGGCACAGCCTATGCATCGGTCCTTCGGAGACCGCCCCAGAACGGCCAGAGTTCTCGTCCCCACGCGAGCCTGAGGAAGGCTGGCCGAGCGATGGGCCAAGCAGCGTCTACTGGCCATACCATCTTGGATACGTCCGATCTCGGAAGCAAAGCAGAGATGGGTTCGGAAATACTTGGTTGGGACACCTCCTGAGAACACCAGGTATTGTAGACAATTTTGATGACGTTTTGCCATCTTGCCCAGCTCGGCTAGCATTGAGTGGCGCCTTGCTGGACACCGACCTTACGTAAAGTAGAGGCTGGAAGTCCCAAGCATCCCAAGCCCCCCAAGACCTCTAAGATAAGGACGCAACCCCGCCGCCTCTACCAGACCTCACACCGAGCTCCTTGCCACGGCTAGGAGTGCTTATTGACCCCGCAGCCGGCCGTATGCAAATGATGGCGTTAAAAGCATCTCGCGCTGTGAAGGGGCCAGGCTTTCAGCAGCTGCCCAGGGGATGGTTTTAGAGGGCGACCGCCTAACGAGGGCCAGCAGAAGTAACGTCTTCTTCTTCAAAGAATCTTGTGTAACTAACCCAATCAGACAGCTGCCCAGGAGCTAACCTCAGTGCTAGGAAGGAGCGGGAGGGAATTGAGGGGGTGGTTCCTGCTAAGGCCCTGAAATAATAATAAGACAGGCAGGAGAGTCTGACGCATGGTGGCGGAAAAGCTGCAGGTGCAAATAGGGAATGTGGTCTCGTGCGAGCAACTTGTGCATGCTCGCTGTGTGTGAGTGTGCGCTTCCTAGGTACGGCGCGATGCAGACAGTCAAAAGGGTTGCTCCCTTTCATTAAAAGTTAATCCCCGGCTGCAGGCTATTAGAAAGCAACTAACCGCGCTCTACTCACCCTACCCAGGTCTACCGGTGAGTCTCGCCGCTGCTCCCGGCCTGTGGCATTGGCCGCGACGCTGACGTTCCGTCGACAGCGCGGCAGCCGATCAGTGAGCTCAGCGGCTCTGAGCGGGGCGTTCTGTCTACAAGACCTTTTTAAGGAGCCAGCAAAAAAGTGAAGAGAAAAGAAAGCACAAAAGCACCTTGTCTTACTAAGCACTGGAAAGGGCAGCCGGCAACCGGACGTCAAAGTGGAAAAGCAGCAAGTGAGATGCTTGTCTCTGCTTACGGCCACACCACCCTGAACACGCCCGATCTCGTCTGATCTCGGAGGCTAAGCAGGGTCAGGCCTGGTTAGTACTTGGATGGGAGACCGCCTGGGAATACCAGGTGCTGTAGGCTTTTGCCTTTTCTTACTTCCACCAGCAGGGGTCACTCTCCTCTATGCCTTTTTTCCATTCCTTTTTTCACAAGCGCACACATGCTCCTTTCTTCTTTTCATTTGCTTTCTCTCTTGCGCTATTTAATCCTTGCAAAATACCAGCATCCTTCTCATCACCGTGGGCCTCCAGCATTGTTGCTTATTTACTTTTAATACTAGGCTTCTTTTCACCAGGACCAGCGACTCCCGCATGACTGGAGGCAACCACCGCTGACCTGGAGGCAACCACCGGTAACCTGGAGGCCAGTTTACAGCACAACCCAAGCAAAACACCTTTGCAGGCCACACGACCCCCCTGAAGAGCAGCTCAAATTCACTCGCAACCATCTCACCCTCTTCCTTCATTCACTCCTGGGCGTTTCGCTCCACCCCAAGTTGCGGGTCCAGCTTGCTCTTTCTGTCACATCCCCGCGATGAACGGTTTAGCCTGCAGGAGACCCTGCGCCGAGCCATTTTTAAACACATCTGATGCGGCAGGTGTTTCATTGCTCAACAAACAACACCTATAGGGACGGCACAGCCTATGCATCGGTCCTTCGGAGACCGCCCCAGAACGGCCAGAGTTCTCGTCCCCACGCGAGCCTGAGGAAGGCTGGCCAGGCGATGGGCCAAGCAGCGTCTACTGGCCATACCACCTTGGATACGTCTGATCTCGGAAGCAAAGCAGAGATGGGTTCGGAAATACTTGGTTGGGACACCTCCTGAGAACACCAGGTATTGTAGACAATTTTGATGACGTTTTGCCATCTTGCCCAGCTCGGCTAGCATTGAGTGGCGCCTTGCTGGACACCGACCTTACGTAAAGTAGAGGCTGGAAGTCCCAAGCATCCCAAGCCCCCCAAGACCTCTAAGATAAGGACGCAACCCCGCCGCCTCTACCAGGCCTCACACCGAGCTCCTTGCCACGGCTAGGAGTGCTTATTGACCCCGCAGCCGGCCGTATGCAAATGATGGCGTTAAAAGCATCTCGCGCTGTGAAGGGGCCAGGCTTTCAGCAGCTGCCCAGGGGATGGTTTTAGAGGGCGACCGCCTAACGAGGGCCAGCAGAAGTAACGTCTTCTTCTTCAAAGAATCTTGTGTAACTAACCCAATCAGACAGCTGCCCAGGAGCTAACCTCAGTGCTAGGAAGGAGCGGGAGGGAATTGAGGGGGTGGTTCCTGCTAAGGCCCTGAAATAATAATAAGACAGGCAGGAGAGTCTGACGCATGGTGGCGGAAAAGCTGCAGGTGCAAATAGGGAATGTGGTCTCGTGCGAGCAACTTGTGCATGCTCGCTGTGTGTGAGTGTGCGCTTCCTAGGTACGGCGCGCTGCAGACAGTCAAAAGGGTTGCTCCCTTTCATTAAAAGTTAATCCCCGGCTGCAGGCTATTAGAAAGCAACTAACCGCGCTCTACTCACCCTACCCAGGTCTACCGGTGAGTCTCGCCGCTGCTCCCGGCCTGTGGCATTGGCCGCGACGCTGACGTTCCGTCGACAGCGCGGCAGCCGATCAGTGAGCTCAGCGGCTCTGAGCGGGGCGTTCTGTCTACAAGACCTTTTTAAGGAGCCAGCAAAAAAGTGAAGAGAAAAGAAAGCACAAAAGCACCTTGTCTTACTAAGCACTGGAAAGGGCAGCCGGCAACCGGACGTCAAAGTGGAAAAGCAGCAAGTGAGAGGCCTGTCTCTGCCTACGGCCACACCACCCTGAACACGCCCGATCTCGTCTGATCTCGGAAGCTAAGCAGGGTTGGGCCTGGTTAGTACTTGGATGGGAGACCGCCTGGGAATACCAGGTGCTGTAGGCTTTTGCCTTTTCTTACTTCCACCAGCAGGGGTCACTCTCCTCTATGCCTTTTTTCCATTCCTTTTTTCACAAGCGCACACATGCTCCTTTCTTCTTTTCATTTGCTTTCTCTCTTGCGCTATTTAATCCTTGCAAAATACCAGCATCCTTCTCATCACCGTGGGCCTCCAGCATTGTTGCTTATTTACTTTTAATACTAGGCTTCTTTTCACCAGGACCAGCGACTCCCGCATGACTGGAGGCAACCACCGCTGACCTGGAGGCAACCACCGGTAACCTGGAGGCCAGTTTACAGCACAACCCAAGCAAAACACCTTTGCAGGCCACACGACCCCCCCGAAGAGCAGCTCAAATTCACTCGCAACCATCTCACCCTCTTCCTTCATTCACTCCTGGGCGTTTCGCTCCACCCCAAGTTGCGGGTCCAGCTTGCTCTTTCTGTCACATCCCCGCGATGAACGGTTTAGCCTGCAGGAGACCCTGCGCCGAGCCATTTTTAAACACATCTGATGCGGCAGGTGTTTCATTGCTCAACAAACAACACCTATGGGGACGGCACAGCCTATGCATCGGTCCTTCGGAGACCGCCCCAGAACGGCCAGAGTTCTCGTCCCCACGCGAGCCTGAGGAAGGCTGGCCAGGCGATGGGCCAAGCAGCGTCTACTGGCCATACCACCGTGGATACGTCCGATCTCGGAAGCAAAGCAGAGATGGGTTCGGAAATACTTGGTTGGGACACCTCCTGAGAACACCAGGTATTGTAGACAATTTTGATGACGTTTTGCCATCTTGCCCAGCTCGGCTAGCATTGAGTGGCGCCTTGCTGGACACCGACCTTACGTAAAGTAGAGGCTGGAAGTCCCAAGCATCCCAAGCCCCCCAAGACCTCTAAGATAAGGACGCAACCCCGCCGCCTCTACCAGGCCTCACACCGAGCTCCTTGCCACGGCTAGGAGTGCTTATTGACCCCGCAGCCGGCCGTATGCAAATGATGGCGTTAAAAGCATCTCGCGCTGTGAAGGGGCCAGGCTTTCAGCAGCTGCCCAGGGGATGGTTTTAGAGGGCGACCGCCTAACGAGGGCCAGCAGAAGTAACGTCTTCTTCTTCAAAGAAGCTTGTGTAACTAACCCAATCAGACAGCTGCCCAGGAGCTAACCTCAGTGCTAGGAAGGAGCGGGAGGGAATTGAGGGGGTGGTTCCTGCTAAGGCCCTGAAATAATAATAAGACAGGCAGGAGAGTCTGACGCATGGTGGCGGAAAAGCTGCAGGTGCAAATAGGGAATGTGGTCTCGTGCGAGCAACTTGTGCATGCTCGCTGTGTGTGAGTGTGCGCTTCCTAGGTACGGCGCGCTGCAGACAGTCAAAAGGGTTGCTCCCTTTCATTAAAAGTTAATCCCCGGCTGCAGGCTATTAGAAAGCAACTAACCGCGCTCTACTCACCCTACCCAGGTCTACCGGTGAGTCTCGCCGCTGCTCCCGGCCTGTGGCATTGGCCGCGACGCTGACGTTCCGTCGACAGCGCGGCAGCCGATCAGTGAGCTCAGCGGCTCTGAGCGGGGCGTTCTGTCTACAAGACCTTTTTAAGGAGCCAGCAAAAAAGTGAAGAGAAAAGAAAGCACAAAAGCACCTTGTCTTACTAAGCACTGGAAAGGGCAGCCGGCAACCGGACGTCAAAGTGGAAAAGCAGCAAGTGAGAGGCCTGTCTCTGCCTATGGCCACACCACCCTTAACACGCCCGATCTTGTCTGATCTCGGAAGCTAAGCAGGGTCAGGCCTGGTTAGTACTTGGATGGGAGACCGCCTGGGAATACCAGGTGCTGTAGGCTTTTGCCTTTTCTTACTTCCACCAGCAGGGGTCACTCTCCTCTATGCCTTTTTTCCATTCCTTTTTTCACAAGCGCACACATGCTCCTTTCTTCTTTTCATTTGCTTTCTCTCTTGCGCTATTTAATCCTTGCAAAATACCAGCATCCTTCTCATCACCGTGGGCCTCCAGCATTGTTGCTTATTTACTTTTAATACTAGGCTTCTTTTCACCAGGACCAGCGACTCCCGCATGACTGGAGGCAACCACCGCTGACCTGGAGGCAACCACCGGTAACCTGGAGGCCAGTTTACAGCACAACCCAAGCAAAACACCTTTGCAGGCCACACGACCCCCCCGAAGAGCAGCTCAAATTCACTCGCAACCATCTCACCCTCTTCCTTCATTCACTCCTGGGCGTTTCGCTCCACCCCAAGTTGCGGGTCCAGCTTGCTCTTTCTGTCACATCCCCGCGATGAACGGTTTAGCCTGCAGGAGACCCTGCGCCGAGCCATTTTTAAACACATCTGATGCGGCAGGTGTTTCATTGCTCAACAAACAACACCTATAGGGACGGCACAGCCTATGCATCGGTCCTTCGGAGACCGCCCCAGAACGGCCAGAATTCTCGTCCCCACGCGAGCCTGAGGAAGGCTGGCCGGGCGATGGGCCAAGCAGCGTCTACTGTCCATACCACCTTGGATACGTCCGATCTCGGAAGCAAAGCAGAGATGGGTTCGGAAATACTTGGTTGGGACACCTCCTGAGAACACCAGGTATTGTAGACAATTTTGATGACGTTTTGCCATCTTGCCCAGCTCGGCTAGCATTGAGTGGCGCCTTGCTGGACACCGACCTTACGTAAAGTAGAGGCTGGAAGTCCCAAGCCTCCCAAGCCCCCCAAGACCTCTAAGATAAGGACGCAACCCCGCCGCCTCTACCAGGCCTCACACCGAGCTCCTTGCCACGGCTAGGAGTGCTTATTGACCCCGCAGCCGGCCGTATGCAAATGATGGCGTTAAAAGCATCTCGCGCTGTGAAGGGGCCAGGCTTTCAGCAGCTGCCCAGGGGATGGTTTTAGAGGGCGACCGCCTAACGAGGGCCAGCAGAAGTAACGTCTTCTTCTTCAAAGAAGCTTGTGTAACTAACCCAATCAGACAGCTGCCCAGGAGCTAACCTCAGTGCTAGGAAGGAGCGGGAGGGAATTGAGGGGGTGGTTCCTGCTAAGGCCCTGAAATAATAATAAGACAGGCAGGAGAGTCTGACGCATGGTGGCGGAAAAGCTGCAGGTGCAAATAGGGAATGTGGTCTCGTGCGAGCAACTAGTGCATGCTCGCTGTGTGTGAGTGTGCGCTTCCTAGGTACGGCGCGCTGCAGACAGTCAAAAGGGTTGCTCCCTTTCATTAAAAGTTAATCCCCGGCTGCAGGCTATTAGAAAGCAACTAACCGCGCTCTACTCACCCTACCCAGGTCTACCGGTGAGTCTCGCCGCTGCTCCCGGCCTGTGGCATTGGCCGCGACGCTGACGTTCCGTCGACAGCGCGGCAGCCGATCAGTGAGCTCAGCGGCTCTGAGCGGGGCGTTCTGTCTACAAGACCTTTTTAAGGAGCCAGCAAAAAAGTGAAGAGAAAGGAAAGCACAAAAGCACCTTGTCTTACTAAGCACTGGAAAGGGCAGCCGGCAACCGGCCGTCAAAGTGGAAAAGCAGCAAGTGAGAGGCCTGTCTGTGCCTACGGCCACACCACCCTGAACACGCCCGATCTCGCCCGATCTCGTCTGATCTCGGAAGCTAAGCAGGGTCGGGCCTGGTTAGTACTTGGATGGGAGACCGCCTGGGAATACCAGGTGCTGTAGGCTTTTGCCTTTTCTTACTTCCACCAGCAGGGGTCACTCTCCTCTATGCCTTTTTTCCATTCCTTTTTTCACAAGCGCACACATGCTCCTTTCTTCTTTTCATTTGCTTTCTCTCTTGCGCTATTTAATCCTTGCAAAATACCAGCATCCTTCTCATCACCGTGGGCCTCCAGCATTGTTGCTTATTTACTTTTAATACTAGGCTTCTTTTCACCAGGACCAGCGACTCCCGCATGACTGGAGGCAACCACCGCTGACCTGGAGGCAACCACTGGTAACCTGGAGGCCAGTTTACAGCACAACCCAAGCAAAACACCTTTGCAGGCCACACGACCACCCCGAAGAGCAGCTCAAATTCACTCGCAACCATCTCACCCTCTTCCTTCATTCACTCCTGGGCGTTTCGCTCCACCCCAAGTTGCGGGTCCAGCTTGCTCTTTCTGTCACATCCCCGCGATGAACGGTTTAGCCTGCAGGAGACCCTGCGCCGAGCCATTTTTAAACACATCTGATGCGGCAGGTGTTTCATTGCTCAACAAACAACACCTATGGGGACGGCACAGCCTATGCATCGGTCCTTCGGAGACCGCCCCAGAACGGCCAGAGTTCTCGTCCCCACGCGAGCCTGAGGAAGGCTGGCCGGGCGATGGGCCAAGCAGCGTCTACTGGCCATACCACCTTGGATACGTCCGATCTCGGAAGCAAAGCAGAGATGGGTTCGGAAATACTTGGTTGGGACACCTCCTGAGAACACCAGGTATTGTAGACAATTTTGATGACGTTTTGCCATCTTGCCCAGCTCGGCTAGCATTGAGTGGCGCCTTGCTGGACACCGACCTTACGTAAAGTAGAGGCTGGAAGTCCCAAGCATCCCAAGCCCCCCAAGACCTCTAAGATAAGGACGCAACCCCGCCGCCTCTACCAGGCCTCACACCGAGCTCCTTGCCACGGCTAGGAGTGCTTATTGACCCCGCAGCCGGCCGTATGCAAATGATGGCGTTAAAAGCATCTCGCGCTGTGAAGGGGCCAGGCTTTCAGCAGCTGCCCAGGGGATGGTTTTAGAGGGCGACCGCCTAACGAGGGCCAGCAGAAGTAACGTCTTCTTCTTCAAAGAATCTTGTGTAACTAACCCAATCAGACAGCTGCCCAGGAGCTAACCTCAGTGCTAGGAAGGAGCCGGAGGGAATTGAGGGGGTGGTTCCTGCTAAGGCCCTGAAATAATAATAAGACAGGCAGGAGAGTCTGACGCATGGTGGCGGAAAAGCTGCAGGTGCAAATAGGGAATGTGGTCTCGTGCGAGCAACTTGTGCATGCTCGCTGTGTGTGAGTGTGCGCTTCCTAGGTACGGCGCGCTGCAGACAGTCAAAAGGGTTGCTCCCTTTCATTAAAAGTTAATCCCCGGCTGCAGGCTATTAGAAAGCAACTAACCGCGCTCTACTCACCCTACCCAGGTCTACCGGTGAGTCTCGCCGCTGCTCCCGGCCTGTGGCATTGGCCGCGACGCTGACGTTCCGTCGACAGCGCGGCAGCCGATCAGTGAGCTCAGCGGCTCTGAGCGGGGCGTTCTGTCTACAAGACCTTTTTAAGGAGCCAGCAAAAAAGTGAAGAGAAAAGAAAGCACAAAAGCACCTTGTCTTACTAAGCACTGGAAAGGGCAGCCGACAACCGGACGTCAAAGTGGAAAAGCAGCACGTGAGAGGCCTGTCTCTGCCTATGGCCACACCACCCTGAACACGCCCGATCTCGTCTGATCTCAGAAGCTAAGCAGGGTTGGGACTGGTTAGTACTTGGATGGGAGACCGCCTGGGAATACCAGGTGCTGTAGGCTTTTGCCTTTTCTTACTTCCACCAGCAGGGGTCCCTCTCCTCTATGCCTTTTTTCCATTCCTTTTTTCACAAGCGCACACATGCTCCTTTCTTCTTTTCATTTGCTTTCTCTCTTGCGCTATTTAATCCTTGCAAAATACCAGCATCCTTCTCATCACCGTGGGCCTCCAGCATTGTTGCTTATTTACTTTTAATACTAGGCTTCTTTTCACCAGGACCAGCGACTCCCGCATGACTGGAGGCAACCACCGCTGACCTGGAGGCAACCACCGGTAACCTGGAGGCCAGTTTACAGCACAACCCAAGCAAAACACCTTTGCAGGCCACACGACCCCCCCGAAGAGCAGCTCAAATTCACTCGCAACCATCTCACCCTCTTCCTTCATTCACTCCTGGGCGTTTCGCTCCACCCCAAGTTGCGGGTCCAGCTTGCTCTTTCTGTCACATCCCCGCGATGAACGGTTTAGCCTGCAGGAGACCCTGCGCCGAGCCATTTTTAAACACATCTGATGCGGCAGGCGTTTCATTGCTCAACAAACAACACCTATAGGGACGGCACAGCCTATGCATCGGTCCTTCGGAAACCGCCCCAGAACGGCCAGAGTTCTCATCCCCACGCGAGCCTGAGGAAGGCTGGCCGGGCGATGGGCCAAGCAGCGTCTACTGGCCATACCACCTTGGATACGTCCGATCTCGGAAGCAAAGCAGAGATGGGTTCGGAAATACTTGGTTGGGACACCTCCTGAGAACACCAGGTATTGTAGACAATTTTGATGACGTTTTGCCATCTTGCCCAGCTCGGCTAGCATTGAGTGGCGCCTTGCTGGACACCGACCTTACGTAAAGTAGAGGCTGGAAGTCCCAAGCATCCCAAGCCCCCCAAGACCTCTAAGATAAGGACGCAACCCCGCCGCCTCTACCAGGCCTCACACCGAGCTCCTTGCCACGGCTAGGAGTGCTTATTGACCCCGCAGCCGGCCGTATGCAAATGATGGCGTTAAAAGCATCTCGCGCTGTGAAGGGGCTAGGCTTTCAGCAGCTGCCCAGGGGATGGTTTTAGAGGGCGACCGCCTAACGAGGGCCAGCAGAAGTAACGTCTTCTTCTTCAAAGAATCTTGTGTAACTAACCCAATCAGACAGCTGCCCAGGAGCTAATGACGCGCCCCTGGGCCTGTGTCGCGCTGCGTTGCGCACGCGGGAGCTTACCCGGAGCCGGATCTCTTGAGGGTTGTAGTCTCGTGGCGGTGACCCGGTCCGTTCCCAGGGAGTCAAACTGAGCGGCGATGTAACAGCGGTAGATGCAGGACGACTACGCCACCCGTTGAATGCAGCTATGGAGCTGCCGCTGCAGGACAGTCCGCTGAGGCCGGTGGATGGATGGTGCAGCGTAGATGGTATAACCCCCAACGGGAGGGGTATGGCCTCAGGGTAGCAGATGTGGATGATGGGGGTAGCAGGAACCACTCAGAGACGGTGCGGTGTAATTCAGGGTCTTTACTGGTAACAACGATAGACCCTCCCGGAGTACTTGCTAGTGAACGGGGCCTGGTCAGTCCTTGAGCAGATGGGATCTCCCCTGGCCAGGCGGAGTTGTAGGCCTCCCAAACTGACTGTACTCTTCTGGCTACCTTGCTAGAAGCGGATATAAGTAGCCCACGTCCCTGAGTGTACCGTGTGATGCTCACCCGTATGGCCGGTGACTCGGGGCCTTCTAATGGCTTCCGCTCCACGATGGCGGTGCTGGTCCCACGCGTGTGACCGTGCCTTCGGGTTTCTGGGCCTGAGGACCTGAAATCCCCTGCCGGTCGGCTTATGCTGCTGGGTAAGAGTTAGTCCCCACAGCCTCGGACGCCGGGTCCGGTAAGAAAGCTTCTCAGTCAGGGCGAGCTCTGCAGCTGCCAGCCCTTGACTCGTAGTAGTATTGCTTCTGCTGTTTTTTGTCTCTACTCTCCTTGACTGCTAACCCTGCTTCAGCCCCGGGTTTATATAGGGGAAGTTCTTCCCCTCCCAAGACTGGGCAGGAGGTGTGGCATGCACAGGATCCCTGACCAAAGGACCTCCCACCTGCTCTCAGACATAACATCTCTATCACTGTGGCAACCAGACCCCTGGGGTGTCACACTAACCTCAGTGCTAGGAAGGAGCGGGAGGGAATTGAGGGGGTGGTTCCTGCTAAGGCCCTGAAATAATAATAAGACAGGAGAGTCTGACGCATGGTGGCGGAAAAGCTGCAGGTGCAAATAGGGAATGTGGTCTCGTGCGAGCAACTTGTGCATGCTCGATGTGTGTGAGTGTGCGCTTCCTAGGTACGGCGCGCTGCAGACAGTCAAAAGGGTTGCTCCCTTTCATTAAAAGTTAATCCCCGGCTGCAGGCTATTAGAAAGCAACTAACCGCGCTCTACTCACCCTACCCAGGTCTACCGGTGAGTCTCGCCGCTGCTCCCAGCCTGTGGCATTGGCCGCGACGCTGACGTTCCGTCGACAGCGCGGCAGCCGAACAGTGAGCTCAGCGGCTCTGAGCGGGGCGTTCTGTCTACAAGACCTTTTTAAGGAGCCAGCAAAAAAGTGAAGAGAAAAGAAAGCACAAAAGCACCTTGTCTTACTAAGCACTGGAAAGGGCAGCCGGCAACCGGACGTCAAAGTGGAAAAGCAGCAAGTGAGAGGCCTGTCTCTGCCTACGGCCACACCACCCTGAACATGCCCGATCTTGTCTGATCTTGGAAGCTAAGCAGGGTTGGGCCTGGTTAGTACTTGGATGGGAGACCGCCTGGGAATACCAGGTGCTGTAGGCTTTTGCTTTTTCTTACTTCCACCAGCAGGGGTCACTCTCCTCTATGCCTTTTTTCCATTCCTTTTTTCACAAGCGCACACATGCTCCTTTCTTCTTTTCATTTGCTTTCTCTCTTGCGCTATTTAATCCTTGCAAAATACCAGCATCCTTCTCATCACCGTGGACCTCCAGCATTGTTGCTTATTTACTTTTAATACTAGGCTTCTTTTCACCAGGACCAGCGACTCCCGCATGACTGGAGGCAACCACCGCTGACCTGGAGGCAACCACCGGTAACCTGGAGGCCAGTTTACAGCACAACCCAAGCAAAACACCTTTGCAGGCCACACGACCCCATCGAAGAGCAGCTCAAATTCACTCGCAACCATCTCACCCTCTTCCTTCATTCACTCCTGGGCGTTTCGCTCCACCCCAAGTTGCGGGTCCAGCTTGCTCTTTCTGTCACATCCCCGCGATGAACGGTTTAGCCTGCAGGAGACCCTGCGCCGAGCCATTTTTAAACACATCTGATGCGGCAGGTGTTTCATTGCTCAACAAACAACACCTATAGGGACGGCACAGCCTATGCATCGGTCCTTCGGAGACCGCCCCAGAACGGCCAGAGTTCTCGTCCCCACGCGAGCCTGAGGAAGGCTGGCCGGGCGATGGGCCAAGCAGCGTCTACTGGCCATACCACCTTGGATACGTCCGATCTCGGAAGCAAAGCAGAGATGGGTTCGGAAATACTTGGTTGGGACACCTCCTGAGAACACCAGGTATTGTAGACAATTTTGATGACGTTTTGCCATCTTGCCCAGCTCGGCTAGCATTGAGTGGCGCCTTGCTGGACACCGACCTTACGTAAAGTAGAGGCTGGAAGTCCCAAGCCTCCCAAGCCCCCCAAGACCTCTAAGATAAGGACGCAACCCCGCCGCCTCTACCAGGCCTCACACCGAGCTCCTTGCCACGGCTAGGAGTGCTTATTGACCCCGCAGCCGGCCGTATGCAAATGATGGCGTTAAAAGCATCTCGCGCTGTGAAGGGGCCAGGCTTTCAGCAGCTGCCCAGGGGATGGTTTTAGAGGGCGACCGCCTAACGAGGGCCAGCAGAAGTAACGTCTTCTTCTTCAAAGAATCTTGTGTAACTAACCCAATCAGACAGCTGCCCAGGAGCTAACCTCAGTGCTAGGAAGGAGCGGGAGGGAATTGAGGGGGTGGTTCCTGCTAAGGCCCTGAAATAATAATAAGACAGGCAGGAGAGTCTGACGCATGGTGGCGGAAAAGCTGCAGGTGCAAATAGGGAATGTGGTCTCGTGCGAGCAACTTGTGCATGCTCGCTGTGTGTGAGTGTGCGCTTCCTAGGTACGGCGCGCTGCAGACAGTCAAAAGGGTTGCTCCCTTTCATTAAAAGTTAATCCCCGGCTGCAGGCTATTAGAAAGCAACTAACCGCGCTCTACTCACCCTACCCAGGTCTACCGGTGAGTCTCGCCGCTGCTCCCGGCCTGTGGCATTGGCCGCGACGCTGACGTTCCGTCGACAGCGCGGAAGCAGATCAGTGAGCTCAGCGGCTGTGAGCGGGGCGTTCTGTCTAAAAGACCTTTTTAAGGAGCCAGCAAAAAAGTGAAGAGAAAGGAAAGCACAAAAGCACCTTGTCTTACTAAGCACTGGAAAGGGCAGCCGGCAACCGGACGTCAAAGTAGAAAAGCAGCAAGTGAGAGGCCCGTCTCTGCCTATGGCCACACCACTCTGAACACACCTGATCTTGTCTGATCTTGGATTATAAGCAGGGTTGGGCCTGGTTAGTATTTGGATGGGAGACTGCCTGGGAATACCAGGTGCTGTAGGCTTTTGCTTTTTCTTACTTCCACCAGCAGGGGTCACTCTCCTCTATGCCTTTTTTCCATTCCTTTTTTCACAAGCGCACACATGCTCCTTTCTTCTTTTCATTTGCTTTCTCTCTTGCGCTATTTAATCCTTGCAAAATACCACCATCCTTCTCATCACCGTGGGCCTCCAGCATTGTTGCTTATTTACTTTTAATACTAGGCTTCTTTTCACCAGGACCAGCGACTCCCGCATGACTGGAGGCAACCACCGGTAACCTGGAGGCAACCACCGGTAACCTGGAGGCCAGTTTACAGCACAACCCAAGCAAAACACCTTTGCAGGCCACACGACCACCCCGAAGAGCAGCTCAAATTCACTCGCAACCATCTCACCCTCTTCCTTCATTCACTCCTGGGCGTTTCGCTCCACCCCAAGTTGTGGGTCCAGCTTGCTCTTTCTGTCACATCCCCGCGATGAACGGTTTAGCCTGCAGGAGACCCTGCGCCGAGCCATTTTTAAACACATCTGATGCGGCAGGTGTTTCATTGCTCAACAAACAACACCTATAGGGACGGCACAGCCTATGCATCGGTCCTTCGGAGACCGCCCCAGAACGGCCAGAGTTCTCGTCCCCACGCGAGCCTGAGGAAGGCTGGCCGGGCGATGGGCCAAGCAGCGTCTACTGGCCATACCACCTTGGATACGTCCGATCTCGGAAGCAAAGCAGAGATGGGTTCGGAAATACTTGGTTGGGACACCTCCTGAGAACACCAGGTATTGTAGACAATTTTGATGACGTTTTGCCATCTTGCCCAGCTCGGCTAGCATTGAGTGGCGCCTTGCTGGACACCGACCTTACGTAAAGTAGAGGCTGGAAGTCCCAAGCATCCCAAGCCCCCCAAGACCTCTAAGATAAGGACGCAACCCCGCCGCCTCTACCAGGCCTCACACCGAGCTCCTTGCCACGGCTAGGAGTGCTTATTGACCCCGCAGCCGGCCGTATGCAAATGATGGCGTTAAAAGCATCTCGCGCTGTGAAGGGGCCAGGCTTTCAGCAGCTGCCCCGGGGATGGTTTTAGAGGGCGACCGCCTAACAAGGGCCAGCAGAAGTAACGTCTTCTTCTTCAAAGAATCTTGTGTAACTAACCCAATCAGACAGCTGCCCAGGAGCTAACCTCAGTGCTAGGAAGGAGCGGGAGGGAATTGAGGGGGTGGTTCCTGCTAAGGCCCTGAAATAATAATAAGACAGGCAGGAGAGTCTGACGCATGGTGGCGGAAAAGCTGCAGGTGCAAATAGGGAATGTGGTCTCGTGCGAGCAACTTGTGCATGCTCGCTGTGTGTGAGTGTGCGCTTCCTAGGTACGGCGCGCTGCAGACAGTCAAAAGGGTTGCTCCCTTTCATTAAAAGTTAATCCCCGGCTGCAGGCTATTAGAAAGCAACTAACCGCGCTCTACTCACCCTACCCAGGTCTACCGGTGAGTCTCGCCGCTGATCCCGGCCTGTGGCATTGGCCGCGACGCTGACGTTCCGTCGACAGCGCGGCAGCCGATCAGTGAGCTCAGCGGCTCTGAGCGGGGCATTCTGTCTACAAGACCTTTTTAAGGAGCCAGCAAAAAAGTGAAGAGAAAGGAAAGCACAAAAGCACCTTGTCTTACTAAGCACTGGAAAGGGCAGCCGGCAACCGGACGTCAAAGTAGAAAAGCAGCAAGTGAGAGGCCCGTCTCTGCCTATGGCCACACCACCCTGAACACACCTGATCTTGTCTGATCTTGGATTATAAGCAGGGTTGGGCCTGGTTAGTACTTGGATGGGAGACCACCTGGGAATACCAGGTGCTCTAGGCTTTTGCCTTTTCTTACTTCCACCAGCAGGGGTCACTCTCCTCTATGCCTTTTTTCCATTCCTTTTTTCACAAGCGCACACATGCTCCTTTCTTCTTTTCATTTGCTTTCTCTCTTGCGCTATTTAATCCTTGCAAAATACCAGCATCCTTCTCATCACCGTGGGCCTCCA
>NW_027362764.1:691912224-691919724 GCF_046119375.1 Phyllobates terribilis
TCAGCGGCTCTGAGCGGGGCGTTCTGTCTACAAGACCTTTTTAAGGAGCCAGCAAAAAAGTGAAGAGAAAAGAAAGCACAAAAGCACCTTGTCTTACTAAGCACTGGAAAGGGCAGCCGGCAACCGGACGTCAAAGTTGAAAAGCAGCAAGTGAGAGGCCTGTCTCTGCCTACGGGCACACCACCCTGAACACGCCCAATCTCGTCTGATCTTGGAAGCTAAGCAGGGTTGGGCCTGGTTAGTACTTGGATGGGAGACCGCCTGGGAATACCAGGTGCTGTAGGCTTTTGCCTTTTCTTACTTCCACCAGCAGGGGTCACTCTACTCTATGCCTTTTTTCCATTCCTTTTTTCACAAGCGCACACATGCTCCTTTCTTCTTTTCATTTGCTTTCTCTCTTGCGCTATTTAATCCTTGCAAAATACCAGCATCCTTCTCATCACCGTGGGCCTCCAGCATTGTTGCTTATTTACTTTTAATACTAGGCTTCTTTTCACCAGGACCAGCGACTCCCGCATGACTGGAGGCAACCACCGCTGACCTGGAGGCAACCACCAGTAACCTGGAGGCCAGTTTACAGCACAACCCAAGCAAAACACCTTTGCAGGCCACACGACCCCCCCGAAGAGCAGCTCAAATTCACTCGCAACCATCTCACCCTCTTCCTTCATTCACTCCTGGGCGTTTCGCTCCACCCCAAGTTGCGGGTCCAGCTTGCTCTTTCTGTCACATCCCCGCGATGAACGGTTTAGCCTGCAGGAGACCCTGCGCCGAGCCATTTTTAAACACATCTGATGCGGCAGGTGTTTCATTGCTCAACAAACAACACCTATAGGGACGGCACAGCCTATGCATCGGTCCTTCGGAGACCGCCCCAGAACGGCCAGAGTTCTCGTCCCCACGCGAGCCTGAGGAAGGCTGGCCGGGCGATGGGCCAAGCAGCGTCTACTGGCCATACCACCTTGGATACGTCCGATCTCGGAAGCAAAGCAGAGATGGGTTCGGAAATACTTGGTTGGGACACCTCCTGAGAACACCAGGTATTGTAGACAATTTTGATGACGTTTTGCCATCTTGCCCAGCTCGGCTAGCATTGAGTGGCGCCTTGCTGGACACCGACCTTACGTAAAGTAGAGGCTGGAAGTCCCAAGCCTCCCAAGCCCCCCAAGACCTCTAAGATAAGGACGCAACCTCGCCGCCTCTACCAGGCCTCACACCGAGCTCCTTGCCACGGCTAGGAGTGCTTATTGACCCCGCAGCCGGCCGTATGCAAATGATGGCGTTAAAAGCATCTCGCGCTGTGAAGGGGCCAGGCTTTCAGCAGCTGCCCAGGGGATGGTTTTAGAGGGCGACCGCCTAACGAGGGCCAGCAGAAGTAACGTCTTCTTCTTCAAAGAAGCTTGTGTAACTAACCCAATCAGACAGCTGCCCAGGAGCTAACCTCAGTGCTAGGAAGGAGCGGGAGGGAATTGAGGGGGTGGTTCCTGCTAAGGCCCTGAAATAATAATAAGACAGGCAGGAGAGTCTGACGCATGGTGGCGGAAAAGCTGCAGGTGCAAATAGGGAATGTGGTCTCGTGCGAGCAACTTGTGCATGCTCGCTGTGTGTGAGTGTGCGCTTCCTAGGTACGGCGCGCTGCAGACAGTCAAAAGGGTTGCTCCCTTTCATTAAAAGTTAATCCCCGGCTGCAGGCTATTAGAAAGCAACTAACCGCGCCCTACTCACCCTACCCAGGTCTACCGGTGAGTCTCGCCGCTGCTCCCGGCCTGTGGCATTGGCCGCGACGCTGACGTTCCGTCGACAGCGCGGCAGCCGATCAGTGAGCTCAGCGGCTCTGAGCGGGGCGTTCTGTCTACAAGACCTTTTTAAGGAGCCAGCAAAAAAGTGAAGAGAAAAGAAAGCACAAAAGCACCTTGTCTTACTAAGCACTGGAAAGGGCAGCCGGCAACCGGACGTCAAAGTTGAAAAGCAGCAAGTGAGAGGCCTGTCTCTGCCTACGGCCACACCACCCTGAACACGCCCAATCTCGTCTGATCTTGGAAGCTAAGCAGGGTTGGGCCTGGTTAGTACTTGGATGGGAGACCGCCTGGGAATACCAGGTGCTGTAGGCTTTTGCCTTTTCTTACTTCCACCAGCAGGGGTCACTCTCCTCTATGCCTTTTTTCCATTCCTTTTTTCACAAGCGCACACATGCTCCTTTCTTCTTTTCATTTGCTTTCTCTCTTGCGCTATTTAATCCTTGCAAAATACCAGCATCCTTCTCATCACCGTGGGCCTCCAGCATTGTTGCTTATTTACTTTTAATACTAGGCTTCTTTTCACCAGGACCAGCGACTCCCGCATGACTGGAGGCAACCACCGCTGACCTGGAGGCAACCACCGGTAACCTGGAGGCCAGTTTACAGCACAACCCAAGCAAAACACCTTTGCAGGCCACACGACCCCCCAGAAGAGCAGCTCAAATTCACTCGCAACCATCTCACCCTCTTCCTTCATTCACTCCTGGGCGTTTCGCTCCACCCCAAGTTGCGGGTCCAGCTTGCTCTTTCTGTCACATCCCCGCGATGAACGGTTTAGCCTGCAGGAGACCCTGCGCCGAGCCATTTTTAAACACATCTGATGCGGCAGGTGTTTCATTGCTCAACAAACAACACCTATAGGGACGGCACAGCCTATGCATCGGTCCTTCGGAGACCGCCCCAGAACGGCCAGAGTTCTGGTCCCCACGCGAGCCTGAGGAAGGCTGGCCGGGCGATGGGCCAAGCAGCGTCTACTGGCCATACCACCTTGGATACGTCCGATCTCGGAAGCAAAGCAGAGATGGGTTCGGAAATACTTGGTTGGGACACCTCCTGAGAACACCAGGTATTGTAGACAATTTTGATGACGTTTTGCCATCTTGCCCAGCTCGGCTAGCATTGAGTGGCGCCTTGCTGGACACCGACCTTACGTAAAGTAGAGGCTGGAAGTCCCAAGCCTACCAAGCCCCCCAAGACCTCTAAGATAAGGACGCAACCCCGCCGCCTCTACCAGGCCTCACACCTAGCTCCTTGCCACGGCTAGGAGTGCTTATTGACCCCGCAGCCGGCCGTATGCAAATGATGGCGTTAAAAGCATCTCGCGCTGTGAAGGGGCCAGGCTTTCAGCAGCTGCCCAGGGGATGGTTTTAGAGGGCGACCGCCTAACGAGGGCCAGCAGAAGTAACGTCTTCTTCTTCAAAGAAGCTTGTGTAACTAACCCAATCAGACAGCTGCCCAGGAGCTAACCTCAGTGCTAGGAAGGAGCGGGAGGGAATTGAGGGGGTGGTAATGTAGCACCCTGAGGATTCGGCTGCTACAGGGGTATTGCACCTCAACCCAGAGGTGTGATATTCCACTCCCGGGTAAGGATGGAGTGTGGAACTGAGCTCAGTCAGCTGCATGCACTACACACATCCCATTTCCGAGGAGCAGACCAACGGTACTCCCACTTAGAAATGTGCAGGTACGACCGAGTCTGTTCCTGGCTGGAGTGGGAGGGGGGTGGTACATCCCAGTAGTGTAGGGGCAGATAGGGGGAGCAGCCTGGGTAAAGATAGGAGCTCATTGGGTGCTGGTCACCTGAGCTCACACATAGAGGGAGTATTTAAGGTGGGCACCATCTAAGATCAGGGTCAGTCTGTGAGAAGCCAGAGGAGGAGAGCAGAAGAGCAGAGCAGCCCCAGAGCAAGAGTGAGAGAGGAGAGAAAGAAAGACCCAGAGGGGGAGACAGAAGGAACTCTGAGAACCCAAGTACAACCCCAGGGTGAAGAGTTGGCAATAGGGTACCGGATCCCAAACTGGTGGGGGCTAAAGCATACCTCAGCCAGAGACCGGAGGCCGTGGGCAGGATCTGCCACGGCCACCCACCACATCCACCCTGAAGGCAAACCACGTGTAGGGTCAGGGAACCCAAGGCCAAGGGTCTCCCAACAGAAGGCCCGAGGGAGCTGGACCTAGGTGGACCCCTGGTGGGGACGGCCAGAAGAAAGGACAAGAAGGAGGGCTCAGGGACACGCTCCGGACTTGCTTGGGGGTTGGCTGAATCCAGGACCTGGTGGACGCAGCACGGCTCGGGTGGTCACTCAAGGCCGGAGTGACCGGAATATCTGCAGTAAGTAAACACCCTGAACTGCACAACCCGACTCTGTCTTTAATTACCATCATCCCTGCACCACCACAACCCCCATCCTCTGCACCTGACCCCCTGAGGCTATACCCCTCCCGTTGGGGGTTATACTACCGCAGCTGCACACACACCACCAGCCTCAGCGGACCATCTTGCAGCGGCGGCCTTTTGACCGCAAATCAACGGGTGGCGTAGTCGACACTAATAACATCTATAAGGACTGCCACACACTGAGTTTGACACCCTGGGCACGGACCGGGTCACAGCCACTCGGAGACTACAACCCCCATCTGATCCGGCTCCGGGTATCCCTAACAACATGGCCCAAGGGGCGCGTCAACTTTGGCGTAGTCGGCAGGATCACGTGCCCGCAACACCCGGGTACTGCGTGCCTGAAGAAAAGAACAAGTTTACCTCAAAAAGAAGTCTCCCGCCGGTTCCGGAGGGTCCCCGCCATCGGACCCCATCACAGGTCGTTTCCCGCCGGTTGTCCGCCATTAACAGCTTTTTCCCGCCATCTGCAGAGTTTCCCGCCACTGGGAGACGATTCCCGCCATTTCCAAAGGTTTCCCGCCTTGTCGGAGCGGACGCCATTATGGGCGTGCTAGAGGGTGGCAAGAGGCCACCTCCCATCGTGGGCCAGGACCGAAAATGGCGCCAAAAGTGGAAACCGCCCCCACCAACAGAGACTGTGATGCTAGAGGTGTCTGTCAGCGTGAAAGAACTGCCCCTGGAGCTAACAATCACCAAGTGGCCCCGGGACCGCCTTCGAAGTGGGAGGACTGAGAAGAAGAGAGCAAAGATGGGTGTCGCCTGGAGCAGTCTGGAGAGAGCGCACCCGGAGACAAGAAGCCTGGAGCAGAGTCCAGAAAGAGCCTACCCGGAGATGGAGGGAGAGCCAGGCAGCACCGACCCAGTGGTCAGGAGCCTGATGCGAGCCGCCACTCCAGGCAGCACCGACCCAGTGGTCAGGAGCCTGTTGCCGGTCGCCACTCCAGAAGGCCTGCTGGAGATAACGGGAGAAGAGCAGAGCAGCACCGACCCGTTGGTCAGGAGCCTGCTAGAAGCAACGACCCCACTAGGCTTAGTGGAGGTCCTGGCACAGCTCCCCCGAGATCGGGAGTGTGCACAGACCGCGCTGGAGGGCCTCGCACAGAGGATGGCCCGGGTGCAGCGAGAGACGTTGGCGGAGTGGAGCCGTGAGATGGCCCAGCAGACAAGAACTCGTCAGCGGAGCACGCCACCCGAGACGAGGAGACAGACCGCCTCTGAGGATGGCGCAGGAGGACTGAAGGCCGGAGACGGCGCCGAGAAGGGAGCCGAACGAAAGGAGGCAGGTAAAGGGGACGTCTCTACCCCAAACCGGGAAACCGCGTACCTGCCCCAGCTCCCCGTCGCAGAGCCCGAAGTACCCCCTGCCGTGCCCGTAACCGCAACGTCACCGCCACAGACTAGGCCTCAACCGGAAGCCGCAGCCGCGACCCCTGTGACGTCACACGCCTCGACCCCGAGCGTGACCAAGCAGGAAGTACCACCAGCCTGGTCGCAAGGCCTAGTACCCCCGGGCGCCGCAATACCAACAGCGCCCCCTACCTCCGCGGAGCCACCGGCCTGGTCGCAGGGCCAAGTAGCCCAGGGCGCCGCCGTCCTTACGGTGCCCTTCACTTTCCAGGTGCCCCAGGCCTGGCCGCAAGGCCTGGGCAACCCGGGCGCCACCACCACCGCGCCCATAAAACCAAGAGTGCCGCATCTGGGAGAAGATTTGTTCGCCCAACATACGTGCCCGGATGGGCAGCCCTTTATATGGCCACCGGAGTTTCACCATCCCCGACTCCGGAAAGAGAGACCCCTAGATGAACCCCTGATTCCGGTTCCAAAGCCCGTAAAAAGGACCTCGCCCCCGCTAGAGGAGGCACAGTTTGAGTGGGACCCCACCGGAGAAGATCTCATGGGGTTCACTCAGGAGACCCGGGCAGCTGCAGCGGAGCGTGCAGAGTGCTGCCGGCAACAGCTCGAGGTCTTCGAGAGGGAGCGGAGAGAGAGGCGGGTCCGGGAACAACAAGCCCAGATAAGGAGCGCGGAGCAGAAGAGCCGGGCCAGGAGGAGTCCCCGTGCAGCTCATGGTCCCCCTTCCACCGGGACTGTGATCAAGTTTAATATGCAGCACGGGTGGGGCTTCATCCGAGATCACCGCACCCCAGGCGACGTCTTCGTGACAAGAAGAGACGTTGAGTCCCACCTACCGGAGGGACACAGAGGACGTGACCTGTATATAGGGGACGAGGTCACCTTCACCCGGCACAAGTGTGCCAAAGGACCCTACGCCCTCCATGTGCATCGCCTGACGGAGGAGGAGCTGCGGTGTGAGGAGGAGCAAGAGGACCCGGACGGGTCTGAAGTTAAAGGTAACCACAAAGAAAGAGCAGGAGGACGTCGTCGTTGAGTACAGCAGAGTACAAGCTGTATATAGTTGCCCGTCGGGGCACAGTGAACTGTTGTTGCTATTATAGTCCCTGTTGGGACCAGCAAATTGAACTGTTCCAGTGTGTCCCATTTCCCCACTGACCGAGGACTGAGAGCGGTCATCCCTTTCCTAATACCTGGCCGAGGACTGAGAGCGGCCATATCCCCTTGTAAATAGTTGCGCTTCCTAAAGCGCCCCCTACCGGTTTTATAGGAAGACCATTTTTCTAGAGAAACTGTTGCACTTTTCCCGGGCACACGTTGCACAGTGTCCGGAGGAGGAGTTAGAAGCAAGAAACGACTACGAGAATGTTTTATATGAAAAGTTTTATGATGCTGCTAATATATGTTGTTTTATATGTTTTATTATGTTGTTTATGCAAAAATTGTATGTTTGGTGTTGTTTTATATCTTACAGCCCGAGGACGTGCTGTGATTTACCAGGGGGGAATGTAGCACCCTGAGGATTCGGCTGCTACAGGGGTATTGCACCTCAACCCAGAGGTGTGATATTCCACTCCCGGGTAAGGATGGAGTGTGGAACTGAGCTCAGTCAGCTGCATGCACTACACACATCCCATTTCCGAGGAGCAGACCAACGGTACTCCCACTTAGAAATGTGCAGGTACGACCGAGTCTGTTCCTGGCTGGAGTGGGAGGGGGGTGGTACATCCCAGTAGTGTAGGGGCAGATAGGGGGAGCAGCCTGGGTAAAGATAGGAGCTCATTGGGTGCTGGTCACCTGAGCTCACACATAGAGGGAGTATTTAAGGTGGGCACCATCTAAGATCAGGGTCAGTCTGTGAGAAGCCAGAGGAGGAGAGCAGAAGAGCAGAGCAGCCCCAGAGCAAGAGTGAGAGAGGAGAGAAAGAAAGACCCAGAGGGGGAGACA
>NW_027362764.1:691924724-692009724 GCF_046119375.1 Phyllobates terribilis
CTTTTTCTTACTTCCACCAGCAGGGGTCACTCTCCTCTATGCCTTTTTTCCATTCCTTTTTTCACAAGCGCACACATGCTCCTTTCTTCTTTTCATTTGCTTTCTCTCTTGCGCTATTTAATCCTTGCAAAATACCAGCATCCTTCTCATCACCGTGGGCCTCCAGCATTGTTGCTTATTTACTTTTAATACTAGGCTTCTTTTCACCAGGACCAGCGACTCCCGCATGACTGGAGGCAACCACCGCTGACCTGGAGGCAACCACCGGTAACCTGGAAGCCAGTTTACAGCACAACCCAAGCAAAACACCTTTGCAGGCCACACGACCCCCCCGAAGAGCAGCTCAAATTCACTCGCAACCATCTCACCCTCTTCCTTCATTCACTCCTGGGCGTTTCGCTCCACCCTAAGTTGCGGGTCCAGCTTGCTCTTTCTGTCACATCCCCGCGATGAACGGTTTAGCCTGCAGGAGACCCTGCGCCGAGCCATTTTTAAACACATCTGATGCGGCAGGTGTTTCATTGCTCAACAAACAACACCTATAGGGACGGCACAGCCTATGCATCGGTCCTTTGGAGACCGCCCCAGAACGGCCAGAGTTCTCGTCCCCACGCGAGCCTGAGGAAGGCTGGCCGGGCGATGGGCCAAGCAGCGTCTACTGGCCATACCACCTTGGATACGTCCGATCTCGGAAGCAAAGCAGAGATGGGTTCGGAAATACTTGGTTGGGACACCTCCTGAGAACACCAGGTATTGTAGACAATTTTGATGACGTTTTGCCATCTTGCCCAGCTCGGCTAGCATGGAGTGGCGCCTTGCTGGACACCGACCTTACGTAAAGTAGAGGCTGGAAGTCCCAAGCCTCCCAAGCCCCCCAAGACCTCTAAGATAAGGACGCAACCCCGCCGCCTCTACCAGGCCTCACACCGAGCTCCTTGCCACGGCTAGGAGTGCTTATTGACCCCGCAGCCGGCCGTATGCAAATGATGGCGTTAAAAGCATCTCGCGCTGTGAAGGGGCCAGGCTTTCAGCAGCTGCCCAGGGGATGGTTTTAGAGGGCGACCGCCTAACGAGGGCCAGCAGAAGTAACGTCTTCTTCTTCAAAGAAGCTTGTGTAACTAACCCAATCAGACAGCTGCCCAGGAGCTAACCTCAGTGCTAGGAAGGAGCGGGAGGGAATTGAGGGGGTGGTTCCTGCTAAGGCCCTGAAATAATAATAAGACAGGCAGGAGAGTCTGACGCATGGTGGCGGAAAAGCTGCAGGTGCAAATAGGGAATGTGGTCTCGTGCGAGCAACTTGTGCATGCTCGCTGTGTGTGAGTGTGCGCTTCCTAGGTACGGCGCGCTGCAGACAGTCAAAAGGGTTGCTCCCTTTCATTAAAAGTTAATCCCCGGCTGCAGGCTATTAGAAAGCAACTAACCGCGCTCTACTCACCCTACCCAGGTCTACCGGTGAGTCTCGCCGCTGCTCCCGGCCTGTGGCATTGGCCGCGACGCTGACGTTCCGTCGACAGCGCGGCAGCCGATCAGTGAGCTCAGCGGCTCTGAGCGGGGCGTTCTGTCTACAAGACCTTTTTAAGGAGCCAGCAAAAAAGTGAAGAGAAAAGAAAGCACAAAAGCACCTTGTCTTACTAAGCACTGGAAAGGGCAGCCGGCAACCGGACGTCAAAGTGGAAAAGCAGCAAGTGAGAGGCCTGTCTCTGCCTACGGCCACACCACCCTGAACACGCCTGATCTCGTCTGATCTCGGAAGCTAAGCAGGGTCAGGCCTGGTTAGTACTTGGATGGGAGACCGCCTGGGAATACCAGGTGCTGTAGGCTTTTGCTTTTTCTTACTTCCACCAGCAGGGGTCACTCTCCTCTATGCCTTTTTTCCATTCCTTTTTTCACAAGCGCACACATGCTCCTTTCTTCTTTTCATTTGCTTTCTCTCTTGCGCTATTTAATCCTTGCAAAATACCAGCATCCTTCTCATCACCGTGGGCCTCCAGCATTGTTGCTTATTTACTTTTAATACTAGGCTTCTTTTCACCAGGACCAGCGACTCCCGCATGACTGGAGGCAACCACCGCTGACCTGGAGGCAACCACCGGTAACCTGGAGGCCAGTTTACAGCACAACCCAAGCAAAACACCTTTGCAGGCCACACAACCCCCCCGAAGAGCAGCTCAAATTCACTCGCAACCATCTCACCCTCTTCCTTCATTCACTCCTGGGCGTTTCGCTCCACCCCAAGTTGCGGGTCCAGCTTGCTCTTTCTGTCACATCCCCGCGATGAACGGTTTAGCCTGCAGGAGACCCTGCGCCGAGCCATTTTTAAACACATCTGATGCGGCAGGTGTTTCATTGCTCAACAAACAACACCTATAGGGACGGCACAGCCTATGCATCGGTCCTTCGGAGACCGCCCCAGAACGGCCAGAGTTCTCGTCCCCACGCGAGCCTGAGGAAGGCTGGCCGGGCGATGGGCCAAGCAGCGTCTACTGGCCATACCACCTTGGATACGTCCGATCTCGGAAGCAAAGCAGAGATGGGTTCGGAAATACTTGGTTGGGACACCTCCTGAGAACACCAGGTATTGTAGACAATTTTGATGACGTTTTGCCATCTTGCCCAGCTCGGCTAGCATGGAGTGGCGCCTTGCTGGACACCGACCTTACGTAAAGTAGAGGCTGGAAGTCCCAAGCCTCCCAAGCCCCCCAAGACCTCTAAGATAAGGACGCAACCCCGCCGCCTCTACCAGGCCTCACACCGAGCTCCTTGCCACGGCTAGGAGTGCTTATTGACCCCGCAGCCGGCCGTATGCAAATGATGGCGTTAAAAGCATCTCGCGCTGTGAAGGGGCCAGGCTTTCAGCAGCTGCCCAGGGGATGGTTTTAGAGGGCGACCGCCTAACGAGGGCCAGCAGAAGTAACGTCTTCTTCTTCAAAGAAGCTTGTGTAACTAACCCAATCAGACAGCTGCCCAGGAGCTAACCTCAGTGCTAGGAAGGAGCGGGAGGGAATTGAGGGGGTGGTTCCTGCTAAGGCCCTGAAATAATAATAAGACAGGCAGGAGAGTCTGACGCATGGTGGCGGAAAAGCTGCAGGTGCAAATAGGGAATGTGGTCTCGTGCGAGCAACTTGTGCATGCTCGCTGTGTGTGAGTGTGCGCTTCCTAGGTACGGCGCGCTGCAGACAGTCAAAAGGGTTGCTCCCTTTCATTAAAAGTTAATCCCTGGCTGCAGGCTATTAGAAAGCAACTAACCGCGCTCTACTCACCCTACCCAGGTCTACCGGTGAGTCTCGCCGCTGCTCCCGGCCTGTGGCATTGGCCGCGACGCTGACGTTCCGTCGACAGCGCGGCAGCCGATCAGTAAGCTCAGCGGCTCTGAGCGGGGCGTTCTGTCTACAAGACCTTTTTAAGGAGCCAGCAAAAAAGTGAAGAGAAAGGAAAGCACAAAAGCACCTTGTCTTACTAAGCACTGGAAAGGGCAGCCGGCAACCGGACGTCAAAGTGGAAAAGCAGCAAGTGAGAGGCCTGTCTCTGCCTACGGCCACACCACCCTGAACACTGACGATCTCGTCTGATCTTGGAAGCTAAGCAGGGTCAGGCCTGGTTAGTACTTGGATGGGAGACCACCTGGGAATACCAGGTGCTGTAGGCTTTTGCTTTTTCTTACTTCCACCAGCAGGGGTCACTCTCCTCTATGCCTTTTTTCCATTCCTTTTTTCACAAGCGCACACATGCTCCTTTCTTCTTTTCATTTGCTTTCTCTCTTGCGCTATTTAATCCTTGCAAAATACCAGCATCCTTCTCATCACCGTGGGCCTCCAGCATTGTTGCTTATTTACTTTTAATACTAGGCTTCTTTTCACCAGGACCAGCGACTCCCGCATGACTGGAGGCAACCACCGCTGACCTGGAGGCAACCACCGGTAACCTGGAGGCCAGTTTACAGCACAACCCAAGCAAAACACCTTTGCAGGCCACACAACCCCCCCGAAGAGCAGCTCAAATTCACTCGCAACCATCTCACCCTCTTCCTTCATTCACTCCTGGGCGTTTCGCTCCACCCCAAGTTGCAGGTCCAGCTTGCTCTTTCTGTCACATCCCCGTGATGAACGGTTTAGCCTGCAGGAGACCCTGCGCCGAGCCATTTTTAAACACATCTGATGCGGCAGGTGTTTCATTGCTCAACAAACAACACCTATAGGGACGGCACAGCCTATGCATCGGTCCTTCGGAGACCGCCCCAGAACGGCCAGAGTTCTCGTCCCCACGCGAGCCTGAGGAAGGCTGGCCAGGCGATGGGCCAAGCAGCGTCTACTGGCCATACCACCTTGGATACGTCCGATCTCAGAAGCAAAGCAGAGATGGGTTCGGAAATACTTGGTTGGGACACCTCCTGAGAACACCAGGTATTGTAGACAATTTTGATGACGTTTTGCCATCTTGCCCAGCTCGGCTAGCATGGAGTGGCGCCTTGCTGGACACCGACCTTACGTAAAGTAGAGGCTGGAAGTCCCAAGCCCCCCAAGACCTCTAAGATAAGGACGCAACCCCGCCGCCTCTACCAGGCCTCACACCGAGCTCCTTGCCACGGCTAGGAGTGCTTATTGACCCCGCAGCCGGCCGTATGCAAATGATGGCGTTAAAAGCATCTCGCGCTGTGAAGGTGACGCGCCCCCTGGGCCAGTGTTGTTGGGGATACCCGGAGCCGGATCAGATGGGGGTTGTAGTCTCCGAGTGGCTGTGACCCGGTCCGTGCCCAGGGTGTCAAGCTCAGTGTGTGGCAGTCCTTACTGATGTTACTAAAGTTCTTTATGTCGACTACGCCACCCGTTGAATTGCGGTCACTTCGGCCGCCGCTGCAGCAGGGTCCGCTGAGGCTGATGGTGTTTGTGCAGCCCAGGTAGTATAACCCCCAACGGGAGGGGTATAGCCTCAGGGGGTCAGGTGCAGAGGATGGTGGTTGTGGAGGTGCAGTGAGGATGGTAATGAGAGTCAGAGTCGGGCTGTGCAGTTCAGGGTTTGTTTACTTACTGCTGTTTTTGTACCGGTCACTCCGGCCTTGAGTGACCACCCGAGCCGTGCTGCGTCCACCAGGCCCTGGACTCGGCCAACCCCCAAGTAGTTCCGGAGCGTGGTTCTGAGCTCCCTTTCTGTCTTGTCCTCGTCTCTGGCCTTCCCCACCAGGGATCCACCTATGTCCGGCTCCCTCGGGCCTCTTGGTGGTAAACCCTTGTCTCTGGGTTCCCTGACCCTATTCCTGGTCTGCCTTCTGGGTGGATTTAGTGGGTGATCGTGGCAGATCGATCCTGCCCACGACCTCCGGTTCCTGGCTAAGGTGTGCTGTAGCCTCTGCCAGCTTGGGATCCGGTACCCTGTTGCCAACTCTTCACCCTTTGATTTATTTTGGGCTCTCAGAGTTCCTTCTTTCTCCCCCTCTGGGTCTTTCTTTCTCCTCTCTCTCTCTCTTGGCCTGGGGCTGCTCTGCTCTTCTGCTCTCTTCCTCTGCAAAGACTGGCTGACTGACCCTGATCTTAGATGGTGCCCACCTTATATACTCCCTCTATGTGTGAGCTCAGGTGACCAGCACCCAATGAGCTCCTAACCTTACCCAGGCTGCTCCCCCTATCTGCCCCTACACTACTGGGATGGTCCACCCCCCTCCCACTCCAGCCAAGGACAGACTCGGTCGTACCTGCACATTTCTAAGTGGGAGTACCGTTGGTCTGCCCTCCGGAAATGGGATGTGTGTAGTGCATGCAGCCTTCTGAGCTCAGTTCCACACTCCATCCTTACCCGGGAGTGGAATATCACACCTCTGGTTGAGGTGCAATACCCCTGTAGCAGCCGAATCCTCAGGGTGCTACAAAGGGGCCAGGCTTTCAGCAGCTGCCCAGGGGATGGTTTTAGAGGGCGACCGCCTAACGAGGGCCAGCAGAAGTAACGTCTTCTTCTTCAAAGAAGCTTGTGTAACTAACCCAATCAGACAGCTGCCCAGGAGCTAACCTCAGTGCTAGGAAGGAGCGGGAGGGAATTGAGGGGGTGGTTCCTGCTAAGGCCCTGAAATAATAATAAGAGAGGCAGGAGAGTCTGACACATGGTGGCGGAAAAGCTGCAGGTGCAAATAGGGAATGTGGTCTCGTGCGAGCAACTTGTGCATGCTCGCTGTGTGTGAGTGTGCGCTTCCTAGGTACGGCGCGCTGCAGACAGTCAAAAGGGTTGCTCCCTTTCATTAAAAGTTAATCCCCGGCTGCAGGCTATTAGAAAGCAACTAACCGCGCTCTACTCACCCTACCCAGGTCTACCGGTGAGTCTCGCCGCTGCTCCCGGCCTGAGGCATTGGCCGCGACGCTGACGTTCCGTCGACAGCGCGGCAGCCGATCAGTGAGCTCAGCGGCTCTGAGCGGGGCGTTCTGTCTACAAGACCTTTTTAAGGAGCCAGCAAAAAAGTGAAGAGAAAGGAAAGCACAAAAGCACCTTGTCTTACTAAGCACTGGAAAGGGCAGCCGGCAACCGGACGTCAAAGTGGAAAAGCAGCAAGTGAGAGTCCTGTATCTGCCTACGGCCACACCACCCTGAACACACCCGATCTTGTCTGATCTCGGAAGCCAAGCAGGGTCAGGCCTGGTTAGTACTTGGATGGGAGACCGCCTGGGAATACCAGGTGCTGTAGGCTTTTGCTTTTTCTTACTTCCACAAGCAGGGGTCACTCTCCTCTATGCCTTTTTTCCATTCCTTTTTTCACAAGCGCACACATGCTCCTTTCTTCTTTTCATTTGCTTTCTCTCTTGCGCTATTTAATCCTTGCAAAATACCAGCATCCTTCTCATCACCGTGGGCCTCCAGCATTGTTGCTTATTTACTTTTAATACTAGGCTTCTTTTCACCAGGACCAGCGACTCCCGCATGACTGGAGGCAACCACCGCTGACCTGGAGGCAACCACCGGTAACCTGGAGGCCAGTTTACAGCACAACCCAAGCAAAACACCTTTGCAGGCCACACAACCCCCCCGAAGAGCAGCTCAAATTCACTCGCAACCATCTCACCCTCTTCCTTCATTCACTCCTGGGCGTTTCGCTCCACCCCAAGTTGCGGGTCCAGCTTGCTCTTTCTGTCACATCTCCACGATGAACGGTTTAGCCTGCAGGAGACCCTGCGCCGAGACATTTTTAAACACATATGATGCGGCAGGTGTTTCATTGCTCAACAAACAACACCTATAGGGACGGCACAGCCTATGCATCGGTCCTTCGGAGACCGCCCTAGAACGGCCAGAGTTCTCGTCCCCACGCGAGCCTGAGGAAGGCTGGCCGGGCGATGGGCCAAGCAGCGTCTACTGGCCATACCACCTTGGATACGTCCGATCTCGGAAGCAAAGCAGAGATGGGTTCGGAAATACTTGGTTGGGACACCTCCTGAGAACACCAGGTATTGTAGACAATTTTGATGACGTTTTGCCATCTTGCCCAGCTCGGCTAGCATGGAGTGGCGCCTTGCTGGACACCGACCTTACGTAAAGTAGAGGCTGGAAGTCCCAAGCCCCCCAAGACCTCTAAGATAAGGACGCAACCCCGCCGCCTCTACCAGGCCTCACACCGAGCTCCTTGCCACGGCTAGGAGTGCTTATTGACCCCGCAGCCGGCCGTATGCAAATGATGGCGTTAAAAGCATCTCGCGCTGTGAAGGGGCCAGGCTTTCAGCAGCTGCCCAGGGGATGGTTTTAGAGGGCGACCGCCTAACGAGGGCCAGCAGAAGTAACGTCTTCTTCTTCAAAGAAGCTTGTGTAACTAACCCAATCAGACAGCTGCCCAGGAGCTAACCTCAGTGCTAGGAAGGAGCGGGAGGGAATTGAGGGGGTGGTTCCTGCTAAGGCCCTGAAATAATAATAAGACAGGCAGGAGAGTCTGACGCATGGTGGCGGAAAAGCTGCAGGTGCAAATAGGGAATGTGGTCTCGTGCGAGCAACTTGTGCATGCTCGCTGTGTGTGAGTGTGCGCTTCCTAGGTACGGCGCGCTGCAGACAGTCAAAAGGGTTGCTCCCTTTCATTAAAAGTTAATCCCCGGCTGCAGGCTATTAGAAAGCAACTAACCGCGCTCTACTCACCCTACCCAGGTCTACCGGTGAGTCTCGCCGCTGCTCCCGGCCTGTGGCATTGGCCGCGACGCTGACGTTCCGTCGACAGCGCGGCAGCCGATCAGTGAGCTCAGCGGCTCTGAGCGGGGCGTTCTGTCTACAAGACCTTTTTAAGGAGCCAGCAAAAAAGTGAAGAGAAAGGAAAGCACAAAAGCACCTTGTCTTACTAAGCACTGGAAAGGGCAGCCGGCAACCGGACGTCAAAGTGGAAAAGCAGCAAGTGAGAGTCCTGTATCTGCCTACGGCCACACCACCCTGAACACGCCCGATCTTGTCTGATCTCGGAAACCAAGCAGGGTCAGGCCTGGTTAGTACTTGGATGGGAGACCGCCTGGGAATACCAGGTGCTGTAGGCTTTTGCTTTTTCTTACTTCCACAAGCAGGGGTCACTCTCCTCTATGCCTTTTTTCCATTCCTTTTTTCACAAGCGCACACATGCTCCTTTCTTCTTTTCATTTGCTTTCTCTCTTGCGCTATTTAATCCTTGCAAAATACCAGCATCCTTCTCATCACCGTGGGCCTCCAGCATTGTTGCTTATTTACTTTTAATACTAGGCTTCTTTTCACCAGGACCAGCGACTCCCGCATGACTGGAGGCAACCACCGCTGACCTGGAGGCAACCACCGGTAACCTGGAGGCCAGTTTACAGCACAACCCAAGCAAAACACCTTTGCAGGCCACACAACCCCCCCCGAAGAGCAGCTCAAATTCACTCGCAACCATCTCACCCTCTTCCTTCATTCACTCCTGGGCGTTTCGCTCCACCCCAAGTTGCGGGTCCAGCTTGCTCTTTCTGTCACATCCCCGCGATGAACGGTTTAGCCTGCAGGAGACCCTGCGCCGAGCCATTTTTAAACACATATGATGCGGCAGGTGTTTCATTGCTCAACAAACAACACCTATAGGGACGGCACAGCCTATGCATCGGTCCTTCGGAGACCGCCCTAGAACGGCCAGAGTTCTCGTCCCCACGCGAGCCTGAGGAAGGCTGGCCGGGCGATGGGCCAAGCAGCGTCTACTGGCCATACCACCTTGGATACGTCCGATCTCGGAAGCAAAGCAGAGATGGGTTCGGAAATACTTGGTTGGGACACCTCCTGAGAACACCAGGTATTGTAGACAATTTTGATGACGTTTTGCCATCTTGCCCAGCTCGGCTAGCATGGAGTGGCGCCTTGCTGGACACCGACCTTACGTAAAGTAGAGGCTGGAAGTCCCAAGCCCCCCAAGACCTCTAAGATAAGGACGCAACCCCGCCGCCTCTACCAGGCCTCACACCGAGCTCCTTGCCACGGCTAGGAGTGCTTATTGACCCCGCAGCCGGCCGTATGCAAATGATGGCGTTAAAAGCATCTCGCGCTGTGAAGGGGCCAGGCTTTCAGCAGCTGCCCAGGGGATGGTTTTAGAGGGCGACCGCCTAACGAGGGCCAGCAGAAGTAACGTCTTCTTATTCAAAGAAGATTGTGTAACTAACCCAATCAGACAGCTGCCCAGGAGCTAACCTCAGTGCTAGGAAGGAGCGGGAGGGAATTGAGGGGGTGGTTACTGCTAAGGCCCTGAAATAATAATAAGACAGGCAGGAGAGTCTGACGCATGGTGGCGGAAAAGCTGCAGGTGCAAATAGGGAATGTGGTCTCGTGCGAGCAACTTGTGCATGCTCGCTGTGTGTGAGTGTGCGCTTCCTAGGTACCGCGCGCTGCAGACAGTCAAAAGGGTTGCTCCCTTTCATTAAAAGTTAATCCCCGGCTGCAGGCTATTAGAAAGCAACTAACCGCGCTCTACTCACCCTACCCAGGTCTACCGGTGAATCTCGCAGCTGCTCCCGGCCTGTGGTATTGGCCGCGACGCTGACGTTCCGTCGACAGCGCGGCAGCCGATCAGTGAGCTCAGCGGCTCTGAGCGGGGCGTTCTGTCTACAAGACCTTTTTAAGGAGCCAGCAAAAAAGTAAAGAGAAAGGAAAGCACAAAAGCACCTTGTCTTACTAAGCACTGGAAAGGGCAGCCGGCAACCGGACGTCAAAGTAGAAAAGCAGCAAGTGAGAGGCCTGTCTCTGCTTACGTCCACACCACCCTGAACACGCCCGATCTTGGAAGCCAAGCAGCGTCAGGCCTGGTTAGTACTTGGATGGGAGACCGCCTGGGAATACCAGGTGCTGTAGGCTTTTGCTTTTTCTTACTTCCACCAGCAGGGGTCACTCTCCTCGATGCCTTTTTTCCATTCCTTTTTTCACAAGCGCACACATGCTCCTTTCTTCTTTTCATTTGCTTTCTCTCTTGCGCTATTTAATCCTTGCAAAATACCAGCATGCTTCTCATCACCGTGGGCCTCCAGTATTGTTGCTTATTTACTTTTAATACTAGGCTTCTTTTCACCAGGACCAGCGACTCCCGGCTGACTGGAGGCAACCACCGCTGACCTGGAGGCAACCACCGGTAACCTGGAGGCCAGTTTACAGCACAACCCAAGCAAAACACCTTTGCAGGCCACACGACCCCCCCGAAGAGCAGCTCAAATTCACTCGCAACCATCTCACCCTCTTCCTTCATTCACTCCTGGGCGTTTCGCTCCACCCCTAGTTGCGGGTCCAGCTTGCTCTTTCTGTCACATCCCCGCGATGAACGGTTTAGCCTGCAGGAGACCCTGCGCCGAGCCATTTTTAAACACATCTGATGCGGCAGGTGTTTCATTGCTCAACAAACAACACCTATAGGGACGGCACAGCCTATGCATCGGTCCTTCGGAGACCGCCCTAGAACGGCCAGATTTCTCGTCCCCACGCGAGCCTGAGGAAGGCTGGCCGGGCGATGGGCCAAGCAGCATCTACTGGCCATACCACCTTGGATACGTCCGATCTCGGAAGCAAAGCAGAGATGGGTTCGGAAATACTTGGTTGGGACACCTCCTGAGAACACCAGGTATTGTAGACAATTTTGATGACGTTTTGCCATCTTGCCCAGTTCGGCTAGCATGGAGTGGCGCCTTGCTGGACACCGACCTTACGTAAAGTAGAGGCTGGAAGTCCCAAGCCTCCCAAGCCCCCCAAGACCTCTAAGATAAGGACGCAACCCCGCCGCCTCTACCAGGCCTCACACCGAGCTCCTTGACACGGCTAGGAGTGCTTATGACCCCGCAGCCGGCCGTATGCAAATGATGGCGTTAAAAGCATCTCGCGCTGTGAAGGGGCCAGGCTTTCAGCAGCTGCCCAGGGGATGGTTTTAGAGGGCGACCGCCTAACGAGGGCCAGCAGAAGTAACGTCTTCTTCTTCAAAGAAGCTTGTGTAACTAACCCAATCAGACAGCTGCCCAGGAGCTAACCTCAGTGCTAGGAAGGAGCGGGAGGGAATTGAGGGGGTGGTTCCTGCTAAGGCCCTGAAATAATAATAAGACAGGCAGGAGAGTCTGACGCATGGTGGCGGAAAAGCTGCAGGTGCAAATAGGGAATGTGATCTCGTGCGAGCAACTTGTGCATGCTCGCTGTGTGTGAGTGTGCGCTTCCTAGGTACGGCGCGCTGCAGACAGTCAAAAGGGTTGCTCCCTTTCATTAAAAGTTAATCTAGAAAGCAACTAACCGCGCTCTACTCACCCTACCCAGGTCTACCGGTGAGTCTCGCCGCTGCTCCCGGCCTGTGGCATTGGCCGCGACGCTTACGTTCCGTCGACAGCGCGGCAGCTGATCAGTGAGCTCAGCGGCTGTGAGCGGGGCGTTCTGTCTACAAGACCTTTTTAAGGAGCCAGCAAAAAAGTGAAGAGAAAGGAAAGCACAAAAGCACCTTGTCTTACTAAGCACTGGAAAGGGCAGCCGGCAACCGGACGTCAAAGTAGAAAAGCAGCAAGTGAGAGGCTCGTCTCTGCCTATGGCCACACCACCCTGAACAAGCCTGATCTCTTCTGATCTTGGAATTTAAGCAGGGTTGGGCCTGGTTAGTACTTGGATGGGAGACCGCCTAGGAATACCAGGTGCTGTAGGCTTCTGCTTTTTTTTACTTCCACAAGCAGGGGTCACTCTCCTCGATGCCTTTTTTCCATTCCTTTTTTCACAAGCGCACACATGCTCCTTTCTGCTTTTCATTTGCTTTCTCTCTTGCGCTATTTAATCCTTGCAAAATACCAGCATGCTTCTCATCACCGTGGACCTCCAGCATTGTTGCTTATTTACTTTTAATACTAGGCTTCTTTTCACCAGGACCAGCGACTCCCGGCTGACTGGAGGCAACCACCGCTGACCTGGAGGCAACCACCGGTAACCTGGAGGCCAGTTTACAGCACAACCCAAGCAAAACACCTTTGCAGGCCACACGACCCCCCCCGAAGAGCAGCTCAAATTCACTCGCAACCATCTCACCCTCTTCCTTCATTCACTCCTGGGCGTTTCGCTCCACCCCTAGTTGCGGGTCCAGCTTGCTCTTTCTGTCACATCCCCGCGATGAACGGTTTAGCCTGCAGGAGACCCTGCACCGAGCCATTTTTAAACACATCTGATGCGGCAGGTGTTTCATTGCTCAACAAACAACACCTATAGGGACGGCACAGCCTATGCATCGGTCCTTCGGAGACCGCCCTAGAACGGCCAGATTTCTCGTCCCCACGCGAGCCTGAGGAAGGCTGGCCGGGCGATGGGCCAAGCAGCATCTACTGGCCATACCACCTTGGATACGTCCGATCTCGGAAGCAAAGCAGAGATGGGTTCGGAAATACTTGGTTGGGACACCTCCTGAGAACACCAGGTATTGTAGACAATTTTGATGACGTTTTGCCATCTTGCCCAGTTCGGCTAGCATGGAGTGGCGCCTTGCTGGACACCGACCTTACGTAAAGTAGAGGCTGGAAGTCCCAAGCCTCCCAAGCCCCCCAAGACCTCTAAGATAAGGACGCAACTCCGCCGCCTCTACCAGGCCTCACACCGAGCTCCTTGCCACGGCTAGGAGTGCTTATTGACCCCGCAGCCGGCCGTATGCAAATGATGGCGTTAAAAGCATCTCGCGCTGTGAAGGGGCCAGGCTTTCAGCAGCTGCCCAGGGGATGGTTTTAGAGGGCGACCGCCTAACGAGGGCCAGCAGAAGTAACGTCTTCTTCTTCAAAGAAGCTTGTGTAACTAACCCAATCAGACAGCTGCCCAGGAGCTAACCTCAGTGCTAGGAAGGAGCGGGAGGGAATTGAGGGGGTGGTTCCTGCTAAGGCCCTGAAATAATAATAAGACAGGCAGGAGAGTCTGACGCATGGTGGCGGAAAAGCTGCAGGTGCAAATAGGGAATGTGATCTCGTGCGAGCAACTTGTGCATGCTCGCTGTGTGTGAGTGTGCGCTTCCTAGGTACGGCGCGCTGCAGACAGTCAAAAGGGTTGCTCCCTTTCATTAAAAGTTAATCTAGAAAGCAACTAACCGCGCTCTACTCACCCTACCCAGGTCTACCGGTGAGTCTCGCCGCTGCTCCCGGCCTGTGGCATTGGCCGCGACGCTTACGTTCCGTCGACAGCGCGGCAGCTGATCAGTGAGCTCAGCGGCTGTGAGCGGGGCGTTCTGTCTACAAGACCTTTTTAAGGAGCCAGCAAAAAAGTGAAGAGAAAGGAAAGCACAAAAGCACCTTGTCTTACTAAGCACTGGAAAGGGCAGCCGGCAACCGGACGTCAAAGTAGAAAAGCAGCAAGTGAGAGACTCATCTCTGCCTATGGCCACACCACCCTGAACACGCCTGATCTCTTCTGATCTTGGAAGCTAAACAGGGGCAGGCCTGGTTAGTACTTGGATGGGAGACCGCCTGGGAATTCCTGGTGCTCTAGGCTTCTGCTTTTTCTTACTTCCACAAGCAGGGGTCACTCTCCTCTATGCCTTTTTTCCATTCCTTTTTTCACAAGCGCACACATGCTCCTTTCTTCTTTTCATTTGCTTTCTCTCTTGCGCTATTTAATCCTTGCAAAATACCAGCATCCTTCTCATCACCGTGGGCCTCCAGCATTGTTGCTTATTTACTTTTAATACTAGGCTTCTTTTCACCAGGACCAGCGACTCCCGGCTGATTGGAGGCATCCACCGCTGACCTGGAGGCAACCACCGGTAACCTGGAGGCCAGTTTACAGCACAACCCAAGCAAAACACCTTTGGAGGCCACACGACCCCCCCGAAGAGCAGCTCAAATTCACTCGCAACCATCTCACCCTCTTCCTTCATTCACTCCTGGGCATTTCGCCCCACCCCTAGTTGCGGGTCCAGCTTGCTCTTTCTGTCACATCCCCGCGATGAACGGTTTAGCCTGCAGGAGACCCTGCGCCGAGCCATTTTTAAACACATCTGATGCGGCAGGTGTTTCATTGCTCAACAAACAACACCTATAGGGACGGCACAGCCTATGCATCGGTCCTTCGGAGACCGCCCCAGAACGGCCAGAGTTCTCGTCCCCACGCGAGCCTGAGGAAGGCTGGCCGGGCGATGGGCCAAGCAGCGTCTACTGACCATACCACCTTGGATACGTCTTATCTCGGAAGCAAAGCAGAGATGGGTTCGGAAATACTTGGTTGGGACACCTCCTGAGAACACCAGGTATTGTAGACAATTTTGATGACGTTTTGCCATCTTGCCCAGCTCGGCTAGCATGGAGTGGCGCCTTGCTGGACACCGACCTTACGTAAAGTAGAGGCTGGAAGTCCCAAGCCTCCCAAGCCCCCCAAGACCTCTAAGATAAGGACGCAACCCCGCCGCCTCTACCAGGCCTCACACCGAGCTCCTTGCCACGGCTAGGAGTGCTTATTGACCCCGCAGCCGGCCGTATGCAAATGATGGCGTTAAAAGCATCTCGCGCTGTGAAGGGGCCAGGCTTTCAGCAGCTGCCCAGTGGATGGTTTTAAAGGGCGACCGCCTAACGAGGGCCAGCAGAAGTAACGTCTTCTTCTTCAAAGAAGCTTGTGTAACTAACCCAATCAGACAGCTGCCCAGGAGCTAACCTCAGTGCTAGGAAGGAGCGGGAGGGAATTGAGGGGGTGGTTCCTGCTAAGGCCCTGAAATAATAATAAGACAGGCAGGAGAGTCTGACGCATGGTGGCGGAAAAGCTGCAGGTGCAAATAGGGAATGTGGTCTCGTGCGAGCAACTTGTGCATGCTCGCTGTGTGTGAGTGTGCGCATCCTAGGTACGGCGCGCTGCAGACAGTCAAAAGGGTTGCTCCCTTTCATTAAAAGTTAATCCCCGGCTGCAGGCTATTAGAAAGCAACTAACCGCGCTCTACTCACCCTACCCAGGTCTACCGGTGAGTCTCGCCGCTGCTCCCGGCCTGTGGCATTGGCCGCGACGCTGACGTTCCGTCGACAGGGCGGCAGCCGATCAGTGAGCTCAGCGGCTCTGAGCGGGGCGTTCTGTCTACAAGACCTTTTTAAGGAGCCAGCAAAAAAGTGAAGAGAAAGGAAAGCACAAAAGCACCTTGTCTCACTAAGCACTGGAAAGGGCAGCCGGCAACCGGACGTCAAAGTAGAAAAGCAGCAAGTGAGAGGCCTGTCTCTGCCTATGGCCACACCACCCTGAAAACACCTGATCTCATCTGATCTCGGATTATAAGCAGGGTTGGGCCTGGTTAGTACTTGGATGGGAGACTGCCTGGGAATACCAGGTGCTGTAGGCTTTTACTTTTTCTTACTTCCACAAGCAGGGGTCACTCTCCTCTATGCCTTTTTTCCATTCCTTTTTTCACAAGCGCACACATGCTCCTTTCTTCTTTTCATTTGCTTTCTCTCTTGCGCTATTTAATCCTTGCAAAATACCAGCATCCTTCTCATCACCGTGGGCCTCCAGCATTGTTGCTTATTTACTTTTAATACTAGGCTTCTTTTCACCAGGACCAGCGACTCCCGCATGACTGGAGGCAACCACCGCTGACCTGGAGGCAACCACCGGTAACCTGGAGGCCAGTTTACAGCACAACCCAAGCAAAACACCTTTGCAGGCCACACGACCCCCCCGAAGAGCAGCTCAAATTCACTCGCAACCATCTCACCCTCTTCCTTCATTCACTCCTGGGCGTTTCGCTCCACCCCAAGTTGCGGGTCCAGCTTGCTCTTTCTGTCACATCCCCGCGATGAACGGTTTAGCCTGCAGGAGACCCTGCGCCGAGCCATTTTTAAACACATCTGATGCGGCAGGTGTTTCATTGCTCAACAAACAACACCTATAGGGACGGCACAGCCTATGCATCGGTCCTTCGGAGACCGCCCCAGAACGGCCAGAGTTCTGGTCCCCACGCGAGCCTGAGGAAGGCTGGCCGGGCGATGGGCCAAGCAGCGTCTACTGGCCATACCACCTTGGATACGTCCGATCTCGGAAGCAAAGCAGAGATGGGTTCGGAAATACTTGGTTGGGACACCTCCTGAGAACACCAGGTATTGTAGACAATTTTGATGACGTTTTGCCATCTTGCCCAGCTCGGCTAGCATTGAGTGGCGCCTTGCTGGACACCGACCTTACGTAAAGTAGAGGCTGGAAGTCCCAAGCATCCCAAGCCCCCCAAGACCTCTAAGATAAGGACGCAACCCCGCCGCCTCTACCAGGCCTCACACCGAGCTCCTTGCCACGGCTAGGAGTGCTTATTGACCCCGCAGCCGGCCGTATGCAAATGATGGCGTTAAAAGCATCTCGCGCTGTGAAGGGGCCAGGCTTTCAGCAGCTGCCCAGGGGATGGTTTTAGAGGGCGACCGCCTAACGAGGGCCAGCAGAAGTAACGTCTTCTTCTTCAAAGAATCTTGTGTAACTAACCCAATCAGACAGCTGCCCAGGAGCTAACCTCAGTGCTAGGAAGGAGCGGGAGGGAATTGAGGGGGTGGTTCCTGCTAAGGCCCTGAAATAATAATAAGACAGGCAGGAGAGTCTGACGCATGGTGGCGGAAAAGCTGCAGGTGCAAATAGGGAATGTGGTCTCGTGCGAGCAACTTGTGCATGCTCGCTGTGTGTGAGTGTGCGCTTCCTAGGTACGGCGCGCTGCAGACAGTCAAAAGGGTTGCTCCCTTTCATTAAAAGTTAATCCCCGGCTGCAGGCTATTAGAAAGCAACTAACCGCGCTCTACTCACCCTACCCAGGTCTACCGGTGAGTCTCGCCGCTGCTCCCGGCCTGTGGCATTGGCCGCGACGCTGACGTTCCGTCGACAGCGCGGCAGCCAATCAGTGAGCTCAGCGGCTCTGAGCGGGGCGTTCTGTCTACAAGACCTTTTTAAGGAGCCAGCAAAAAAGTGAAGAGAAAGGAAAGCACAAAAGCACCTTGTCTTACTAAGCACTGGAAAGGGCAGCCGGCAACCGGACGTCAAAGTGGAAAAGTAGCAAGTGAGAGGCCTGTCTCTGCCTACGGCCACACCACCCTGAACACGCCCAATCTCGTCTGATCTTGGAAGCTAAGCAGGGTCGGGCCTGGTTAGTAATTGGATGGGAGACCGCCTGGGAATACCAGGTGCTGTAGGCTTTTGCTTTTTCTTACTTCCACCAGCAGGGGTCACTCTCCTCTATGCCTTTTTTCCATTCCTTTTTTCACAAGCGCACACATGCTCCTTTCTTCTTTTCATTTGCTTTATCTCTTGCGCTATTTAATCCTTGCAAAATACCAGCATCCTTCTCATCACCGTGGGCCTCCAGCATTGTTGCTTATTTACTTTTAATACTAGGCTTCTTTTCACCAGGACCAGCGACTCCCGCATGACTGGAGGCAACCACCGCTGACCTGGAGGCAACCACCGGTAACCTGGAAGCCAGTTTACAGCACAACCCAAGCAAAACACCTTTGCAGGCCACACGACCCCCCCGAAGAGCAGCTCAAATTCACTCGCAACCATCTCACCCTCTTCCTTCATTCACTCCTGGGCGTTTCGCTCCACCCCAAGTTGCGGGTCCAGCTTGCTCTTTCTGTCACATCCCCGCGATGAACGGTTTAGCCTGCAGGAGACCCTGCGCCGAGCCATTTTTAAACACATCTGATGCGGCAGGTGTTTCATTGCTCAACAAACAACACCTATAGGGACGGCACAGCCTATGCATCGGTCCTTTGGAGACCGCCCCAGAACGGCCAGAGTTCTCGTCCCCACGCGAGCCTGAGGAAGGCTGGCCGGGCGATGGGCCAAGCAGCGTCTACTGGCCATACCACCTTCGATACGTCCGATCTTGGAAGCAAAGCAGAGATGGGTTCGGAAATACTTGGTTGGGACACCTCCTGAGAACACCAGGTATTGTAGACAATTTTGATGACGTTTTGCCATCTTGCCCAGCTCGGCTAACATTGAGTGGCGCCTTGCTGGACACCGACCTTACGTAAAGTAGAGGCTGGAAGTCCCAAGCCTCCCAAGCCCCCCAAGACCTCTAAGATAAGGACGCAACCCCTCCGCCTCTACCAGGCCTCACACCGAGCTCCTTGCCACGGCTAGGAGTGCTTATTGATCCCGCAGCCGGCCGTATGCAAATGATGGCGTTAAAAGCATCTCGCGCTGTGAAGGGGCCAGGCTTTCAGCAGCTGCCCAGGGGATGGTTTTAGAGGGCGACCGCCTAACGAGGGCCAGCAGAAGTAACGTCTTCTTCTTCAAAGAAGCTTGTGTAACTAACCCAATCAGACAGCTGCCCAGGAGCTAACCTCAGTGCTAGGAAGGAGCGGGAGGGAATTGAGGGGGTGGTTCCTGCTAAGGCCCTGAAATAATAATAAGAGAGGCAGGAGAGTCTGACGCATGGTGGCGGAAAAGCTGCAGGTGCAAATAGGGAATGTGGTCTCGTGCGAGCAACTTGTGCATGCTCGCTGTGTGTGAGTGTGCGCTTCCTAGGTACGGCGCGCTGCAGACAGTCAAAAGGGTTGCTCCCTTTCATTAAAAGTTAATCCCCGGCTGCAGGCTATTAGAAAGCAACTAACCGCGCTCTACTCACCCTACCCAGGTCTACCGGTGAGTCTCGCCGCTGCTCCCGGCCTGTGGCATTGGCCGCGACGCTGACGTTCCGTCGACAGCGCGGCAGCCGATCAGTGAGCTCAGCGGCTCTGAGCGGGGCGTTCTGTCTACAAGACCTTTTTAAGGAGCCAGCAAAAAAGTGAAGAGAAAGGAAAGCATAAAAGCACCTTGTCTTACTAAGCACTGGAAAGGGCAGCCGGCAACCGGACGTCAAAGTGGAAAAGCAGCAAGTGAGAGGCCTGTCTCTGCCTACGGCCACACCACCCTGAACACGCCCGATCTCGTCTGATCTTGGAAGCTAAGCAGGGTCAGGCCTGGTTAGTACTTGGATGGGAGACCGCCTGGGAATACCAGGTGCTGTAGGCTTTTGCTTTTTCTTACTTCCACCAGCAGGGGTCACTCTCCTCTATGCCTTTTTTCCATTCCTTTTTTCACAAGCGCACACATGCTCCTTTCTTCTTTTCATTTGCTTTCTCTCTTGCGCTATTTAATCCTTGCAAAATACCAGCATCCTTCTCATCACCGTGGGCCTCCAGCATTGTTGCTTATTTACTTTTAATACTAGGCTTCTTTTCACCAGGACCAGCGACTCCCGCATGACTGGAGGCAACCACCGCTGACCTGGAGGCAACCACCGGTAACCTGGAGGCCAGTTTACAGCACAACCCAAGCAAAACACCTTTGCAGGCCACACAACCCCCCCGAAGAGCAGCTCAAATTCACTCGCAACCATCTCACCCTCTTCCTTCATTCACTCCTGGGCGTTTCGCTCCACCCCAAGTTGCGGGTCCAGCTTGCTCTTTCTGTCACATCCCCGCGATGAACGGTTTAGCCTGCAGGACACCCTGCGCCGAGCCATTTTTAAACACATCTGATGCGGCAGGTGTTTCATTGCTCAACAAACAACACCTATAGGGACGGCACAGCCTATGCATCGGTCCTTCGGAGACCGCCCCAGAACGGCCAGAGTTCTCGTCCCCACGCGAGCCTGAGGAAGGCTGGCCGGGCGATGGGCCAAGCAGCGTCTACTGGCCATACCACCTTGGATACGTCCGATCTCGGAAGCAAAGCAGAGATGGGTTCGGAAATACTCGGTTGGGACACCTCCTGAGAACACCAGGTATTGTAGACAATTATGATGACGTTTTGCCATCTTGCCCAGCTCGGCTAGCATTGAGTGGCGCCTTGCTGGACACCGACCTTACGTAAAGTAGAGGCTGGAAGTCCCAAGCCTCCCAAGCCCCCCAAGACCTCTAAGAGACTCAGAAAGAGAATAGGAGGGATCCAATGGCTGGATGTCCTTAAGGACAAAAATGTCCAGGAAGGATGGGAAATTTTTAAAAATGAGATTCTCAAAGCACAATCGTTAACAATCCCGAAAAGTAGGAAGAATGGGAAGCATTTAAGGAAACCAGGATGGATGAACACAGAACTTAAACACATGCTAAAAAGAAAGAAAGAAATGTTTATTAAATGGAAAGAGGGAGGCATATCTAAAGAAGATTATAATGCAGTCTGCAGATCCTGCAGGGCACGTATCAGGTTAGCTAAAGCTGACAATGAATTAAGGCTTGCAAGAGATGTCAAAAGCAATAAAAAAGGATTTTGGGGGTATGTCAAAAGTAAAAGAAAAGTCAAAGATGCTATAGGATTTTTACAGGATGAAAATGGAGAAATGGTAAGAGAGGATGTTGAGAAGGCCGAACTTTTTAATTCCTATTTTGCATCTGTTTTCCCTCAGAAAGAAAATGTAACATCAACTGATCTTCACTGTCCTTTTAAAGGAATAGAGGAATCCAAGTTATCTGTAAACAGAAAGCTTGTGAGGGAATATTTAGCTAACATAAATGAGTTCAAGTCTCCAGGTCCAGATGAATTACACCCCAGAGTACTGAAGGAGATCGTAGAAGAAATTTTAGAACCACTCTCCATAATCTTTGAAAATTCTTGGAGAACAGGAGAAGTCCCAGAAGACTGGAGAAGAGCAAATGTTGTTCCTATCTTCAAAAAGGGGAAGAAGGTGGACCCAGGGAACTATAGGCCGGTGAGTCTGACTTCTATACCAGGAAAGATCTTTGAACAAATTATTAAACAACATGTATGTAAGTACATGGATAAGAATGAAGTGATTAACCAGAGTCAGCATGGGTTTGTAACTTAACAAGTCATGTCAGACTAACTTAATTTCCTTCTATGACAGAATCACTGACTGGGTGGATCAGGGAAATGCTGTAGATATAGTATATCTTGACTTCAGCAAAGCATTTGACAAAGTATCTCACACCATCCTTATTGAAAAAATGACCAAGTATGCAATGGACCAGGCAACTGTTAGGTGGATTCATAACTGGCTTAGTGATCGGACTCAAAGGGTGGTTGTAAATGGCTTCACATCCAGCTGGATGAATGTCTCAAGTGGGGTACCACAGGGCTCCGTCCTGGGACCTGTATTGTTCAACATCTTTATCAATGATTTAGATGAAGGAATTGAGGGTAAACTGATTAAATTTGCTGATGACACAAAGCTAGGAGGGATAGCTAATACTAGAGAAGAGAGAGAGAGGATTCAAAAAGACCTAAATAAACTGGAGCAGTGGGCAGCAACCAACAGAATGGTTTTTAACAGGGAAAAATGCAAAGTACTACATCTGGGCAATAAAAATGAAAAAAGCATATACAGAATGGGAGGAATAGAGCTAAGCAACAGTACATGTGAAAAAGACTTAGGTATACTAATAGATCATAGACTGAACATGAGTCAACAGTGTGATGCAGCAGCAAAAAAAGGCAAATACAATTCTGGGATGTATTAACAGAAGCATACAGTCTAGATCACGTGAAGTCATTATCGGTCTTTACTCCTCTTTGGTCAGACCTCATCTGGAATACTGTGTACAGTTTTGGGCACCACATTTTAAAAAAGACATAGACAAACTGGAGCAAGTTCAGAGAAGAGCGACCAGAATGGTGACTGGTCTGCAAACCATGTCCTATGAGGAACGGTTGCAGGATTTGGGAATGTTTAGCTTGCAAAAAAGAAGACTGAGAGGAGACTTAATAGCTGTCTACAAATATGTCAAGGGCTGTCACATTGTAGAAGGATCATCTTTATTCTCATTTGCACAACGAAAGACTAGAAGCAATGGGATGAAACTAAATGGGAGGAGACACAGATTAGATATTAGAAAAAACTTTTTGACAGTTAGGGTGATTAATGAGTGGAACAGGCTGCCACGAGAGGTGGTGAGTTCCCCTTCAATGGACGTCTTCAAACAGAGGCTGGACAGACATCTGTCTGAGATGATCTAGTGAAACCTGCTTTGAGCAGGGGGTTGGACCAGATGACCCAGGAGGTCCCTTCCAACTCTACCATTCTATGATTCTATGATAAGGACGCAACCCCGCCGCCTCTACCAGGCCTCACACCGAGCTCCTTGCCACGGCTAGGAGTGCTTATTGATCCCGCAGCCGGCCGTATGCAAATGATGGCGTTAAAAGCATCTCGCGCTGTGAAGGGGCCAGGCTTTCAGCAGCTGCCCAGGGGATGGTTTTAGAGGGCGACCGCCTAACGAGGGCCAGCAGAAGTAACGTCTTCTTCTTCAAAGAAGCTTGTGTAACTAACCCAATCAGACAGCTGCCCAGGAGCTAACCTCAGTGCTAGGAAGGAGCGGGAGGGAATTGAGGGGGTGGTTCCTGCTAAGGCCCTGAAATAATAATAAGAGAGGCAGGAGAGTCTGACGCATGGTGGCGGAAAAGCTGCAGGTGCAAATAGGGAATGTGGTCTCGTGCGAGCAACTTGTGCATGCTCGCTGTGTGTGAGTGTGCGCTTCCTAGGTACGGCGCGCTGCAGACAGTCAAAAGGGTTGCTCCCTTTCATTAAAAGTTAATCCCCGGCTGCAGGCTATTAGAAAGCAACTAACCGCGCTCTACTCACCCTACCCAGGTCTACCGGTGAGTCTCGCCGCTGCTCCCGGCCTGTGGCATTGGCCGCGACGCTGACGTTCCGTCGACAGCGCGGCAGCCGATCAGTGAGCTCAGCGGCTCTGAGCGGGGCGTTCTGTCTACAAGACCTTTTTAAGGAGCCAGCAAAAAAGTGAAGAGAAAGGAAAGCACAAAAGCACCTTGTCTTACTAAGCACTGGAAAGGGCAGCCGGCAACCGGACGTCAAAGTGGAAAAGCAGCAAGCGAGAGGCCTGTCTCTGCCTATGGCTGCACCACCCTGAACACGCCCGATCTTGTCTGATTTTGGAAGCTAAGCAGGGTTGGGCCTGGTTAGTACTTGGATGGGAGACCGCCTGGGAATACCAGGTGCTGTAGGCTTTTGCTTTTTCTTACTTCCACAAGCAGGGGTCACTCTCCTCTATGCCTTTTTTCCATTCCTTTTTTCACAAGCGCACACATGCTCCTTTCTTCTTTTCATTTGCTTTCTCTCTTGCGCTATTTAATCCTTGCAAAATACCAGCATCCTTCTCATCACCGTGGGCCTCCAGCATTGTTGCTTATTTACTTTTAATACTAGGCTTCTTTTCACCAGGACCAGCGACTCCCGCATGACTGGAGGCAACCACCGCTGACCTGGAGGCAACCACCGGTAACCTGGAGGCCAGTTTACAGCACAACCCAAGCAAAACACCTTTGCAGGCCACACGACCCCCCCGAAGAGCAGCTCAAATTCACTCGCAACCATCTCACCCTCTTCCTTCATTCACTCCTGGGCGTTTCGCTCCACCCCAAGTTGCGGGTCCAGCTTGCTCTTTCTGTCACATCCCCGCGATGAACGGTTTAGCCTGCAGGAGACCCTGCGCCGAGCCATTTTTAAACACATCTGATGCGGCAGGTGTTTCATTGCTCAACAAACAACACCTATAGGGACGGCACAGCCTATGCATCGGTCCTTCGGAGACCGCCCCAGAACGGCCAGAGTTCTCGTCCCCACGCGAGCCTGAGGAAGGCTGGCCGGGCGATGGGCCAAGCAGCGTCTACTGGCCATACCACCTTGGATACGTCCGATCTCGGAAGCAAAGCAGAGATGGGTTCGGAAATACTTGGTTGGGACACCTCCTGAGAACACCAGGTATTGTAGACAATTTTGATGACGTTTTGCCATCTTGCCCAGCTCGGCTAGCATGGAGTGGCGCCTTGCTGGACACCGACCTTACGTAAAGTAGAGGCTGGAAGTCCCAAGCCTCCCAAGCCCCCCAAGACCTCTAAGATAAGGACGCAACCCCGCCGCCTCTACCTGGCCTCACACCGAGCTCCTTGCCACGGCTAGGAGTGCTTATTGACCCCGCAGCCGGCCGTATGCAAATGATGGCGTTAAAAGCATCTCGCGCTGTGAAGGGGCCAGGCTTTCAGCAGCTGCCCAGGGGATGGTTTTAGAGGGCGACCGCCTAACGAGGGCCAGCAGAAGTAACGTCTTCTTCTTCAAAGAAGCTTGTGTAACTAACCCAATCAGACAGCTGCCCAGGAGCTAACCTCAGTGCTAGGAAGGAGCGGGAGGGAATTGAGGGGGTGGTTCCTGCTAAGGCCCTGAAATAATAATAAGACAGGCAGGAGAGTCTGACGCATGGTGGCGGAAAAGCTGCAGGTGCAAATAGGGAATGTGGTCTCGTGCGAGCAACTTGTGCATGCTCGCTGTGTGTGAGTGTGCGCTTCCTAGGTACGGCGCGCTGCAGACAGTCAAAAGGGTTGCTCCCTTTCATTAAAAGTTAATCCCCGGCTGCAGGCTATTAGAAAGCAACTAACCGCGCTCTACTCACCCTACCCAGGTCTACCGGTGAGTCTCGCCGCTGCTCCCGGCCTGTGGCATTGGCCGCGACGCTGACGTTCCGTCGACAGCGCGGCAGCCGATCAGTGAGCTCAGCGGCTTTGAGCGGGGCGTTCTGTCTACAAGAGCTTTTTAAGGAGCCAGCAAAAAAGTGAAGAGTAAGGAAAGCACAAAAGCACCTTGTCTTACTAAGCACTGGAAAGGGCAGCCGGCAGCCGGACGTCAAAGTAGAAAAGCAGCAAGTGAGAGGCCTGTCTCTGCCTACGGCCACACCACCCTGAACACTGATGATCTCGTCTGATCTTGGAAGCTAAGCAGGGTCGGGCCTGGTTAGTACTTGGATGGGAGACCACCTGGGAATACCAGGTGCTGTAGGCTTTTGCTTTTTCTTACTTCCACCAGCAGGGGTCACTCTCCTCTATGCCTTTTTTCCATTCCTTTTTTCACAAGCGCACACATGCTCCTTTCTTCTTTTCATTTGCTTTCTCTCTTGCGCTATTTAATCCTTGCAAAATACCAGCATCCTTCTCATCACCGTGGGCCTCCAGCATTGTTGCTTATTTACTTTTAATACTAGGCTTCTTTTCACCAGGACCAGCGACTCCCGCATGACTGGAGGCAACCACCGCTGACCTGGAGGCAACCACCGGTAACCTGGAGGCCAGTTTACAGCACAACCCAAGCAAAACACCTTTGCAGGCCACACAACCCCCCCGAAGAGCAGCTCAAATTCACTCGCAACCATCTCACCCTCTTCCTTCATTCACTCCTGGGCGTTTCGCTCCACCCCAAGTTGCAGGTCCAGCTTGCTCTTTCTGTCACATCCCCGTGATGAACGGTTTAGCCTGCAGGAGACCCTGCGCCGAGCCATTTTTAAACACATCTGATGCGGCAGGTGTTTCATTGCTCAACAAACAACACCTATAGGGACGGCACAGCCTATGCATCGGTCCTTCGGAGACCGCCCCAGAACGGCCAGAGTTCTCGTCCCCACGCGAGCCTGAGGAAGGCTGGCCAGGCGATGGGCCAAGCAGCGTCTACTGGCCATACCACCTTGGATACGTCCGATCTCAGAAGCAAAGCAGAGATGGGTTCGGAAATACTTGGTTGGGACACCTCCTGAGAACACCAGGTATTGTAGACAATTTTGATGACGTTTTGCCATCTTGCCCAGCTCGGCTAGCATGGAGTGGCGCCTTGCTGGACACCGACCTTACGTAAAGTAGAGGCTGGAAGTCCCAAGCCTCCCAAGCCCCCCAAGACCTCTAAGATAAGGACGCAACCCCGCCGCCTCTACCAGGCCTCACACCGAGCTCCTTGCCACGGCTAGGAGTGCTTATTGACCCCGCAGCCGGCCGTATGCAAATGATGGCGTTAAAAGCATCTCGCGCTGTGAAGGTGACGCGCCCCCTGGGCCAGTGTTGTTGGGGATACCCGGAGCCGGATCAGATGGGGGTTGTAGTCTCCGAGTGGCTGTGACCCGGTCCGTGCCCAGGGTGTCAAGCTCAGTGTGTGGCAGTCCTTACTGATGTTACTAAAGTTCTTTATGTCGACTACGCCACCCGTTGAATTGCGGTCACTTCGGCCGCCGCTGCAGCAGGGTCCGCTGAGGCTGATGGTGTTTGTGCAGCCCAGGTAGTATAACCCCCAACGGGAGGGGTATAGCCTCAGGGGGTCAGGTGCAGAGGATGGTGGTTGTGGAGGTGCAGTGAGGATGGTAATGAGAGTCAGAGTCGGGCTGTGCAGTTCAGGGTTTGTTTACTTACTGCTGTTTTTGTACCGGTCACTCCGGCCTTGAGTGACCACCCGAGCCGTGCTGCGTCCACCAGGTCCTGGACTCGGCCAACCCCCAAGTAGTTCCGGAGCGTGGTTCTGAGCTCCCTTTCTGTCTTGTCCTCGTCTCTGGCCTTCCCCACCAGGGATCCACCTATGTCCGGCTCCCTCGGGCCTCTTGGTGGTAAACCCTTGTCTCTGGGTTCCCTGACCCTATTCCTGGTCTGCCTTCTGGGTGGATTTAGTGGGTGATCGTGGCAGATCGATCCTGCCCACGACCTCCGGTTCCTGGCTAAGGTGTGCTGTAGCCTCTGCCAGCTTGGGATCCGGTACCCTGTTGCCAACTCTTCACCCTTTGATTTATTTTGGGCTCTCAGAGTTCCTTCTTTCTCCCCCTCTGGGTCTTTCTTTCTCCTCTCTCTCTCTCTTGGCCTGGGGCTGCTCTGCTCTTCTGCTCTCTTCCTCTGCAAAGACTGGCTGACTGACCCTGATCTTAGATGGTGCCCACCTTATATACTCCCTCTATGTGTGAGCTCAGGTGACCAGCACCCAATGAGCTCCTAACCTTACCCAGGCTGCTCCCCCTATCTGCCCCTACACTACTGGGATGGTCCACCCCCCTCCCACTCCAGCCAAGGACAGACTCGGTCGTACCTGCACATTTCTAAGTGGGAGTACCGTTGGTCTGCCCTCCGGAAATGGGATGTGTGTAGTGCATGCAGCCTTCTGAGCTCAGTTCCACACTCCATCCTTACCCGGGAGTGGAATATCACACCTCTGGTTGAGGTGCAATACCCCTGTAGCAGCCGAATCCTCAGGGTGCTACAAAGGGGCCAGGCTTTCAGCAGCTGCCCAGGGGATGGTTTTAGAGGGCGACCGCCTAACGAGGGCCAGCAGAAGTAACGTCTTCTTCTTCAAAGAAGCTTGTGTAACTAACCCAATCAGACAGCTGCCCAGGAGCTAACCTCAGTGCTAGGAAGGAGCGGGAGGGAATTGAGGGGGTGGTTCCTGCTAAGGCCCTGAAATAATAATAAGAGAGGCAGGAGAGTCTGACACATGGTGGCGGAAAAGCTGCAGGTGCAAATAGGGAATGTGGTCTCGTGCGAGCAACTTGTGCATGCTCGCTGTGTGTGAGTGTGCGCTTCCTAGGTACGGCGCGCTGCAGACAGTCAAAAGGGTTGCTCCCTTTCATTAAAAGTTAATCCCCGGCTGCAGGCTATTAGAAAGCAACTAACCGCGCTCTACTCACCCTACCCAGGTCTACCGGTGAGTCTCGCCGCTGCTCCCGGCCTGTGGCATTGGCCGCGACGCTGACGTTCCGTCGACAGCGCGGCAGCCGATCAGTGAGCTCAGCGGCTCTGAGCGGGGCGTTCTGTCTACAAGACCTTTTTAAGGAGCCAGCAAAAAAGTGAAGAGAAAGGAAAGCACAAAAGCACCTTGTCTTACTAAGCACTGGAAAGGGCAGCCGGCAACCGGACGTCAAAGTGGAAAAGCAGCAAGTGAGAGTCCTGTATCTGCCTACGGCCACACCACCCTGAACACACCCGATCTTGTCTGATCTCAGAAGCCAAGCAGGGTCAGGCCTGGTTAGTACTTGGATGGGAGACCGCCTGGGAATACCAGGTGCTGTAGGCTTTTGCTTTTTCTTACTTCCACAAGCAGGGGTCACTCTCCTCTATGCCTTTTTTCCATTCCTTTTTTCACAAGCGCACACATGCTCCTTTCTTCTTTTCATTTGCTTTCTCTCTTGCGCTATTTAATCCTTGCAAAATACCAGCATCCTTCTCATCACCGTGGGCCTCCAGCATTGTTGCTTATTTACTTTTAATACTAGGCTTCTTTTCACCAGGACCAGCGACTCCCGCATGACTGGAGGCAACCACCGCTGACCTGGAGGCAACCACCGGTAACCTGGAGGCCAGTTTACAGCACAACCCAAGCAAAACACCTTTGCAGGCCACACAACCCCCCCGAAGAGCAGCTCAAATTCACTCGCAACCATCTCACCCTCTTCCTTCATTCACTCCTGGGCGTTTCGCTCCACCCCAAGTTGCGGGTCCAGCTTGCTCTTTCTGTCACATCCCCACGATGAACGGTTTAGCCTGCAGGAGACCCTGCGCCGAGACATTTTTAAACACATATGATGCGGCAGGTGTTTCATTGCTCAACAAACAACACCTATAGGGACGGCACAGCCTATGCATCGGTCCTTCGGAGACCGCCCTAGAACGGCCAGAGTTCTCGTCCCCACGCGAGCCTGAGGAAGGCTGGCCGGGCGATGGGCCAAGCAGCGTCTACTGGCCATACCACCTTGGATACGTCCGATCTCGGAAGCAAAGCAGAGATGGGTTCGGAAATACTTGGTTGGGACACCTCCTGAGAACACCAGATATTGTAGACAATTTTGATGACGTTTTGCCATCTTGCCCAGCTCGGCTAGCATGGAGTGGCGCCTTGCTGGACACCGACCTTACGTAAAGTAGAGGATGGAAGTCCCAAGCCCCCCAAGACCTCTAAGATAAGGACGCAACCCCGCCGCCTCTACCAGGCCTCACACCGAGCTCCTTGCCACGGCTAGGAGTGCTTATTGACCCCGCAGCCGGCCGTATGCAAATGATGGCGTTAAAAGCATCTCGCGCTGTGAAGGGGCCAGGCTTTCAGCAGCTGCCCAGGGGATGGTTTTAGAGGGCGACCGCCTAACGAGGGCCAGCAGAAGTAACGTCTTCTTCTTCAAAGAAGCTTGTGTAACTAACCCAATCAGACAGCTGCCCAGGAGCTAACCTCAGTGCTAGGAAGGAGCGGGAGGGAATTGAGGGGGTGGTTCCTGCTAAGGCCCTGAAATAATAATAAGACAGGCAGGAGAGTCTGACGCATGGTGGCGGAAAAGCTGCAGGTGCAAATAGGGAATGTGGTCTCGTGCGAGCAACTTGTGCATGCTCGCTGTGTGTGAGTGTGCGCTTCCTAGGTACGGCGCGCTGCAGACAGTCAAAAGGGTTGCTCCCTTTCATTAAAAGTTAATCCCCGGCTGCAGGCTATTAGAAAGCAACTAACCGCGCTCTACTCACCCTACCCAGGTCTACCGGTGAGTCTCGCCGCTGCTCCCGGCCTGTGGCATTGGCCGCGACGCTGACGTTCCGTCGACAGCGCGGCAGCTGATCAGTGAGCTCAGCGGCTCTGAGCGGGGCGTTCTGTCTACAAGACCTTTTTAAGGAGCCAGCAAAAAAGTGAAGAGAAAGGAAAGCACAAAAGCACCTTGTCTTACTAAGCACTGGAAAGGGCAGCCGGCAACCGGACGTCAAAGTGGAAAAGCAGCAAGTGAGAGTCCTGTATCTGCCTACGGCCACACCACCCTGAACACGCCCGATCTTGTCTGATCTCGGAAGCCAAGCAGGGTCAGGCCTGGTTAGTACTTGGATGGGAGACCGCCTGGGAATACCAGGTGCTGTAGGCTTTTGCTTTTTCTTACTTCCACAAGCAGGGGTCACTCTCCTCTATGCCTTTTTTCCATTCCTTTTTTCACAAGCGCACACATGCTCCTTTCTTCTTTTCATTTGCTTTCTCTCTTGCGCTATTTAATCCTTGCAAAATACCAGCATCCTTCTCATCACCGTGGGCCTCCAGCATTGTTGCTTATTTACTTTTAATACTAGGCTTCTTTTCACCAGGACCAGCGACTCCCGCATGACTGGAGGCAACCACCGCTGACCTGGAGGCAACCACCGGTAACCTGGAGGCCAGTTTACAGCACAACCCAAGCAAAACACCTTTGCAGGCCACACAACCCCCCCCGAAGAGCAGCTCAAATTCACTCGCAACCATCTCACCCTCTTCCTTCATTCACTCCTGGGCGTTTCGCTCCACCCCAAGTTGCGGGTCCAGCTTGCTCTTTCTGTCACATCCCCGCGATGAACGGTTTAGCCTGCAGGAGACCCTGCGCCGAGCCATTTTTAAACACATATGATGCGGCAGGTGTTTCATTGCTCAACAAACAACACCTATAGGGACGGCACAGCCTATGCATCGGTCCTTCGGAGACCGCCCTAGAACGGCCAGAGTTCTCGTCCCCACGCGAGCCTGAGGAAGGCTGGCCGGGCGATGGGCCAAGCAGCGTCTACTGGCCATACCACCTTGGATACGTCCGATCTCGGAAGCAAAGCAGAGATGGGTTCGGAAATACTTGGTTGGGACACCTCCTGAGAACACCAGGTATTGTAGACAATTTTGATGACGTTTTGCCATCTTGCCCAGCTCGGCTAGCATGGAGTGGCGCCTTGCTGGACACCGACCTTACGTAAAGTAGAGGCTGGAAGTCCCAAGCCCCCCAAGACCTCTAAGATAAGGACGCAACCCCGCCGCCTCTACCAGGCCTCACACCGAGCTCCTTGCCACGGCTAGGAGTGCTTATTGACCCCGCAGCCGGCCGTATGCAAATGATGGCGTTAAAAGCATCTCGCGCTGTGAAGGGGCCAGGCTTTCAGCAGCTGCCCAGGGGATGGTTTTAGAGGGAGACCGCCTAACGAGGGCCAGCAGAAGTAACGTCTTCTTATTCAAAGAAGATTGTGTAACTAACCCAATCAGACAGCTGCCCAGGAGCTAACCTCAGTGCTAGGAAGGAGCGGGAGGGAATTGAGGGGGTGGTTACTGCTAAGGCCCTGAAATAATAATAAGACAGGCAGGAGAGTCTGACGCATGGTGGCGGAAAAGCTGCAGGTGCAAATAGGGAATGTGGTCTCGTGCGAGCAACTTGTGCATGCTCGCTGTGTGTGAGTGTGCGCTTCCTAGGTACGGCGCGCTGCAGACAGTCAAAAGGGTTGCTCCCTTTCATTAAAAGTTAATCCCCGGCTGCAGGCTATTAGAAAGCAACTAACCGCGCTCTACTCACCCTACCCAGGTCTACCGGTGAATCTCGCAGCTGCTCCCGGCCTGTGGCATTGGCCGCGACGCTGACGTTCCGTCGACAGCGCGGCAGCCGATCAGTGAGCTCAGCGGCTCTGAGCGGGGCGTTCTGTCTACAAGACCTTTTTAAGGAGCCAGCAAAAAAGTAAAGAGAAAGGAAAGCACAAAAGCACCTTGTCTTACTAAGCACTGGAAAGGGCAGCCGGCAACCGGACGTCAAAGTAGAAAAGCAGCAAGTGAGAGGCCTGTCTCTGCTTACGTCCACACCACCCTGAACACGCCCGATCTCGGAAGCTAAGCAGCGTCAGGCCTGGTTAGTACTTGGATGGGAGACCGCCTGGGAATACCAGGTGCTGTAGGCTTTTGCTTTTTCTTACTTCCACCAGCAGGGGTCACTCTCCTCGATGCCTTTTTTCCATTCCTTTTTTCACAAGCGCACACATGCTCCTTTCTTCTTTTCATTTGCTTTCTCTCTTGCGCTATTTAATCCTTGCAAAATACCAGCATGCTTCTCATCACCGTGGGCCTCCAGTATTGTTGCTTATTTACTTTTAATACTAGGCTTCTTTTCACCAGGACCAGCGACTCCCGGCTGACTGGAGGCAACCACCGCTGACCTGGAGGCAACCACCGGTAACCTGGAGGCCAGTTTACAGCACAACCCAAGCAAAACACCTTTGCAGGCCACACGACCCCCCCGAAGAGCAGCTCAAATTCACTCGCAACCATCTCACCCTCTTCCTTCATTCACTCCTGGGCGTTTCGCTCCACCCCTAGTTGCGGGTCCAGCTTGCTCTTTCTGTCACATCCCCGCGATGAACGGTTTAGCCTGCAGGAGACCCTGCGCCGAGCCATTTTTAAACACATCTGATGCGGCAGGTGTTTCATTGCTCAACAAACAACACCTATAGGGACGGCACAGCCTATGCATCGGTCCTTCGGAGACCGCCCTAGAACGGCCAGATTTCTCGTCCCCACGCGAGCCTGAGGAAGGCTGGCCGGGCGATGGGCCAAGCAGCATCTACTGGCCATACCACCTTGGATACGTCCGATCTCGGAAGCAAAGCAGAGATGGGTTCGGAAATACTTGGTTGGGACACCTCCTGAGAACACCAGGTATTGTAGACAATTTTGATGACGTTTTGCCATCTTGCCCAGTTCGGCTAGCATGGAGTGGCGCCTTGCTGGACACCGACCTTACGTAAAGTAGAGGCTGGAAGTCCCAAGCCTCCCAAGACCTCTAAGATAAGGACGCAACCCCGCCGCCTCTACCAGGCCTCACACCGAGCTCCTTGCCACGGCTAGGAGTGCTTATGACCCCGCAGCCGGCCGTATGCAAATGATGGCGTTAAAAGCATCTCGCGCTGTGAAGGGGCCAGGCTTTCAGCAGCTGCCCAGGGGATGGTTTTAGAGGGCGACCGCCTAACGAGGGCCAGCAGAAGTAACGTCTTCTTCTTCAAAGAAGCTTGTGTAACTAACCCAATCAGACAGCTGCCCAGGAGCTAACCTCAGTGCTAGGAAGGAGCGGGAGGGAATTGAGGGGGTGGTTCCTGCTAAGGCCCTGAAATAATAATAAGACAGGCAGGAGAGTCTGACGCATGGTGGCGGAAAAGCTGCAGGTGCAAATAGGGAATGTGATCTCGTGCGAGCAACTTGTGCATGCTCGCTGTGTGTGAGTGTGCGCTTCCTAGGTACGGCGCGCTGCAGACAGTCAAAAGGGTTGCTCCCTTTCATTAAAAGTTAATCTAGAAAGCAACTAACCGCGCTCTACTCACCCTACCCAGGTCTACCGGTGAGTCTCGCCGCTGCTCCCGGCCTGTGGCATTGGCCGCGAAGCTTACGTTCCGTCGACAGCGCGGCAGCTGATCAGTGAGCTCAGCGGCTGTGAGCGGGGCGTTCTGTCTACAAGACCTTTTTAAGGAGCCAGCAAAAAAGTGAAGAGAAAGGAAAGCACAAAAGCACCTTGTCTTACTAAGCACTGGAAAGGGCAGCCGGCAACCGGACGTCAAAGTAGAAAAGCAGCAAGTGAGAGGCTCGTCTCTGCCTATGGCCACACCACCCTGAACAAGCCTGATCTCTTCTGATCTTGGAATTTAAGCAGGGTTGGGCCTGGTTAGTACTTGGATGGGAGACCGCCTAGGGATACCAGGTGCTGTAGGCTTCTGCTTTTTTTTACTTCCACAAGCAGGGGTCACTCTCCTCGATGCCTTTTTTCCATTCCTTTTTTCACAAGCGCACACATGCTCCTTTCTGCTTTTCATTTGCTTTCTCTCTTGCGCTATTTAATCCTTGCAAAATACCAGCATGCTTCTCATCACCGTGGACCTCCAGCATTGTTGCTTATTTACTTTTAATACTAGGCTTCTTTTCACCAGGACCAGCGACTCCCGGCTGACTGGAGGCAACCACCGCTGACCTGGAGGCAACCACCGGTAACCTGGAGGCCAGTTTACAGCACAACCCAAGCAAAACACCTTTGCAGGCCACACGACCCCCCCCGAAGAGCAGCTCAAATTCACTCGCAACCATCTCACCCTCTTCCTTCATTCACTCCTGGGCGTTTCGCTCCACCCCTAGTTGCGGGTCCAGCTTGCTCTTTCTGTCACATCCCCGCGATGAACGGTTTAGCCTGCAGGAGACCCTGCGCCGAGCCATTTTTAAACACATCTGATGCGGCAGGTGTTTCATTGCTCAACAAACAACACCTATAGGGACGGCACAGCCTATGCATCGGTCCTTCGGAGACCGCCCTAGAACGGCCAGATTTCTCGTCCCCACGCGAGCCTGAGGAAGGCTGGCCGGGCGATGGGCCAAGCAGCATCTACTGGCCATACCACCTTGGATACGTCCGATCTCGGAAGCAAAGCAGAGATGGGTTCGGAAATACTTGGTTGGGACACCTCCTGAGAACACCAGGTATTGTAGACAATTTTGATGACGTTTTGCCATCTTGCCCAGTTCGGCTAGCATGGAGTGGCGCCTTGCTGGACACCGACCTTACGTAAAGTAGAGGCTGGAAGTCCCAAGCCTCCCAAGCCCCCCAAGACCTCTAAGATAAGGACGCAACCCCGCCGCCTCTACCAGGCCTCACACCGAGCTCCTTGCCACGGCTAGGAGTGCTTATTGACCCCGCAGCCGGCCGTATGCAAATGATGGCGTTAAAAGCATCTCGCGCTGTGAAGGGGCCAGGCTTTCAGCAGCTGCCCAGGGGATGGTTTTAGAGGGCGACCGCCTAACGAGGGCCAGCAGAAGTAACGTCTTCTTCTTCAAAGAAGCTTGTGTAACTAACCCAATCAGACAGCTGCCCAGGAGCTAACCTCAGTGCTAGGAAGGAGCGGGAGGGAATTGAGGGGGTGGTTCCTGCTAAGGCCCTGAAATAATAATAAGACAGGCAGGAGAGTCTGACGCATGGTGGCGGAAAAGCTGCAGGTGCAAATAGGGAATGTGATCTCGTGCGAGCAACTTGTGCATGCTCGCTGTGTGTGAGTGTGCGCTTCCTAGGTACGGCGCGCTGCAGACAGTCAAAAGGGTTGCTCCCTTTCATTAAAAGTTAATCTAGAAAGCAACTAACCGCGCTCTACTCACCCTACCCAGGTCTACCGGTGAGTCTCGCCGCTGCTCCCGGCCTGTGGCATTGGCCGCGACGCTTACGTTCCGTCGACAGCGCGGCAGCTGATCAGTGAGCTCAGCGGCTGTGAGCGGGGCGTTCTGTCTACAAGACCTTTTTAAGGAGCCAGCAAAAAAGTGAAGAGAAAGGAAAGCACAAAAGCACCTTGTCTTACTAAGCACTGGAAAGGGCAGCCGGCAACCGGACGTCAAAGTAGAAAAGCAGCAAGTGAGAGACTCATCTCTGCCTATGGCCACACCACCCTGAACACGCCTGATCTCTTCTGATCTTGGAAGCTAAACAGGGGCAGGCCTGGTTAGTACTTGGATGGGAGACCACCTGGGAATTCCAGGTGCTGTAGGCTTCTGCTTTTTCTTACTTCCACAAGCAGGGGTCACTCTCCTCTATGCCTTTTTTCCATTCCTTTTTTCACAAGCGCACACATGCTCCTTTCTTCTTTTCATTTGCTTTCTCTCTTGCGCTATTTAATCCTTGCAAAATACCAGCATCCTTCTCATCACCGTGGGCCTCCAGCATTGTTGCTTATTTACTTTTAATACTAGGCTTCTTTTCACCAGGACCAGCGACTCCCGGCTGATTGGAGGCATCCACCGCTGACCTGGAGGCAACCACCGGTAACCTGGAGGCCAGTTTACAGCACAACCCAAGCAAAACACCTTTGGAGGCCACACGACCCCCCCGAAGAGCAGCTCAAATTCACTCGCAACCATCTCACCCTCTTCCTTCATTCACTCCTGGGCATTTCGCCCCACCCCTAGTTGCGGGTCCAGCTTGCTCTTTCTGTCACATCCCCGCGATGAACGGTTTAGCCTGCAGGAGACCCTGCGCCGAGCCATTTTTAAACACATCTGATGCGGCAGGTGTTTCATTGCTCAACAAACAACACCTATAGGGACGGCACAGCCTATGCATCGGTCCTTCGGAGACCGCCCCAGAACGGCCAGAGTTCTCGTCCCCACGCGAGCCTGAGGAAGGCTGGCCGGGCGATGGGCCAAGCAGCGTCTACTGACCATACCACCTTGGATACGTCTTATCTCGGAAGCAAAGCAGAGATGGGTTCGGAAATACTTGGTTGGGACACCTCCTGAGAACACCAGGTATTGTAGACAATTTTGATGACGTTTTGCCATCTTGCCCAGCTCGGCTAGCATGGAGTGGCGCCTTGCTGGACACCGACCTTACGTAAAGTAGAGGCTGGAAGTCCCAAGCCTCCCAAGCCCCCCAAGACCTCTAAGATAAGGACGCAACCCCGCCGCCTCTACCAGGCCTCACACCGAGCTCCTTGCCACGGCTAGGAGTGCTTATTGACCCCGCAGCCGGCCGTATGCAAATGATGGCGTTAAAAGCATCTCGCGCTGTGAAGGGGCCAGGCTTTCAGCAGCTGCCCAGTGGATGGTTTTAGAGGGCGACCGCCTAACGAGGGCCAGCAGAAGTAACGTCTTCTTCTTCAAAGAAGCTTGTGTAACTAACCCAATCAGACAGCTGCCCAGGAGCTAACCTCAGTGCTAGGAAGGAGCGGGAGGGAATTGAGGGGGTGGTAATGTAGCACCCTGAGGATTCGGCTGCTACAGGGGTATTGCACCTCAACCCAGAGGTGTGATATTCCACTCCCGGGTAAGGATGGAGTGTGGAACTGAGCTCAGTCAGCTGCATGCACTACACACATCCCATTTCCGAGGAGCAGACCAACGGTACTCCCACTTAGAAATGTGCAGGTACGACCGAGTCTGTTCCTGGCTGGAGTGGGAGGGGGGTGGTACATCCCAGTAGTGTAGGGGCAGATAGGGGGAGCAGCCTGGGTAAAGATAGGAGCTCATTGGGTGCTGGTCACCTGAGCTCACACATAGAGGGAGTATTTAAGGTGGGCACCATCTAAGATCAGGGTCAGTCTGTGAGAAGCCAGAGGAGGAGAGCAGAAGAGCAGAGCAGCCCCAGAGCAAGAGTGAGAGAGGAGAGAAAGAAAGACCCAGAGGGGGAGACAGAAGGAACTCTGAGAACCCAAGTACAACCCCAGGGTGAAGAGTTGGCAATAGGGTACCGGATCCCAAACTGGTGGGGGCTAAAGCATACCTCAGCCAGAGACCGGAGGCCGTGGGCAGGATCTGCCACGGCCACCCACCACATCCACCCTGAAGGCAAACCACGTGTAGGGTCAGGGAACCCAAGGCCAAGGGTCTCCCAACAGAAGGCCCGAGGGAGCTGGACCTAGGTGGACCCCTGGTGGGGACGGCCAGAAGAAAGGACAAGAAGGAGGGCTCAGGGACACGCTCCGGACTTGCTTGGGGGTTGGCTGAATCCAGGACCTGGTGGACGCAGCACGGCTCGGGTGGTCACTCAAGGCCGGAGTGACCGGAATATCTGCAGTAAGTAAACACCCTGAACTGCACAACCCGACTCTGTCTTTAATTACCATCATCCCTGCACCACCACAACCCCCATCCTCTGCACCTGACCCCCTGAGGCTATACCCCTCCCGTTGGGGGTTATACTACCGCAGCTGCACACACACCACCAGCCTCAGCGGACCATCTTGCAGCGGCGGCCTTTTGACCGCAAATCAACGGGTGGCGTAGTCGACACTAATAACATCTATAAGGACTGCCGCACACTGAGTTTGACACCCTGGGCACGGACCGGGTCACAGCCACTCGGAGACTACAACCCCCATCTGATCCGGCTCCGGGTATCCCTAACAACATGGCCCAAGGGGCGCGTCAACTTTGGCGTAGTCGGCAGGATCACGTGCCCGCAACACCCGGGTACTGCGTGCCTGAAGAAAAGAACAAGTTTACCTCAAAAAGAAGTCTCCCGCCGGTTCCGGAGGGTCCCCGCCATCGGACCCCATCACAGGTCGTTTCCCGCCGGTTGTCCGCCATTAACAGCTTTTTCCCGCCATCTGCAGAGTTTCCCGCCACTGGGAGACGATTCCCGCCATTTCCAAAGGTTTCCCGCCTTGTCGGAGCGGACGCCATTATGGGCGTGCTAGAGGGTGGCAAGAGGCCACCTCCCATCGTGGGCCAGGACCGAAAATGGCGCCAAAAGTGGAAACCGCCCCCACCAACAGAGACTGTGATGCTAGAGGTGTCTGTCAGCGTGAAAGAACTGCCCCTGGAGCTAACAATCACCAAGTGGCCCCGGGACCGCCTTCGAAGTGGGAGGACTGAGAAGAAGAGAGCAAAGATGGGTGTCGCCTGGAGCAGTCTGGAGAGAGCGCACCCGGAGACAAGAAGCCTGGAGCAGAGTCCAGAAAGAGCCTACCCGGAGATGGAGGGAGAGCCAGGCAGCACCGACCCAGTGGTCAGGAGCCTGATGCGAGCCGCCACTCCAGGCAGCACCGACCCAGTGGTCAGGAGCCTGTTGCCGGTCGCCACTCCAGAAGGCCTGCTGGAGATAACGGGAGAAGAGCAGAGCAGCACCGACCCGTTGGTCAGGAGCCTGCTAGAAGCAACGACCCCACTAGGCTTAGTGGAGGTCCTGGCACAGCTCCCCCGAGATCGGGAGTGTGCACAGACCGCGCTGGAGGGCCTCGCACGGAGGATGGCCCGGGTGCAGCGAGAGACGTTGGCGGAGTGGAGCCGTGAGATGGCCCAGCAGACAAGAACTCGTCAGCGGAGCACGCCACCCGAGACGAGGAGACAGACCGCCTCTGAGGATGGCGCAGGAGGACTGAAGGCCGGAGACGGCGCCGAGAAGGGAGCCGAACGAAAGGAGGCAGGTAAAGGGGACGTCTCTACCCCAAACCGGGAAACCGCGTACCTGCCCCAGCTCCCCGTCGCAGAGCCCGAAGTACCCCCTGCCGTGCCCGTAACCGCAACGTCACCGCCACAGACTAGGCCTCAACCGGAAGCCGCAGCCGCGACCCCTGTGACGTCACACGCCTCGACCCCGAGCGTGACCAAGCAGGAAGTACCACCAGCCTGGTCGCAAGGCCTAGTACCCCCGGGCGCCGCAATACCAACAGCGCCCCCTACCTCCGCGGAGCCACCGGCCTGGTCGCAGGGCCAAGTAGCCCAGGGCGCCGCCGTCCTTACGGTGCCCTTCACTTTCCAGGTGCCCCAGGCCTGGCCGCAAGGCCTGGGCAACCCGGGCGCCACCACCACCGCGCCCATAAAACCAAGAGTGCCGCATCTGGGAGAAGATTTGTTCGCCCAACATACGTGCCCGGATGGGCAGCCCTTTATATGGCCACCGGAGTTTCACCATCCCCGACTCCGGAAAGAGAGACCCCTAGATGAACCCCTGATTCCGGTTCCAAAGCCCGTAAAAAGGACCTCGCCCCCGCTAGAGGAGGCACAGTTTGAGTGGGACCCCACCGGAGAAGATCTCATGGGGTTCACTCAGGAGACCCGGGCAGCTGCAGCGGAGCGTGCAGAGTGCTGCCGGCAACAGCTCGAGGTCTTCGAGAGGGAGCGGAGAGAGAGGCGGGTCCGGGAACAACAAGCCCAGATAAGGAGCGCGGAGCAGAAGAGCCGGGCCAGGAGGAGTCCCCGTGCAGCTCATGGTCCCCCTTCCACCGGGACTGTGATCAAGTTTAATATGCAGCACGGGTGGGGCTTCATCCGAGATCACCGCACCCCAGGCGACGTCTTCGTGACAAGAAGAGACGTTGAGTCCCACCTACCGGAGGGACACAGAGGACGTGACCTGTATATAGGGGACGAGGTCACCTTCACCCGGCACAAGTGTGCCAAAGGACCCTACGCCCTCCATGTGCATCGCCTGACGGAGGAGGAGCTGCGGTGTGAGGAGGAGCAAGAGGACCCGGACGGGTCTGAAGTTAAAGGTAACCACAAAGAAAGAGCAGGAGGACGTCGTCGTTGAGTACAGCAGAGTACAAGCTGTATATAGTTGCCCGTCGGGGCACAGTGAACTGTTGTTGCTATTATAGTCCCTGTTGGGACCAGCAAATTGAACTGTTCCAGTGTGTCCCATTTCCCCACTGACCGAGGACTGAGAGCGGTCATCCCTTTCCTAATACCTGGCCGAGGACTGAGAGCGGCCATATCCCCTTGTAAATAGTTGCGCTTCCTAAAGCGCCCCCTACCGGTTTTATAGGAAGACCATTTTTCTAGAGAAACTGTTGCACTTTTCCCGGGCACACGTTGCACAGTGTCCGGAGGAGGAGTTAGAAGCAAGAAACGACTACGAGAATGTTTTATATGAAAAGTTTTATGATGCTGCTAATATATGTTGTTTTATATGTTTTATTATGTTGTTTATGCAAAAATTGTATGTTTGGTGTTGTTTTATATCTTACAGCCCGAGGACGTGCTGTGATTTACCAGGGGGGAATGTAGCACCCTGAGGATTCGGCTGCTACAGGGGTATTGCACCTCAACCCAGAGGTGTGATATTCCACTCCCGGGTAAGGATGGAGTGTGGAACTGAGCTCAGTCAGCTGCATGCACTACACACATCCCATTTCCGAGGAGCAGACCAACGGTACTCCCACTTAGAAATGTGCAGGTACGACCGAGTCTGTTCCTGGCTGGAGTGGGAGGGGGGTGGTACATCCCAGTAGTGTAGGGGCAGATAGGGGGAGCAGCCTGGGTAAAGATAGGAGCTCATTGGGTGCTGGTCACCTGAGCTCACACATAGAGGGAGTATTTAAGGTGGGCACCATCTAAGATCAGGGTCAGTCTGTGAGAAGCCAGAGGAGGAGAGCAGAAGAGCAGAGCAGCCCCAGAGCAAGAGTGAGAGAGGAGAGAAAGAAAGACCCAGAGGGGGAGACAGAAGGAACTCTGAGAACCCAAGTACAACCCCAGGGTGAAGAGTTGGCAATAGGGTACCGGATCCCAAACTGGTGGGGGCTAAAGCATACCTCAGCCAGAGACCGGAGGCCGTGGGCAGGATCTGCCACGGCCACCCACCACATCCACCCTGAAGGCAAACCACGTGTAGGGTCAGGGAACCCAAGGCCAAGGGTCTCCCAACAGAAGGCCCGAGGGAGCTGGACCTAGGTGGACCCCTGGTGGGGACGGCCAGAAGAAAGGACAAGAAGGAGGGCTCAGGGACACGCTCCGGACTTGCTTGGGGGTTGGCTGAATCCAGGACCTGGTGGACGCAGCACGGCTCGGGTGGTCACTCAAGGCCGGAGTGACCGGAATATCTGCAGTAAGTAAACACCCTGAACTGCACAACCCGACTCTGTCTTTAATTACCATCATCCCTGCACCACCACAACCCCCATCCTCTGCACCTGACCCCCTGAGGCTATACCCCTCCCGTTGGGGGTTATACTACCGCAGCTGCACACACACCACCAGCCTCAGCGGACCATCTTGCAGCGGCGGCCTTTTGACCGCAAATCAACGGGTGGCGTAGTCGACACTAATAACATCTATAAGGACTGCCGCACACTGAGTTTGACACCCTGGGCACGGACCGGGTCACAGCCACTCGGAGACTACAACCCCCATCTGATCCGGCTCCGGGTATCCCTAACAACATGGCCCAGGGGGCGCGTCAGTTCCTGCTAAGGCCCTGAAATAATAATAAGACAGGCAGGAGAGTCTAACGCATGGTGGCGGAAAAGCTGCAGGTGCAAATAGGGAATGTGGTCTCGTGCGAGCAACTTGTGCATGCTCGCTGTGTGTGAGTGTGCGCTTCCTAGGTACGGCGCGCTGCAGACAGTCAAAAGGGTTGCTCCCTTTCATTAAAAGTTAATCCCCGGCTGCAGGCTATTAGAAAGCAACTAACCGCGCTCTACTCACCCTACCCAGGTCTACCGGTGAGTCTCGCCGCTGCTCCCGGCCTGTGGCATTGGCCGCGACGCTGACGTTCCGTCGACAGCGCGGCAGCCGATCAGTGAGCTCAGCGGCTCTGAGCGGGGCGTTCTGTCTACAAGACCTTTTTAAGGAGCCAGCAAAAAAGTGAAGAGAAAGGAAAGCACAAAAGCACCTTGTCTTACTAAGCACTGGAAAGGGCAGCCGGCAACCGGACGTCAAAGTGGAAAAGCAGCAAGTGAGAGGCTTGTCTCTGCCTACGGCCACACCACCCTGAACACACCCGATCTCGTCTAATCTCGGAAGCTAAGCAGGGTTGGGCCTGGTTAGTACTTGGATGGGAGACTGCCTGGGAATACCAGGTGCTGTAGGCTTTTGCTTTTTCTTACTTCCACCAGCAGGGGTCACTCTCCTCTATGCCTTTTTTCCATTCCTTTTTTCACAAGCGCACACATGCTCCTTTCTTCTTTTCATTTGCTTTCTCTCTTGCGCTATTTAATCCTTGCAAAATACCAGCATCCTTCTCATCACCGTGGGCCTCCAGCATTGTTGCTTATTTACTTTTAATACTAGGCTTCTTTTCACCAGGACCAGCGACTCCCGCATGACTGGAGGCAACCACCGCTGACCTGGAGGCAACCACCGGTAACCTGGAGGCCAGTTTACAGCACAACCCAAGCAAAACACCTTTGCAGGCCACACGACCCCCCCGAAGAGCAGCTCAAATTCACTCGCAACCATCTCACCCTCTTCCTTCATTCACTCCTGGGCGTTTCGCTCCACCCCAAGTTGCGGGTCCAGCTTGCTCTTTCTGTCACATCCCCGCGATGAACGGTTTAGCCTGCAGGAGACCCTGCGCCGAGCCATTTTTAAACACATCTGATGCGGCAGGTGTTTCATTGCTCAACAAACAACACCTATAGGGACGGCACAGCCTATGCATCGGTCCTTCGGAGACCGCCCCAGAACGGCCAGAGTTCTCGTCCCCACTCGAGCCTGAGGAAGGCTGGCCGGGCGATGGGCCAAGCAGCGTCTACTGGCCATACCACCTTGGATACGTCCGATCTCGGAAGCAAAGCAGAGATGGGTTCGGAAATACTTGGTTGGGACACCTCCTGAGAACACCAGGTATTGTAGACAATTTTGATGACGTTTTGCCATCTTGCCCAGCTCGGCTAGCATTGAGTGGCGCCTTGCTGGACACCGACCTTACGTAAAGTAGAGGCTGGAAGTCCCAAGCATCCCAAGCCCCCCAAGACCTCTAAGATAAGGACGCAACCCCGCCGCCTCTACCAGGCCTCACACCGAGCTCCTTGCCACGGCTAGGAGTGCTTATTGACCCCGCAGCCGGCCGTATGCAAATGATGGCGTTAAAAGCATCTCGCGCTGTGAAGGGGCCAGGCTTTCAGCAGCTGCCCAGGGGATGGTTTTAGAGGGCGACCGCCTAACGAGGGCCAGCAGAAGTAACGTCTTCTTCTTCAAAGAAGCTTGTGTAACTAACCCAATCAGACAGCTGCCCAGGAGCTAACCTCAGTGCTAGGAAGGAGCGGGAGGGAATTGAGGGGGTGGTTCCTGCTAAGGCCCTGAAATAATAATAAGACAGGCAGGAGAGTCTGACGCATGGTGGCGGAAAAGCTGCAGGTGCAAATAGGGAATGTGGTCTCGTGCGAGCAACTTGTGCATGCTCGTTGTGTGTGAGTGTGCGCTTCCTAGGTACGGCGTGCTGCAGACAGTCAAAAGGGTTGCTCCCTTTCATTAAAAGTTAATCCCCGGCTGCAGGCTATTAGAAAGCAACTAACCGCGCTCTACTCACCCTACCCAGGTCTACCGGTGAGTCTCGCCGCTGCTCCCGGCCTGTGGCATTGGCCGCGACGCTGACGTTCCGTCGACAGCGCGGCAGCCGATCAGTGAGCTCAGCGGCTCTGAGCGGGGCGTTCTGTCTACAAGACCTTTTTAAGGAGCCAGCAAAAAAGTGAAGAGAAAAGAAAGCACAAAAGCACCTTGTCTTACTAAGCACTGGAAAGGGCAGCCGGCAACCGGACGTCAAAGTGGAAAAGCAGCAAGTGAGAGGCCTGTCACTGCCTACGGCCACACCACCCTGAACACGCCTGATCTCATCTGATCTCGGAAGCTAAGCAGGGTCGGGCCTGGTTAGTACTTGGATGGGAGACCGCCTGGGAATACCAGGTGCTGTAGGCTTTTGCCTTTTCTTACTTGCACCAGCAGGGGTCACTCTCCTCTATGCCTTTTTTCCATTCCTTTTTTCACAAGCGCACACATGCTCCTTTCTTCTTTTCATTTGCTTTCTCTCTTGCGCTATTTAATCCTTGCAAAATACCAGCATCCTTCTCATCACCGTGGGCCTCCAGCATTGTTGCTTATTTACTTTTAATACTAGGCTTCTTTTCACCAGGACCAGCGACTCCCGCATGACTGGAGGCAACCACCGGTAACCTGGAGGCCAGTTTACAGCACAACCCAAGCAAAACACCTTTGCAGGCCACACGACCCCCCCGAAGAGCAGCTCAAATTCACTCGCAACCATCTCACCCTCTTCCTTCATTCACTCCTGGGCGTTTCGCTCCACCCCAAGTTGCGGGTCCAGCTTGCTCTTTCTGTCACATCCCCGCGATGAACGGTTTAGCCTGCAGGATACCCTGCGCCGAGCCATTTTTAAACACATCTGATGCGGCAGGTGTTTCATTGCTCAACAAACAACACCTATAGGGACGGCACAGCCTATGCATCGGTCCTTCGGAGACCGCCCCAGAACGGCCAGAGCTCTCGTCCCCACGCGAGCCTGAGGAAGGCTGGCCGGGCGATGGGCCAAGCAGCGTCTACTGGCCATACCACCTTGGATACGTCCGATCTCGGAAGCAAAGCAGAGATGGGTTCGGAAATACTTGGTTGGGACACCTCCTGAGAACACCAGGTATTGTAGACAATTTTGATGACGTTTTGCCATCTTGCCCAGCTCGGCTAGCATTGAGTGGCGCCTTGCTGGACACCGACCTTACGTAAAGTAGAGGCTGGAAGTCCCAAGCATCCCAAGCCCCCCAAGACCTCTAAGATAAGGACGCAACCCCGCCGCCTCTACCAGGCCTCACACCGAGCTCCTTGCCACGGCTAGGAGTGCTTATTGACCCCGCAGCCGGCCGTATGCAAATGATGGCGTTAAAAGCATCTCGCGCTGTGAAGGGGCCAGGCTTTCAGCAGCTGCCCAGGGGATGGTTTTAGAGGGCGACCGCCTAACGAGGGCCAGCAGAAGTAACGTCTTCTTCTTCAAAGAATCTTGTGTAACTAACCCAATCAGACAGCTGCCCAGGAGCTAACCTCAGTGCTAGGAAGGAGCGGGAGGGAATTGAGGGGGTGGTTCCTGCTAAGGCCCTGAAATAATAATAAGACAGGCAGGAGAGTCTGACGCATGGTGGCGGAAAAGCTGCAGGTGCAAATAGGGAATGTGGTCTCGTGCGAGCAACTTGTGCATGCTCGCTGTGTGTGAGTGTGCGCTTCCTAGGTACGGCGCGCTGCAGACAGTCAAAAGGGTTGCTCCCTTTCATTAAAAGTTAATCCCCGGCTGCAGGCTATTAGAAAGCAACTAACCGCGCTCTACTCACCCTACCCAGGTCTACCGGTGAGTCTCGCCGCTGCTCCCGGCCTGTGGCATTGGCCGCGACGCTGACGTTCCGTCGACAGCGCGGCAGCCAATCAGTGAGCTCAGCGGCTCTGAGCGGGGCGTTCTGTCTACAAGACCTTTTTAAGGAGCCAGCAAAAAAGTGAAGAGAAAGGAAAGCACAAAAGCACCTTGTCTTACTAAGCACTGGAAAGGGCAGCCGGCAACCGGACGTCAAAGTGGAAAAGTAGCAAGTGAGAGGCCTGTCTCTGCCTACGGCCACACCACCCTGAACATGCCCAATCTCGTCTGATCTTGGAAGCTAAGCAGGGTTGGGCCTGGTTAGTACTTGGATGGGAGACCGCCTGGGAATACCAGGTGCTGTAGGCTTTTGCTTTTTCTTACTTCCACCAGCAGGGGTCACTCTCCTCTATGCCTTTTTTCCATTCCTTTTTTCACAAGCGCACACATGCTCCTTTCTTCTTTTCATTTGCTTTCTCTCTTGCGCTATTTAATCCTTGCAAAATACCAGCATCCTTCTCATCACCGTGGGCCTCCAGCATTGTTGCTTATTTACTTTTAATACTAGGCTTCTTTTCACCAGGACCAGCGACTCCCGCATGACTGGAGGCAACCACCGGTAACCTGGAAGCCAGTTTACAGCACAACCCAAGCAAAACACCTTTGCAGGCCACACGACCCCCCCGAAGAGCAGCTCAAATTCACTCGCAACCATCTCACCCTCTTCCTTCATTCACTCCTGGGCGTTTCGCTCCACCCCAAGTTGCGGGTCCAGCTTGCTCTTTCTGTCACATCCCCGCGATGAACGGTTTAGCCTGCAGGAGACCCTGCGCCGAGCCATTTTTAAACACATCTGATGTGGCAGGTGTTTCATTGCTCAACAAACAACACCTATAGGGACGGCACAGCCTATGCATCGGTCCTTTGGAGACCGCCCCAGAACGGCCAGAGTTCTCGTCCCCACGCGAGCCTGAGGAAGGCTGGCCGGGCGATGGGCCAAGCAGCGTCTACTGGCCATACCACCTTGGATACGTCCGATCTTGGAAGCAAAGCAGAGATGGGTTCGGAAATACTTGGTTGGGACACCTCCTGAGAACACCAGGTATTGTAGACAATTTTGATGACGTTTTGCCATCTTGCCCAGCTCGGCTAACATTGAGTGGCGCCTTGCTGGACACCGACCTTACGTAAAGTAGAGGCTGGAAGTCCCAAGCCTCCCAAGCCCCCCAAGACCTCTAAGATAAGGACGCAACCCCTCCGCCTCTACCAGGCCTCACACCGAGCTCCTTGCCACGGCTAGGAGTGCTTATTGATCCCGCAGCCGGCCGTATGCAAATGATGGCGTTAAAAGCATCTCGCGCTGTGAAGGGGCCAGGCTTTCAGCAGCTGCCCAGGGGATGGTTTTAGAGGGCGACCGCCTAACGAGGGCCAGCAGAAGTAACGTCTTCTTCTTCAAAGAAGCTTGTGTAACTAACCCAATCAGACAGCTGCCCAGGAGCTAACCTCAGTGCTAGGAAGGAGCGGGAGGGAATTGAGGGGGTGGTTCCTGCTAAGGCCCTGAAATAATAATAAGAGAGGCAGGAGAGTCTGACGCTTGGTGGCGGAAAAGCTGCAGGTGCAAATAGGGAATGTGGTCTCGTGCGAGCAACTTGTGCATGCTCGCTGTGTGTGAGTGTGCGCTTCCTAGGTACGGCGCGCTGCAGACAGTCAAAAGGGTTGCTCCCTTTCATTAAAAGTTAATCCCCGGCTGCAGGCTATTAGAAAGCAACTAACCGCGCTCTACTCACCCTACCCAGGTCTACCGGTGAGTCTTGCCGCTGCTCCCGGCCTGTGGCATTGGCCGCGACGCTGACGTTCCGTCGACAGCGCGGCAGCCGATCAGTGAGCTCAGCGGCTCTGAGCGGGGCGTTCTGTCTACAAGACCTTTTTAAGGAGCCAGCAAAAAAGTGAAGAGAAAGGAAAGCATAAAAGCACCTTGTCTTACTAAGCACTGGAAAGGGCAGCCGGCAACCGGACGTCAAAGTGGAAAAGCAGCAAGTGAGAGGCCTGTCTCTGCCTACGGCCACACCACCCTGAACACGCCCGATCTCGTCTGATCTTGGAAGCTAAGCAGGGTCAGGCCTGGTTAGTACTTGGATGGGAGACCGCCTGGGAATACCAGGTGCTGTAGGCTTTTGCTTTTTCTTACTTCCACCAGCAGGGGTCACTCTCCTCTATGCCTTTTTTCCATTCCTTTTTTCACAAGCGCACACATGCTCCTTTCTTCTTTTCATTTGCTTTCTCTCTTGCGCTATTTAATCCTTGCAAAATACCAGCATCCTTCTCATCACCGTGGGCCTCCAGCATTGTTGCTTATTTACTTTTAATACTAGGCTTCTTTTCACCAGGACCAGCGACTCCCGCATGACTGGAGGCAACCACCGCTGACCTGGAGGCAACCACCGGTAACCTGGAGGCCAGTTTACAGCACAACCCAAGCAAAACACCTTTGCAGGCCACACAACCCCCCCGAAGAGCAGCTCAAATTCACTCGCAACCATCTCACCCTCTTCCTTCATTCACTCCTGGGCGTTTCGCTCCACCCCAAGTTGCGGGTCCAGCTTGCTCTTTCTGTCACATCCCCGCGATGAACGGTTTAGCCTGCAGGAGACCCTGCGCCGAGCCATTTTTAAACACATCTGATGCGGCAGGTGTTTCATTGCTCAACAAACAACACCTATAGGGACGGCACAGCCTATGCATCGGTCCTTCGGAGACCGCCCCAGAACGGCCAGAGTTCTCGTCCCCACGCGAGCCTGAGGAAGGCTGGCCGGGCGATGGGCCAAGCAGCGTCTACTGGCCATACCACCTTGGATACGTCCGATCTCGGAAGCAAAGCAGAGATGGGTTCGGAAATACTCGGTTGGGACACCTCCTGAGAACACCAGGTATTGTAGACAATTATGATGACGTTTTGCCATCTTGCCCAGCTCGGCTAGCATGGAGTGGCGCCTTGCTGGACACCGACCTTACGTAAAGTAGAGGCTGGAAGTCCCAAGCCTCCCAAGCCCCCCAAGACCTCTAAGATAAGGACGCAACCCCGCCGCCTCTACCAGGCCTCACACCGAGCTCCTTGCCACGGCTAGGAGTGCTTATTGACCCCGCAGCCGGCCGTATGCAAATGATGGCGTTAAAAGCATCTCGCGCTGTGAAGGGGCCAGGCTTTCAGCAGCTGCCCAGGGGATGGTTTTAGAGGGCGACCGCCTAACGAGGGCCAGCAGAAGTAACGTCTTCTTCTTCAAAGAAGCTTGTGTAACTAACCCAATCAGACAGCTGCCCAGGAGCTAACCTCAGTGCTAGGAAGGAGCGGGAGGGAATTGAGGGGGTGGTTCCTGCTAAGGCCCTGAAATAATAATAAGACAGGCAGGAGAGTCTGACGCATGGTGGCGGAAAAGCTGCAGGTGCAAATAGGGAATGTGGTCTCGTGCGAGCAACTTGTGCATGCTCGCTGTGTGTGAGTGTGCGCTTCCTAGGTACGGCGCGCTGCAGACAGTCAAAAGGGTTGCTCCCTTTCATTAAAAGTTAATCCCTGGCTGCAGGCTATTAGAAAGCAACTAACCGCGCTCTACTCACCCTACCCAGGTCTACCGGTGAGTCTCGCCGCTGCTCCCGGCCTGTGGCATTGGCCGCGACGCTGACGTTCCGTCGACAGCGCGGCAGCCGATCAGTAAGCTCAGCGGCTCTGAGCGGGGCGTTCTGTCTACAAGACCTTTTTAAGGAGCCAGCAAAAAAGTGAAGAGAAAGGAAAGCACAAAAGCACCTTGTCTTACTAAGCACTGGAAAGGGCAGCCGGCAACCGGACGTCAAAGTGGAAAAGCAGCAAGTGAGAGGCCTGTCTCTGCCTACGGCCACACCACCCTGAACACGCCCGATCTCGTCTGATCTCGGAAGCTAAGCAGGGTCAGGCCTGGTTAGTACTTTGATGGGAGACCGCCTGGGAATACCAGGTGCTGTAGGCTTTTGCTTTTTCTTACTTCCACCAGCAGGGGTCACTCTCCTCTATGCCTTTTTTCCATTCCTTTTTTCACAAGCGCACACATGCTCCTTTCTTCTTTTCATTTGCTTTTCTCTTTCGCTATTTAATCCTTGCAAAATACCAGCATCCTTCTCATCACCGTGGGCCTCCAGCATTGTTGCTTATTTACTTTTAATACTAGGCTTCTTTTCACCAGGACCAGCGACTCCCGCATGACTGGAGGCAACCACCGCTGACCTGGAGGCAACCACCGGTAACCTGGAGGCCAGTTTACAGCACAACCCAAGCAAAACACCTTTGCAGGCCACACGACCCCCCCGAAGAGCAGCTCAAATTCACTCGCAACCATCTCACCCTCTTCCTTCATTCACTCCTGGGCGTTTCGCTCCACCCCAAGTTGCGGGTCCAGCTTGCTCTTTCTGTCACATCCCCGCGATGAATGGTTTAGCCTGCAGGAGACCCTGCACCGAGCCATTTTTAAACACATCTGATGCGGCAGGTGTTTCATTGCTCAACAAACAACACCTATAGGGACGGCACAGCCTATGCATCGGTCCTTCGGAGACCGCCCCAGAACGGCCAGAGTTCTCGTCCCCACGCGAGCCTGAGGAAGGCTGGCCGGGCGATGGGCCAAGCAGCGTCTACTGGCCATACCACCTTGGATACGTCCGATCTCGGAAGCAAAGCAGAGATGGGTTCGGAAATACTTGGTTGGGACACCTCCTGAGAACACCAGGTATTGTAGACAATTTTGATGACGTTTTGCCATCTTGCCCAGCTCGGCTAGCATTGAGTGGCGCCTTGCTGGACACCGACCTTACGTAAAGTAGAGGCTGGAAGTCCCAAGCCTCCCAAGCCCCCCAAGACCTCTAAGAGACTCAGAAAGAGAATAGGAGGGATCCAATGGCTGGATGTCCTTAAGGACAAAAATGTCCAGGAAGGATGGGAAATTTTTAAAAATGAGATTCTCAAAGCACAATCGTTAACAATCCCGAAAAGTAGGAAGAATGGGAAGCATTTAAGGAAACCAGGATGGATGAACACAGAACTTAAACACATGCTAAAAAGAAAGAAAGAAATGTTTATTAAATGGAAAGAGGGAGGCATATCTAAAGAAGATTATAATGCAGTCTGCAGATCCTGCAGGGCACGTATCAGGTTAGCTAAAGCTGACAATGAATTAAGGCTTGCAAGAGATGTCAAAAGCAATAAAAAAGGATTTTGGGGGTATGTCAAAAGTAAAAGAAAAGTCAAAGATGCTATAGGATTTTTACAGGATGAAAATGGAGAAATGGTAAGAGAGGATGTTGAGAAGGCCGAACTTTTTAATTCCTATTTTGCATCTGTTTTCCCTCAGAAAGAAAATGTAACATCAACTGATCTTCACTGTCCTTTTAAAGGAATAGAGGAATCCAAGTTATCTGTAAACAGAAAGCTTGTGAGGGAATATTTAGCTAACATAAATGAGTTCAAGTCTCCAGGTCCAGATGAATTACACCCCAGAGTACTGAAGGAGATCGTAGAAGAAATTTTAGAACCACTCTCCATAATCTTTGAAAATTCTTGGAGAACAGGAGAAGTCCCAGAAGACTGGAGAAGAGCAAATGTTGTTCCTATCTTCAAAAAGGGGAAGAAGGTGGACCCAGGGAACTATAGGCCGGTGAGTCTGACTTCTATACCAGGAAAGATCTTTGAACAAATTATTAAACAACATGTATGTAAGTACATGGATAAGAATGAAGTGATTAACCAGAGTCAGCATGGGTTTGTAACTAACAAGTCATGTCAGACTAACTTAATTTCCTTCTATGACAGAATCACTGACTGGGTGGATCAGGGAAATGCTGTAGATATAGTATATCTTGACTTCAGCAAAGCATTTGACAAAGTATCTCACACCATCCTTATTGAAAAAATGACCAAGTATGCAATGGACCAGGCAACTGTTAGGTGGATTCATAACTGGCTTAGTGATCGGACTCAAAGGGTGGTTGTAAATGGCTTCACATCCAGCTGGATGAATGTCTCAAGTGGGGTACCACAGGGCTCCGTCCTGGGACCTGTATTGTTCAACATCTTTATCAATGATTTAGATGAAGGAATTGAGGGTAAACTGATTAAATTTGCTGATGACACAAAGCTAGGAGGGATAGCTAATACTAGAGAAGAGAGAGAGAGGATTCAAAAAGACCTAAATAAACTGGAGCAGTGGGCAGCAACCAACAGAATGGTTTTTAACAGGGAAAAATGCAAAGTACTACATCTGGGCAATAAAAATGAAAAAAGCATATACAGAATGGGAGGAATAGAGCTAAGCAACAGTACATGTGAAAAAGACTTAGGTATACTAATAGATCATAGACTGAACATGAGTCAACAGTGTGATGCAGCAGCAAAAAAAGGCAAATACAATTCTGGGATGTATTAACAGAAGCATACAGTCTAGATCACGTGAAGTCATTATCGGTCTTTACTCCTCTTTGGTCAGACCTCATCTGGAATACTGTGTACAGTTTTGGGCACCACATTTTAAAAAAGACATAGACAAACTGGAGCAAGTTCAGAGAAGAGCGACCAGAATGGTGACTGGTCTGCAAACCATGTCCTATGAGGAACGGTTGCAGGATTTGGGAATGTTTAGCTTGCAAAAAAGAAGACTGAGAGGAGACTTAATAGCTGTCTACAAATATGTCAAGGGCTGTCACATTGTAGAAGGATCATCTTTATTCTCATTTGCACAACGAAAGACTAGAAGCAATGGGATGAAACTAAATGGGAGGAGACACAGATTAGATATTAGAAAAAACTTTTTGACAGTTAGGGTGATTAATGAGTGGAACAGGCTGCCACGAGAGGTGGTGAGTTCCCCTTCAATGGACGTCTTCAAACAGAGGCTGGACAGACATCTGTCTGAGATGATCTAGTGAAACCTGCTTTGAGCAGGGGGTTGGACCAGATGACCCAGGAGGTCCCTTCCAACTCTACCATTCTATGATTCTATGATTCTATGATAAGGACGCAACCCCGCCGCCTCTACCAGGCCTCACACCGAGCTCCTTGCCACGGCTAGGAGTGCTTATTGATCCCGCAGCCGGCCGTATGCAAATGATGGCGTTAAAAGCATCTCGCGCTGTGAAGGGGCCAGGCTTTCAGCAGCTGCCCAGGGGATGGTTTTAGAGGGCGACCGCCTAACGAGGGCCAGCAGAAGTAACGTCTTCTTCTTCAAAGAAGCTTGTGTAACTAACCCAATCAGACAGCTGCCCAGGAGCTAACCTCAGTGCTAGGAAGGAGCGGGAGGGAATTGAGGGGGTGGTTCCTGCTAAGGCCCTGAAATAATAATAAGAGAGGCAGGAGAGTCTGACGCATGGTGGCGGAAAAGCTGCAGGTGCAAATAGGGAATGTGGTCTCGTGCGAGCAACTTGTGCATGCTCGCTGTGTGTGAGTGTGCGCTTCCTAGGTACGGCGCGCTGCAGACAGTCAAAAGGGTTGCTCCCTTTCATTAAAAGTTAATCCCCGGCTGCAGGCTATTAGAAAGCAACTAACCGCGCTCTACTCACCCTACCCAGGTCTACCGGTGAGTCTCGCCGCTGCTCCCGGCCTGTGGCATTGGCCGCGACGCTGACGTTCCGTCGACAGCGCGGCAGCCGATCAGTGAGCTCAGCGGCTCTGAGCGGGGTGTTCTGTCTACAAGACCTTTTTAAGGAGCCAGCAAAAAAGTGAAGAGAAAGGAAAGCACAAAAGCACCTTGTCTTACTAAGCACTGGAAAGGGCAGCCGGCAACCGGACGTCAAAGTGGAAAAGCAGCAAGCGAGAGGCCTGTCTCTGCCTATGGCTGCACCACCCTGAACACGCCCGATCTTGTCTGATTTTGGAAGCTAAGCAGGGTTGGGCCTGGTTAGTACTTGGATGGGAGACCGCCTGGGAATACCAGGTGCTGTAGGCTTTTGCTTTTTCTTACTTCCACAAGCAGGGGTCACTCTCCTCTATGCCTTTTTTCCATTCCTTTTTTCACAAGCGCACACATGCTCCTTTCTTCTTTTCATTTGCTTTCTCTCTTGCGCTATTTAATCCTTGCAAAATACCAGCATCCTTCTCATCACCGTGGGCCTCCAGCATTGTTGCTTATTTACTTTTAATACTAGGCTTCTTTTCACCAGGACCAGCGACTCCCGCATGACTGGAGGCAACCACCGCTGACCTGGAGGCCAGTTTACAGCACAACCCAAGCAAAACACCTTTGCAGGCCACACGACCCCCCCGAAGAGCAGCTCAAATTCACTCGCAACCATCTCACCCTCTTCCTTCATTCACTCCTGGGCGTTTCGCTCCACCCCAAGTTGCGGGTCCAGCTTGCTCTTTCTGTCACATCCCCGCGATGAACGGTTTAGCCTGCAGGAGACCCTGCGCCGAGCCATTTTTAAACACATCTGATGCGGCAGGTGTTTCATTGCTCAACAAACAACACCTATAGGGACGGCACAGCCTATGCATCGGTCCTTCGGAGACCGCCCCAGAACGGCCAGAGTTCTCGTCCCCACGCGAGCCTGAGGAAGGCTGGCCGGGCGATGGGCCAAGCAGCGTCTACTGGCCATACCACCTTGGATACGTCCGATCTCGGAAGCAAAGCAGAGATGGGTTCGGAAATACTTGGTTGGGACACCTCCTGAGAACACCAGGTATTGTAGACAATTTTGATGACGTTTTGCCATCTTGCCCAGCTCGGCTAGCATGGAGTGGCGCCTTGCTGGACACCGACCTTACGTAAAGTAGAGGCTGGAAGTCCCAAGCCTCCCAAGCCCCCCAAGACCTCTAAGATAAGGACGCAACCCCGCCGCCTCTACCTGGCCTCACACCGAGCTCCTTGCCACGGCTAGGAGTGCTTATTGACCCCGCAGCCGGCCGTATGCAAATGATGGCGTTAAAAGCATCTCGCGCTGTGAAGGGGCCAGGCTTTCAGCAGCTGCCCAGGGGATGGTTTTAGAGGGCGACCGCCTAACGAGGGCCAGCAGAAGTAACGTCTTCTTCTTCAAAGAAGCTTGTGTAACTAACCCAATCAGACAGCTGCCCAGGAGCTAACCTCAGTGCTAGGAAGGAGCGGGAGGGAATTGAGGGGGTGGTTCCTGCTAAGGCCCTGAAATAATAATAAGACAGGCAGGAGAGTCTGACGCATGGTGGCGGAAAAGCTGCAGGTGCAAATAGGGAATGTGGTCTCGTGCGAGCAACTTGTGCATGCTCGCTGTGTGTGAGTGTGCGCTTCCTAGGTACGGCGCGCTGCAGACAGTCAAAAGGGTTGCTCCCTTTCATTAAAAGTTAATCCCCGGCTGCAGGCTATTAGAAAGCAACTAACCGCGCTCTACTCACCCTACCCAGGTCTACCGGTGAGTCTCGCCGCTGCTCCCGGCCTGTGGCATTGGCCGCGACGCTGACGTTCCGTCGACAGCGCGGCAGCCGATCAGTGAGCTCAGCGGCTGTGAGCGGGGCGTTCTGTCTACAAGACCTTTTTAAGGAGCCAGCAAAAAAGTGAAGAGAAAGGAAAGCACAAAAGCACCTTGTCTTACTAAGCACTGGAAAGGGCAGCCGGCAACCGGACGTCAAAGTGGAAAAGCAGCAAGTGAGAGGCCTGCCTCTGCCTACGGCCACACCACCCTGAACACGCCCTATCTCGCCTGATCTCAGAAGCTAAGCAGGGTCAGGCCTGGTTAGTACTTGGATGGGAGACCGCCTGGGAATACCAGGTGCTGTAGGCTTCTGCTTTTTCTTACTTTCACAAACAGGGGTCACTCTCCTCTATGCCTTTTTTCCATTCCTTTTTTCACAAGCGCACACATGCTCCTTTCTTCTTTTCATTTGCTTTCTCTCTTGCGCTATTTAATCCTTGCAAAATACCAGCATCCTTCTCATCACCGTGGGCCTCCAGCATTGTTGCTTATTTACTTTTAATACTAGGCTTCTTTTCACCAGGACCAGCGACTCCCGCATGACTGGAGGCAACCACCGCTGACCTGGAGGCAACCACCGGTAACCTGGAGGCCAGTTTACAGCACAACCCAAGCAAAACACCTTTGCAGGCCACACAACCCCCCCGAAGAGCAGCTCAAATTCACTCGCAACCATCTCACCCTCTTCCTTCATTCACTCCTGGGCGTTTCGCTCCACCCCAAGTTGCAGGTCCAGCTTGCTCTTTCTGTCACATCCCCGTGATGAACGGTTTAGCCTGCAGGAGACCCTGCGCCGAGCCATTTTTAAACACATCTGATGCGGCAGGTGTTTCATTGCTCAACAAACAACACCTATAGGGACGGCACAGCCTATGCATCGGTCCTTCGGAGACCGCCCCAGAACGGCCAGAGTTCTCGTCCCCACGCGAGCCTGAGGAAGGCTGGCCAGGCGATGGGCCAAGCAGCGTCTACTGGCCATACCACCTTGGATACGTCCGATCTCAGAAGCAAAGCAGAGATGGGTTCGGAAATACTTGGTTGGGACACCTCCTGAGAACACCAGGTATTGTAGACAATTTTGATGACGTTTTGCCATCTTGCCCAGCTCGGCTAGCATGGAGTGGCGCCTTGCTGGACACCGACCTTACGTAAAGTAGAGGCTGGAAGTCCCAAGCCTCCCAAGCCCCCCAAGACCTCTAAGATAAGGACGCAACCCCGCCGCCTCTACCAGGCCTCACACCGAGCTCCTTGCCACGGCTAGGAGTGCTTATTGACCCCGCAGCCGGCCGTATGCAAATGATGGCGTTAAAAGCATCTCGCGCTGTGAAGGTGACGCGCCCCCTGGGCCAGTGTTGTTGGGGATACCCGGAGCCGGATCAGATGGGGGTTGTAGTCTCCGAGTGGCTGTGACCCGGTCCGTGCCCAGGGTGTCAAGCTCAGTGTGTGGCAGTCCTTACTGATGTTACTAAAGTTCTTTATGTCGACTACGCCACCCGTTGAATTGCGGTCACTTCGGCCGCCGCTGCAGCAGGGTCCGCTGAGGCTGATGGTGTTTGTGCAGCCCAGGTAGTATAACCCCCAACGGGAGGGGTATAGCCTCAGGGGGTCAGGTGCAGAGGATGGTGGTTGTGGAGGTGCAGTGAGGATGGTAATGAGAGTCAGAGTCGGGCTGTGCAGTTCAGGGTTTGTTTACTTACTGCTGTTTTTGTACCGGTCACTCCGGCCTTGAGTGACCACCCGAGCCGTGCTGCGTCCACCAGGTCCTGGACTCGGCCAACCCCCAAGTAGTTCCGGAGCGTGGTTCTGAGCTCCCTTTCTGTCTTGTCCTCGTCTCTGGCCTTCCCCACCAGGGATCCACCTATGTCCGGCTCCCTCGGGCCTCTTGGTGGTAAACCCTTGTCTCTGGGTTCCCTGACCCTATTCCTGGTCTGCCTTCTGGGTGGATTTAGTGGGTGATCGTGGCAGATCGATCCTGCCCACGACCTCCGGTTCCTGGCTAAGGTGTGCTGTAGCCTCTGCCAGCTTGGGATCCGGTACCCTGTTGCCAACTCTTCACCCTTTGATTTATTTTGGGCTCTCAGAGTTCCTTCTTTCTCCCCCTCTGGGTCTTTCTTTCTCCTCTCTCTCTCTCTTGGCCTGGGGCTGCTCTGCTCTTCTGCTCTCTTCCTCTGCAAAGACTGGCTGACTGACCCTGATCTTAGATGGTGCCCACCTTATATACTCCCTCTATGTGTGAGCTCAGGTGACCAGCACCCAATGAGCTCCTAACCTTACCCAGGCTGCTCCCCCTATCTGCCCCTACACTACTGGGATGGTCCACCCCCCTCCCACTCCAGCCAAGGACAGACTCGGTCGTACCTGCACATTTCTAAGTGGGAGTACCGTTGGTCTGCCCTCCGGAAATGGGATGTGTGTAGTGCATGCAGCCTTCTGAGCTCAGTTCCACACTCCATCCTTACCCGGGAGTGGAATATCACACCTCTGGTTGAGGTGCAATACCCCTGTAGCAGCCGAATCCTCAGGGTGCTACAAAGGGGCCAGGCTTTCAGCAGCTGCCCAGGGGATGGTTTTAGAGGGCGACCGCCTAACGAGGGCCAGCAGAAGTAACGTCTTCTTCTTCAAAGAAGCTTGTGTAACTAACCCAATCAGACAGCTGCCCAGGAGCTAACCTCAGTGCTAGGAAGGAGCGGGAGGGAATTGAGGGGGTGGTTCCTGCTAAGGCCCTGAAATAATAATAAGAGAGGCAGGAGAGTCTGACACATGGTGGCGGAAAAGCTGCAGGTGCAAATAGGGAATGTGGTCTCGTGCGAGCAACTTGTGCATGCTCGCTGTGTGTGAGTGTGCGCTTCCTAGGTACGGCGCGCTGCAGACAGTCAAAAGGGTTGCTCCCTTTCATTAAAAGTTAATCCCCGGCTGCAGGCTATTAGAAAGCAACTAACCGCGCTCTACTCACCCTACCCAGGTCTACCGGTGAGTCTCGCCGCTGCTCCCGGCCTGTGGCATTGGCCGCGACGCTGACGTTCCGTCGACAGCGCGGCAGCCGATCAGTGAGCTCAGCGGCTCTGAGCGGGGCGTTCTGTCTACAAGACCTTTTTAAGGAGCCAGCAAAAAAGTGAAGAGAAAGGAAAGCACAAAAGCACCTTGTCTTACTAAGCACTGGAAAGGGCAGCCGGCAACCGGACGTCAAAGTGGAAAAGCAGCAAGTGAGAGTCCTGTATCTGCCTACGGCCACACCACCCTGAACACACCCGATCTTGTCTGATCTCGGAAGCCAAGCAGGGTCAGGCCTGGTTAGTACTTGGATGGGAGACCGCCTGGGAATACCAGGTGCTGTAGGCTTTTGCTTTTTCTTACTTCCACAAGCAGGGGTCACTCTCCTCTATGCCTTTTTTCCATTCCTTTTTTCACAAGCGCACACATGCTCCTTTCTTCTTTTCATTTGCTTTCTCTCTTGCGCTATTTAATCCTTGCAAAATACCAGCATCCTTCTCATCACCGTGGGCCTCCAGCATTGTTGCTTATTTACTTTTAATACTAGGCTTCTTTTCACCAGGACCAGCGACTCCCGCATGACTGGAGGCAACCACCGCTGACCTGGAGGCAACCACCGGTAACCTGGAGGCCAGTTTACAGCACAACCCAAGCAAAACACCTTTGCAGGCCACACAACCCCCCCGAAGAGCAGCTCAAATTCACTCGCAACCATCTCACCCTCTTCCTTCATTCACTCCTGGGCGTTTCGCTCCACCCCAAGTTGCGGGTCCAGCTTGCTCTTTCTGTCACATCCCCACGATGAACGGTTTAGCCTGCAGGAGACCCTGCGCCGAGACATTTTTAAACACATATGATGCGGCAGGTGTTTCATTGCTCAACAAACAACACCTATAGGGACGGCACAGCCTATGCATCGGTCCTTCGGAGACCGCCCTAGAACGGCCAGAGTTCTCGTCCCCACGCGAGCCTGAGGAAGGCTGGCCGGGCGATGGGCCAAGCAGCGTCTACTGGCCATACCACCTTGGATACGTCCGATCTCGGAAGCAAAGCAGAGATGGGTTTGGAAATACTTGGTTGGGACACCTCCTGAGAACACCAGGTATTGTAGACAATTTTGATGACGTTTTGCCATCTTGCCCAGCTCGGCTAGCATGGAGTGGCGCCTTGCTGGACACCGACCTTACGTAAAGTAGAGGCTGGAAGTCCCAAGCCCCCCAAGACCTCTAAGATAAGGACGCAACCCCGCCGCCTCTACCAGGCCTCACACCGAGCTCCTTGCCACGGCTAGGAGTGCTTATTGACCCCGCAGCCGGCCGTATGCAAATGATGGCGTTAAAAGCATCTCGCGCTGTGAAGGGGCCAGGCTTTCAGCAGCTGCCCAGGGGATGGTTTTAGAGGGCGACCGCCTAACGAGGGCCAGCAGAAGTAACGTCTTCTTCTTCAAAGAAGCTTGTGTAACTAACCCAATCAGACAGCTGCCCAGGAGCTAACCTCAGTGCTAGGAAGGAGCGGGAGGGAATTGAGGGGGTGGTTCCTGCTAAGGCCCTGAAATAATAATAAGACAGGCAGGAGAGTCTGACGCATGGTGGCGGAAAAGCTGCAGGTGCAAATAGGGAATGTGGTCTCGTGCGAGCAACTTGTGCATGCTCGCTGTGTGTGAGTGTGCGCTTCCTAGGTACGGCGCGCTGCAGACAGTCAAAAGGGTTGCTCCCTTTCATTAAAAGTTAATCCCCGGCTGCAGGCTATTAGAAAGCAACTAACCGTGCTCTACTCACCCTACCCAGGTCTACCGGTGAGTCTCGCCGCTGCTCCCGGCCTGTGGCATTGGCCGCGACGCTGACGTTCCGTCGACAGCGCGGCAGCCGATCAGTGAGCTCAGCGGCTCTGAGCGGGGCGTTCTGTCTACAAGACCTTTTTAAGGAGCCAGCAAAAAAGTGAAGAGAAAGGAAAGCACAAAAGCACCTTGTCTTACTAAGCACTGGAAAGGGCAGCCGGCAACCGGACGTCAAAGTGGAAAAGCAGCAAGTGAGAGTCCTGTATCTGCCTACGGCCACACCACCCTGAACACGCCCGATCTTGTCTGATCTCGGAAGCCAAGCAGGGTCAGGCCTGGTTAGTACTTGGATGGGAGACCGCCTGGGAATACCAGGTGCTGTAGGCTTTTGCTTTTTCTTACTTCCACAAGCAGGGGTCACTCTCCTCTATGCCTTTTTTCCATTCCTTTTTTCACAAGCGCACACATGCTCCTTTCTTCTTTTCATTTGCTTTCTCTCTTGCGCTATTTAATCCTTGAAAATACCAGCATCCTTCTCATCACCGTGGGCCTCCAGCATTGTTGCTTATTTACTTTTAATACTAGGCTTCTTTTCACCAGGACCAGCGACTCCCGCATGACTGGAGGCAACCACCGCTGACCTGGAGGCAACCACCGGTAACCTGGAGGCCAGTTTACAGCACAACCCAAGCAAAACACCTTTGCAGGCCACACAACCCCCCCCGAAGAGCAGCTCAAATTCACTCGCAACCATCTCACCCTCTTCCTTCATTCACTCCTGGGCGTTTCGCTCCACCCCAAGTTGCGGGTCCAGCTTGCTCTTTCTGTCACATCCCCGCGATGAACGGTTTAGCCTGCAGGAGACCCTGCGCCGAGCCATTTTTAAACACATCTGATGCGGCAGGTGTTTCATTGCTCAACAAACAACACCTATAGGGACGGCACAGCCTATGCATCGGTCCTTCGGAGACCGCCCTAGAACGGCCAGAGTTCTCGTCCCCACGCGAGCCTGAGGAAGGCTGGCCGGGCGATGGGCCAAGCAGCGTCTACTGGCCATACCACCTTGGATACGTCCGATCTCGGAAGCAAAGCAGAGATGGGTTCGGAAATACTTGGTTGGGACACCTCCTGAGAACACCAGGTATTGTAGACAATTTTGATGACGTTTTGCCATCTTGCCCAGCTCGGCTAGCATGGAGTGGCGCCTTGCTGGACACCGACCTTACGTAAAGTAGAGGCTGGAAGTCCCAAGCCCCCCAAGACCTCTAAGATAAGGACGCAACCCCGCCGCCTCTACCAGGCCTCACACCGAGCTCCTTGCCACGGCTAGGAGTGCTTATTGACCCCGCAGCCGGCCGTATGCAAATGATGGCGTTAAAAGCATCTCGCGCTGTGAAGGGGCCAGGCTTTCAGCAGCTGCCCAGGGGATGGTTTTAGAGGGCGACCGCCTAACGAGGGCCAGCAGAAGTAACGTCTTCTTATTCAAAGAAGATTGTGTAACTAACCCAATCAGACAGCTGCCCAGGAGCTAACCTCAGTGCTAGGAAGGAGCGGGAGGGAATTGAGGGGGTGGTTACTGCTAAGGCCCTGAAATAATAATAAGACAGGCAGGAGAGTCTGACGTATGGTGGCGGAAAAGCTGCAGGTGCAAATAGGGAATGTGGTCTCGTGCGAGCAACTTGTGCATGCTCGCTGTGTGTGAGTGTGCGCTTCCTAGGTACCGCGCGCTGCAGACAGTCAAAAGGGTTGCTCCCTTTCATTAAAAGTTAATCCCCGGCTGCAGGCTATTAGAAAGCAACTAACCGCGCTCTACTCACCCTACCCAGGTCTACCGGTGAATCTCGCAGCTGCTCCCGGCCTGTGGCATTGGCCGCGACGCTGACGTTCCGTCGACAGCGCGGCAGCCGATCAGTGAGCTCAGCGGCTCTGAGCGGGGCGTTCTGTCTACAAGACCTTTTTAAGGAGCCAGCAAAAAAGTAAAGAGAAAGGAAAGCACAAAAGCACCTTGTCTTACTAAGCACTGGAAAGGGCAGCCGGCAACCGGACGTCAAAGTAGAAAAGCAGCAAGTGAGAGGCCTGTCTCTGCTTACGTCCACACCACCCTGAACACGCCCGATCTCGGAAGCTAAGCAGCGTCAGGCCTGGTTAGTACTTGGATGGGAGACCGCCTGGGAATACCAGGTGCTGTAGGCTTTTGCTTTTTCTTACTTCCACCAGCAGGGGTCACTCTCCTCGATGCCTTTTTTCCATTCCTTTTTTCACAAGCGCACACATGCTCCTTTCTGCTTTTCATTTGCTTTCTCTCTTGCGCTATTTAATCCTTGCAAAATACCAGCATGCTTCTCATCACCGTGGACCTCCAGCATTGTTGCTTATTTACTTTTAATACTAGGCTTCTTTTCACCAGGACCAGCGACTCCCGGCTGACTGGAGGCAACCACCGCTGACCTGGAGGCAACCACCGGTAACCTGGAGGCCAGTTTACAGCACAACCCAAGCAAAACACCTTTGCAGGCCACACGACCCCCCCCGAAGAGCAGCTCAAATTCACTCGCAACCATCTCACCCTCTTCCTTCATTCACTCCTGGGCGTTTCGCTCCACCCCTAGTTGCGGGTCCAGCTTGCTCTTTCTGTCACATCCCCGCGATGAACGGTTTAGCCTGCAGGAGACCCTGCGCCGAGCCATTTTTAAACACATCTGATGCGGCAGGTGTTTCATTGCTCAACAAACAACACCTATAGGGACGGCACAGCCTATGCATCGGTCCTTCGGAGACCGCCCTAGAACGGCCAGATTTCTCGTCCCCACGCGAGCCTGAGGAAGGCTGGCCGGGCGATGGGCCAAGCAGCATCTACTGGCCATACCACCTTGGATACGTCCGATCTCGGAAGCAAAGCAGAGATGGGTTCGGAAATACTTGGTTGGGACACCTCCTGAGAACACCAGGTATTGTAGACAATTTTGATGACGTTTTGCCATCTTGCCCAGTTCGGCTAGCATGGAGTGGCGCCTTGCTGGACACCGACCTTACGTAAAGTAGAGGCTGGAAGTCCCAAGCCTCCCAAGCCCCCCAAGACCTCTAAGATAAGGACGCAACCCCGCCGCCTCTACCAGGCCTCACACCGAGCTCCTTGCCACGGCTAGGAGTGCTTATTGACCCCGCAGCCGGCCGTATGCAAATGATGGCGTTAAAAGCATCTCGCGCTGTGAAGGGGCCAGGCTTTCAGCAGCTGCCCAGGGGATGGTTTTAGAGGGCGACCGCCTAACGAGGGCCAGCAGAAGTAACGTCTTCTTCTTCAAAGAAGCTTGTGTAACTAACCCAATCAGACAGCTGCCCAGGAGCTAACCTCAGTGCTAGGAAGGAGCGGGAGGGAATTGAGGGGGTGGTTCCTGCTAAGGCCCTGAAATAATAATAAGACAGGCAGGAGAGTCTGACGCATGGTGGCGGAAAAGCTGCAGGTGCAAATAGGGAATGTGATCTCGTGCGAGCAACTTGTGCATGCTCGCTGTGTGTGAGTGTGCGCTTCCTAGGTACGGCGCGCTGCAGACAGTCAAAAGGGTTGCTCCCTTTCATTAAAAGTTAATCCCCGGCTGCAGGCTATTAGAAAGCAACTAACCGCGCTCTACTCACCCTACCCAGGTCTACCGGTGAGTCTCGCCGCTGCTCCCGGCCTGTGGCATTGGCCGCGACGCTGACGTTCCGTCGACAGGGCGGCAGCCGATCAGTGAGCTCAGCGGCTCTGAGCGGGGCGTTCTGTCTACAAGACCTTTTTAAGGAGCCAGCAAAAAAGTGAAGAGAAAGGAAAGCACAAAAGCACCTTGTCTCACTAAGCACTGGAAAGGGCAGCCGGCAACCGGACGTCAAAGTGGAAAAGCAGCAAGAGAGAGCCCTGTCTCTGTCTACGGCCACACCACCCTGAACATGCCTGATCTCAGAAGCTAAGCAGGGTCAGGCCTGGTTAGTACTTGGATGGGAGACCACCTGGGAATACCAGGTGCTGTACGCTTTTGCTTTTTCTTACTTCCACCAGCAGGGGTCACTCTCCTCTATGCCTTTTTTCCATTCCTTTTTTCACAAGCGCACACATGCTCCTTTCTTCTTTTCATTTGCTTTCTCTCTTGCGCTATTTAATCCTTGCAAAATACCAGCATCCTTCTCATCACCGTGGGCCTCCAGCATTGTTGCTTATTTACTTTTAATACTAGGCTTCTTTTCACCAGGACCAGCGACTCCCGCATGACTGGAGGCAACCACCGCTGACCTGGAGGCAACCACCGGTAACCTGGAGGCCAGTTTACAGCACAACCCAAGCAAAACACCTTTGCAGGACACACGGCCCCCCCGAAGAGCAGCTCAAATTCACTCGCAACCATCTCACCCTCTTCCTTCATTCACTCCTGGGCGTTTCGCTCCACCCCTAGTTGCGGGTCCAGCTTGCTCTTTCTGTCACATCCCCGCGATGAACGGTTTAGCCTGCAGGAGACCCTGCGCCGAGCCATTTTTAAACACATCTGATGCGGCAGGTGTTTCATTGCTCAACAAACAACACCTATAGGGACGGCACAGCCTATGCATCGGTCCTTCGGAGACCGCCCCAGAACGGCCAGAGTTCTCATCCCCACGCAAGCCTGAGGAAGGCTGGCCGGGCGATGGGCCAAGCAGCGTCTACTGGCCATACCACCTTGGATACGTCCGATCTCGGAAGCAAAGCAGAGATGGGTTCGGAAATACTTGGTTGGGACACCTCCTGAGAACACCAGGTATTGTAGACAATTTTGATGACGTTTTGCCATCTTGCCCAGCTCGGCTAGCATTGAGTGGCGCCTTGCTGGACACCGACCTTACGTAAAGTAGAGGCTGGAAGTCCCAAGCCTCCCAAGCCCCCCAAGACCTCTAAGATAAGGACGCAACCCCGCCGCCTCTACCAGGCCTCACACCGAGCTCCTTGCCACGGCTAGGAGTGCTTATTGACCCCGCAGCCGGCCGTATGCAAATGATGGCGTTAAAAGCATCTCGCGCTGTGAAGGGGCCAGGCTTTCAGCAGCTGCCCAGGGGATGGTTTTAGAGGGCGACCGCCTAACGAGGGCCAGCAGAAGTAACGTCTTCTTCTTCAAAGAAGCTTGTGTAACTAACCCAATCAGACAGCTGCCCAGGAGCTAACCTCAGTGCTAGGAAGGAGCGGGAGGGAATTGAGGGGGTGGTTCCTGCTAAGGCCCTGAAATAATAATAAGACAGGCAGGAGAGTCTGACGCATGGTGGCGGAAAAGCTGCAGGTGCAAATAGGGAATGTGGTCTCGTGCGAGCAACTTGTGCATGCTCGCTGTGTGTGAGTGTGCGCTTCCTAGGTACGGCGCGCTGCAGACAGTCAAAAGGGTTGCTCCCTTTCATTAAAAGTTAATCCCCGGCTGCAGGCTATTAGAAAGCAACTAACCGCGCTCTACTCACCCTACCCAGGTCTACCGGTGAGTCTCGCCGCTGCTCCCGGCCTGTGGCATTGGCCGCGACGCTGACGTTCCGTCGACAGCGCGGCAGCCGATCAGTGAGCTCAGCGGCTCTGAGCGGGGCGTTCTGTCTACAAGACCTTTTTAAGGAGCCAGCAAAAAAGTGAAGAGAAAGGAAAGCACAAAAGCACCTTGTCTTACTAAGCACTGGAAAGGGCAGCCGGCAACCAGACGTCAAAGTGGAAAAGCAGCAAGTGAGAGGCCTGTCTCTGCCTACGGCCACACCACCCTGAACACGCCCGATCTCGTCTGATCTTGGAAGCTAAGCAGGGTTGGGCCTGGTTAGTACTTGGATGGGAGACCGCCTGGGAATACCAGGTGCTGTAGGCTTTTACTTTTTCTTACTTCCACCAGCAGGGGTCACTCTCCTCTATGCCTTTTTTCTATTCCTTTTTTCACAAGCGCACACATGCTCCTTTCTTCTTTTCATTTGCTTTCTCTCTTGCGCTATTTAATCCTTGCAAAATACCAGCATCCTTCTCATCACCGTGGGCCTCCAGCATTGTTGCTTATTTACTTTTAATACTAGGCTTCTTTTCACCAGGACCAGCGACTCCCGCATGACTGGAGGCAACCACCGCTGACCTGGAGGCAACCACCGGTAACCTGGAGGCCAGTTTACAGCACAACCCAAGCAAAACACCTTTGCAGGCCACACGACCCCCCCGAAGAGCAGCTCAAATTCACTCGCAACCATCTCACCCTCTTCCTTCATTCACTCCTGGGCGTTTCGCTCCACCCCAAGTTGCGGGTCCAGCTTGCTCTTTCTGTCACATCCCCGCGATGAACGGTTTAGCCTGCAGGAGACCCTGCGCCGAGCCATTTTTAAACACATCTGATGCGGCAGGTGTTTCATTGCTCAACAAACAACACCTATAGGGACGGCACAGCCTATGCATCGGTCCTTCGGAGACCGCCCCAGAACGGCCAGAGTTCTCGTCCCCACGCGAGCCTGAGGAAGGCTGGCCGGGCGATGGGCCAAGCAGCGTCTACTGGCCATACCACCTTGGATACGTCCGATCTCGGAAGCAAAGCAGAGATGGGTTTGGAAATACTTGGTTGGGACACCTCCTGAGAACACCAGGTATTGTAGACAATTTTGATGACGTTTTGCCATCTTGCCCAGCTCGGCTAGCATTGAGTGGCGCCTTGCTGGACACCGACCTTACGTAAAGTAGAGGCTGGAAGTCCCAAGCCTCCCAAGCCCCCCAAGACCTCTAAGATAAGGACGCAACCCCGCCGCCTCTACCAGGCCTCACACCGAGTTCCTTGCCACGGCTAGGAGTGCTTATTGACCCCGCAGCCGGCCGTATGCAAATGATGGCGTTAAAAGCATCTCGCGCTGTGAAGGGGCCAGGCTTTCAGCAGCTGCCCAGGGGATGGTTTTAGAGGGCGACCGCCTAACGAGGGCCAGCAGAAGTAACGTCTTCTTCTTCAAAGAAGCTTGTGTAACTAACCCAATCAGACAGCTGCCCAGGAGCTAACCTCAGTGCTAGGAAGGAGTGGGAGGGAATTGAGGGGGTGGTTCCTGCTAAGGCCCTGAAATAATAATAAGACAGGCAGGAGAGTCTGACGCATGGTGGCGGAAAAGCTGCAGGTGCAAATAGGGAATGTGGTCTCGTGCGAGCAACTTGTGCATGCTCGCTGTGTGTGAGTGTGCGCTTCCTAGGTACGGCGCGCTGCAGACAGTCAAAAGGGTTGCTCCCTTTCATTAAAAGTTAATCCCCGGCTGCAGGCTATTAGAAAGCAACTAACCACGCTCTACTCACCCTACCCAGGTCTACAGGTGAGTCTCGCCGCTGCTCCCGGCCTGTGGCATTGGCCGCGACGCTGACGTTCCGTCGACAGCGCGGCAGCCGATCAGTGAGCTCAGTGGCTCTGAGCGGGGCGTTCTGTCTACAAGACCTTTTTAAGGAGCCAGCAAAAAAGTGAAGAGAAAGGAAAGCACAAAAGCACCTTGTCTTACTAAGCACTGGAAAGGGCAGCCGGCAACCGGACGTCAAAGTGGAAAAGCAGCAAGTGAGAGGCCTGTCTCTGCCTACGGCCACACCACCCTGAACACGCCCGATCTTGTCTGATCTCGGAAGCCAAGCAGGGTCAGGCCTGGTTAGTACTTGGATGGGAGACCGCCTGGGAATACCAGGTGCTGTAGGCTTTTGCTTTTTCTTACTTCCACCAGCAGGGGTCACTCTCCTCTATGCCTTTTTTCCATTCCTTTTTTCACAAGCGCACACATGCTCCTTTCTTCTTTTCATTTGCTTTCTCTCTTGCGCTATTTAATCCTTGCAAAATACCAGCATCCTTCTCATCACCGTGGGCCTCCAGCATTGTTGCTTATTTACTTTTAATACTAGGCTTCTTTTCACCAGGACCAGCGACTCCCGCATGACTGGAGGCAACCACCGCTGACCTGGAGGCAACCACCGGTAACCTGGAGGCCAGTTTACAGCACAACCCAAGTAAAACACCTTTGCAGGCCACACGACCCCCCCGAAGAGCAGCTCAAATTCACTCGCAACCATCTCACCCTCTTCCTTCATTCACTCCTGGGCGTTTCGCTCCACCCCAAGTTGCGGGTCCAGCTTGCTCTTTCTGTCACATCCCCGCGATGAACGGTTTAGCCTGCAGGAGACCCTGCGCCGAGCCATTTTTAAACACATATGATGCGGCAGGTGTTTCATTGCTCAACAAACAACACCTATAGGGACGGCACAGCCTATGCATCGGTCCTTCGGAGACCGCCCCAGAACGGCCAGAGTTCTCGTCCCCACGCGAGCCTGAGGAAGGCTGGCCGGGCGATGGGCCAAGCAGCGTCTACTGGCCATACCACCTTGGATACGTCTGATCTCGGAAGCAAAGCAGAGATGGGTTCGGAAATACTTGGTTGGGACACCTCCTGAGAACACCAGGTATTGTAGACAATTTTGATGACGTTTTGCCATCTTGCCCAGCTCGGCTAGCATGGAGTGGCGCCTTGCTGGACACCGACCTTACGTAAAGTAGAGGCTGGAAGTCCCAAGCCTCCCAAGCCCCCCAAGACCTCTAAGATAAGGACGCAACCCCGCCGCCTCTACCAGGCCTCACACCGAGCTCCTTGCCACGGCTAGGAGTGCTTATTGACCCCGCAGCCGGCCGTATGCAAATGATGGCGTTAAAAGCATCTCGCGCTGTGAAGGGGCCAGGCTTTCAGCAGCTGCCCAGGGGATGGTTTTAGAGGGCGACCGCCTAACGAGGGCCAGCAGAAGTAACGTCTTCTTCTTCAAAGAAGCTTGTGTAACTAACCCAATCAGACAGCTGCCCAGGAGCTAACCTCAGTGCTAGGGAGGAGCGGGAGGGAATTGAGGGGGTGGTTACTGCTAAGGCCCTGAAATAATAATAAGACAGGCAGGAGAGTCTGACGCATGGTGGCGGAAAAGCTGCAGGTGCAAATAGGGAATGTGGTCTCGTGCGAGCAACTTGTGCATGCTCGCTGTGTGTGAGTGTGCGCTTCCTAGGTACGGCGCGCTGCAGACAGTCAAAAGGGTTGCTCCCTTTCATTAAAAGTTAATCTAGAAAGCAACTAACCGCGCTCTACTCACCCTACCCAGGTCTACCGGTGAGTCTCGCCGCTGCTCCCGGCCTGTGGCATTGGCCGCGACGCTGACGTTCCGTCGACAGCGCGGCAGCCGATCAGTGAGCTCAGCGGCTCTGAGCGGGGCGTTCTGTCTACAAGACCTTTTTAAGGAGCCAGCAAAAAAGTGAAGAGAAAAGAAAGCACAAAAGCACCTTGTCTTACTAAGCACTGGAAAGGGCAGCCGGCAACCGGACGTCAAAGTGGAAAAGCAGCAAGTGAGAGGCCTGTCTCTGCCTACGGCCACACCACCCTGAACACGCCTGATCTTGTCTGATCTTGGAAGCTAAGCAGGGTTGGGCCTGGTTAGTACTTGGATGGGAGACCGCCTGGGAACACCAGGTGCTGTAGGCTTTTGCCTTTTCTTACTTCCACCAGCAGGGCTCACTCTCCTCTATGCCTTTTTTCCATTCCTTTTTTCACAAGCGCACACATGCTCCTTTCTTCTTTTCATTTGCTTTCTCTCTTGCGCTATTTAATCCTTGCAAAATACCAGCATCCTTCTCATCACCGTGGGCCTCCAGCATTGTTGCTTATTAACTTTTAATACTAGGCTTCTTTTCACCAGGACCAGCGACTCCCGCATGACTGGAGGCAACCACCGCTGACCTGGAGGCAACCACCGGTAACCTGGAGGCCAGTTTACAGCACAACCCAAGCAAAACACCTTTGCAGGCCACACGACCCCCCCGAAGAGCAGCTCAAATTCACTTCCTTCATTCACTCCTGGGCGTTTCGCTCCACCCCAAGTTGTGGGTCCAGCTTGCTCTTTCTGTCACATCCCCGCGATGAACGGTTTAGGCTGCAGGAGACCCTGCGCCGAGCCATTTTTAAACACATCTGATGCAGCAGGTGTTTCATTGCTCAACAAACAACACCTATAGGGACGGCACAGCCTATGCATCGGTCCTTCGGAGACCGCCCCAGAACGGCCAGAGTTCTTGTCCCCACGCGATCCTGAGGAAGGCTGGCCGGGCGATGGGCCAAGCAGCGTCTACTGGCCATACCACCTTGGATACGTCTGATCTCGGAAGCAAAGCAGAGATGGGTTCCGAAATACTTGGTTGGGACACCTCCTGAGAACACCAGGTATTGTAGACAATTTTGATGACGTTTTGCCATCTTGCCCAGCTCGGCTAGCATTGAGTGGCGCCTTGCTGGACACCGACCTTACGTAAAGTAGAGGCTGGAAGACCCAAGCATCCCAAGCCCCCCAAGACCTCTAAGATAAGGACGCAACCCCGCCGCCTCTACCAGGCCTCACACCGAGCTCCTTGCCACGGCTAGGAGTGCTTATTGACCCCGCAGCCGGCCGTATGCAAATGATGGCGTTAAAAGCATCTCGCGCTGTGAAGGGGCCAGGCTTTCAGCAGCTGCCCAGGGGATGGTTTTAGAGGGCGACCGCCTAACGAGGGCCAGCAGAATTAACGTCTTCTTCTTCAAAGAATCTTGTGTAACTAACCCAATCAGACAGCTGCCCAGGAGCTAATGACGCGCCCCTGGGCCTGTGTCGCGCTGCGTTGCGCACGCGGGAGCTTACCCGGAGCCGGATCTCTTGAGGGTTGTAGTCTCGTGGCGGTGACCCGTTCCGTGCCCAGGGAGTCAAAGTGAGCGGCGATGTAACAGCGGTAGATGCAGGACGACTACGCCACCCGTTGAATGCAGCTATGGAGCTGCCGCTGCAGGACAGTCCGCTGAGGCCGGTGGATGGATGGTGCAGCGTAGATGGTATAACCCCCAATGGGAGGGGTATGGCCTCAGGGCAGCAGATGTGGATGATGGGGGTAGCAGGAACCACTCAGAGACGGTGCGGTGTAATTCAGGGTCTTTACTGGTAACAACGATAGACCCTCCCGGAGTACTTGCTAGTGAACGGGGCCTGGTCAGTCCTTGAGCAGATGGGATCTCCCCTGGCCAGGCGGAGTTGTAGGCCTCCCAAACTGACTGTACTCTTCTGGCTACCTTGCTAGAAGCGGATATAAGTAGCCCACGTCCCTGAGTGTACCGTGTGATGCTCACCCGTATGGCCGGTGACTCGGGGCCTTCTAATGGCTTCCGCTCCACGATGGCGGTGCTGGTCCCACGCGTGTGACCGTGCCTTCGGGTTTCTGGGCCTGAGGACCTGAAATCCCCTGCCGGTCGGCTTCTGCTGCTGGGTGTAACATACCTGGCGGCGTCCTTGCATGGTGGTCCATCTCCCACTGTGCAAGAGCGCGCACTTGATCTCCAGTCCAGAATGTCTCTCTGGCTTCCCTCCATGCTGTCTGTTTGTGTCTGTTTCTGCTGCTTAAGGGTGGCGCCCGATCACTTCCTGCTTTTTGTACCTGCTGTGGGTCACACCCCTTGTGCGTCCTCAGCCTATTGCTGTCTGTCACCTGGTATATAGCTCAGCTGCTCCCATCTATTCCTGCCTGAGCATAGTGTTTCATTCAGTGTGTGCTTGCACTCTGAAGGTGCCAGGTCCCGTTCTGTGTTCTCTTGTCTGCCTATCCTGGAGGCTGTATTTCCAGGCCTGTCTGAACACGCTCCTAGCCTGTTCCTCCCGCCTTCTAGGGGCCGATTACCTAGACCCGTTCCTGTATCTTGTCTGACCTGTCTGAACACGCTCCTAGCCTGTTCCTCCCGCCTTCTAGGGGCCGATTACCTAGACCCGCTCCTGTATCTTGTCTGTCCTGTCTGAACACGCTCCTTGCCTGTTCGTCCTGCCTCTCTGGGGGCCGTATTCCCAGACCCGCTCCTGTATTCCGCTGCAGTGTCGGTCTCCTCCGTACACTCAGTTCCAGTCTGAACTCTCTCCTATCCTTTACCTGTTTTGCCTCTATGTCCGTTCCCTTCCTTTTTCTGCAGAGTCTGAACTCGTACCTAACTCCTGCTTGTTGTCTCTGTACTCCCGTTTGTGAGTTTGTGGTCCACTCGCTACTTCTCTGCAAGTACCCTGTGGGTGTCTGGCTCTGCCTTTCCCTTCCTGTCTGTTCCGTGTGAACAGAGCCCTGTCCCCCCTACTCAGCCTTGCCTGCTCTGACTCCTTTGCTCACTGCTCCGGCGGTTCTAGCCTGCTCTGACTCCTTTGCTCACCGCTCCGGCGGTTCTAGTCTGCTCTGACTCCTTTGCTCACCGCTCCGGCGGTTCTAGTCTGCTCTGACTCCTTTGCTCACCGCTCCGGCGGTTCTAGCCTGCTCTGACTCCTTTGCTCACCGCTCCGGCGGTTCTAGTCTGCTCTGACTCCTTTGCTTACCGCTCCGGCGGTTCTAGTCTGCTCTGACTCCTTTGCTTACCGCTCCGGCGGTTCTAGCCTGCTCTGACTCCTTGCTCACTGCTCCGCAGCCTTGCTCCGCTCTGACCCTTTTGCTCACCGCTCCGGCGGTTCTAGTCTGCTCTGACTCCTTTGCTCACCGCTCCGGCGGTTCTAGTCTGCTCTGACTCCTTTGCTCACCGCTCCGGCGGTTCTAGTCTGCTCTGACTCCTTTGCTCACCGCTCCGGCGGTTCTAGTCTGCTCTGACTCCTTTGCTCACCGCTCCGGCGGTTCTAGTCTGCTCTGACTCCTTTGCTCACCGCTCCGGCGGTTCTAGCCTGCTCTGACTCCTTTGCTCACCGCTCCGGCGGTTCTAGCCTGCTCTGACTCCTTTGCTCACCGCTCCGGCGGTTCTAGCCTGCTCTGACTCCTTTGCTCACCGCTCCGGCGGTTCTAGCCTGCTCTGACTCCTTTGCTCACCGCTCCGGCGGTTCTAGCCTGCTCTGACTCCTTTGCTCACCGCTCCGGCGGTTCTAGCCTGCTCTGACTCCTTTGCTCACCGCTCCGGCGGTTCTAGCCTGCTCTGACTCCTTGCTCACTGCTCCGCAGCCTTGCTCCGCTCTGACCCTTTTGCTCACTGCTCCGGCAGCCTTGCTCCGCTCTGACCCTTTTGCTCACTGCTCCGGCAGTCCTGTCCTGCCCTGCTTCTGCCCGCTGCTCCGGCAGTCCTGTCCTGCCCTGCTTCTGCCCGCTGCTCCGGCAGTCCTGTCCTGCCCTGCTTCTGCCCGCTGCTCCGGCAGTCCTGTCCTGCCCTGCTTCTGCCCGCTGCTCCGGCAGTCCTGTCCTGCCCTGCTTCTGCCCGCTGCTCCGGCAGTCCTGTCCTGCCCTGCTTGTGCTCGCTGCTCCTGCAGCCCCGTCCTGCTCTGTTCTTGCCCACCGCTTCGGGCATTCCCTCTCTGCTGTGGTTGTCTACCGCATCTGCGGTTCTGTGACCCAGTCTGTACTGGGTCTTAACCTTTCTGTGCTCCAGCCCGTCCTTTCGGCCAGTACCTTCCTGCCTGCATACTCGCCTGTATCCACCCATCTGCATACCTGCCGTGTTTGCTTACATCCACCAGTCTGTGCCAGCCTAACCTGCCTGTTCCAGTAATCCCAGTGTGGGTCAACCCCCGTGTCCGGAGTTTGACCTGGAGTAGCACCTGGTCCCTCTGCCCGGTTTCTCCCTGGTGCACTGGCGTCGTATGCCGTCGTGCCACCTTGGTCGGATCGGCCAGATACTTAGTCACGCCCCTCCAGGCACTCTCCGGTCCATGGTCCAGTGGAACCACAACACCCGCACACGCCAGTCAGTCCGGGCGTGTGCATAACAGCATGCTCAGGCCATGGTTCCCGTTGAGCCCCACGGCCTTCGCTCTCTGAGAAGTTTTCCAGCGAATACATGCATTAAAAATAAATAAATAAAATTAATTTTTTTTCTCAGCTGAGTTCCAGGCGAATTACGCACCCGTCCAGATGGATCTATCTGCTCTCGTTCCTGCGGATCCGCCACGTTACTATGGGGATCCAAGACAAAGTCGTGCATTTGTGGAGCAATGCATGCTACACTTCAAGTTCTACCCTCTATGTTTTCCCACCGATCGGGTTAAGGTGGCATTCATTATGTCTTACCTGGCGGGTGATGCCTTGGAATGGATCAACCCCCTATATGAAACACAGGATCCGATCCTCCTGGACCTAATGGCCTTCCTGGTGGCCTTTCTAATGGTCTTCGATGATCCTAACCCGGAGGCTCCTGCTGAAGCTTCACCTCCCAATATCCCGGAGCAGCCCCGATGGGTAATGTGTGTGGGTAGCGCAATAGTCCTCCAGCCCAATGAGACTACTGTCCACCCAGAATCTTCACAGGGTGACTACGCTTTCCGGAATACATCTCCCAACCTCAAGAGGCAGTCCAGATGTGCTAGACGTAGAGGCAAGCCGTCACGCCAGGGTCTGTCCTCCCTGAGACCTCCTCACCCCAACCTTGAAGTCCCTACTGAAGCTTCATCTCCCTGTATCCCGGAGAAGCCCCAACGGGTAATGTGCGTGGGTAGTGCTCCGGTTCTCCTGCCCGAAGAGACTTCTGCCCATCCAGACTCCACACAGGAGAACTTCCTGCACCCGGCATCAGATGCTTCACCCACTTTAACCGGTGTGCATGTCCAAGGATGCTCCAAAGCTGTGGTTACCTCTGAGTCTGTGCACCTCTACTACCTGGCGGAGGACCCCCTGTTGCCTCCTGAATCCTCCGGGATACCACTCGATGACAAATGGAGAGAGACTTCTCTACACTCGGTACTCGATACTTTGTCCGCTTCGTCCTGTGAGCCTGACAATCGGTACCCCAAAGTGGTAGTTACCCCCGAGTCTCTACACCCCTCCGACCAGGCGGAGGACCTCCAGTTGTCTCCAGAACCCTTCGGGGTGCTACCTGGTAGCGAAAGGACAGAGACTCTCCTTTACTCTGTACCTGATACCTCGCTCGCTTCGTCCAGTGAGTCCAACCTAGTGTACTCCGAAGCAGAGGTTAATCCCGAGTCTCTACATCCCTCCGACCAGGCGGAGGACCTCCAGTTGTCTCCAGAACCCTTCGGGGTGCCACCTGGTGGTGAATGGACAGAGACTTTCCTATATCCTGGATCTGATACCTCGCTTGCTTCGTCCAGTGAGTCCGACCTTGTGTACTCTGAAGCAGAGGTTACCCTTGAGTCTCTACACCCCTCTGACCAGGTGGAGGACCTCCAGTTGTCTCCAGAACCCTTCGGGGTGCCACCTGGTGGTGAATGGACAGAGACTTTCCTATACTCGGTACCCGATACCTCGCCTGCTTCCTCCAGTGAGTCCGACCTAGTGTACTCTGAAGCAGATGTTTTCTCTGAGCCTCTGCACTCTTCTGAGCCGGCGGAGGACCTCCAGTTGTTTCCTGAATTCTCCGGGGTACCACCAGATAACAAAGAGACAGTGACTTTTCCTCATTATGTACCTGATAACCCGTCTATTTCTTCCTGTGAGCTTGACAAGATGTACCTCGAAGCAGAGATTACCCCCAAGTCTCTGTCCCCCTCCAACCCGGTGAAGGACTTCCAGTTGTCTCCTGTACCCTCTGGGGTGCCACCTGAAAATATGTGGAGAGAGACTTCCTTGTGTGCTGTTCCTGGTACTCCACCCATTTCGTCTGTTGCTGAGGATGGCTGGATAGGAGGTAGCATCCTAGCTAACCAGATGAGATCAGTTTTTCCTGTGGACAGTGGAAGTGATCTCCTTGAAGTGAACGACTGGTCCTCGAATTCCCTGCGGAAGATTCTGGCAGGCCTGAAGAAGAGGGGGCATAAGGGGGGGGTACTGTAACATACCTGGCGGCGTCCTTGCATGGTGGTCCATCTCCCACTGTGCAAGAGCGCGCACTTGATCTCCAGTCCAGAATGTCTCTCTGGCTTCCCTCCATGCTGTCTGTTTGTGTCTGTTTCTGCTGCTTAAGGGTGGCGCCCGATCACTTCCTGCTTTTTGTACCTGCTGTGGGTCACACCCCTTGTGCGTCCTCAGCCTATTGCTGTCTGTCACCTGGTATATAGCTCAGCTGCTCCCATCTATTCCTGCCTGAGCATAGTGTTTCATTCAGTGTGTGCTTGCACTCTGAAGGTGCCAGGTCCCGTTCTGTGTTCTCTTGTCTGCCTATCCTGGAGGCTGTATTTCCAGGCCTGTCTGAACACGCTCCTAGCCTGTTCCTCCCGCCTTCTAGGGGCCGATTACCTAGACCCGTTCCTGTATCTTGTCTGACCTGTCTGAACACGCTCCTAGCCTGTTCCTCCCGCCTTCTAGGGGCCGATTACCTAGACCCGCTCCTGTATCTTGTCTGTCCTGTCTGAACACGCTCCTTGCCTGTTCGTCCTGCCTCTCTGGGGGCCGTATTCCCAGACCCGCTCCTGTATTCCGCTGCAGTGTCGGTCTCCTCCGTACACTCAGTTCCAGTCTGAACTCTCTCCTATCCTTTACCTGTTTTGCCTCTATGTCCGTTCCCTTCCTTTTTCTGCAGAGTCTGAACTCGTACCTAACTCCTGCTTGTTGTCTCTGTACTCCCGTTTGTGAGTTTGTGGTCCACTCGCTACTTCTCTGCAAGTACCCTGTGGGTGTCTGGCTCTGCCTTTCCCTTCCTGTCTGTTCCGTGTGAACAGAGCCCTGTCCCCCCTACTCAGCCTTGCCTGCTCTGACTCCTTTGCTCACTGCTCCGGCGGTTCTAGCCTGCTCTGACTCCTTTGCTCACCGCTCCGGCGGTTCTAGTCTGCTCTGACTCCTTTGCTCACCGCTCCGGCGGTTCTAGTCTGCTCTGACTCCTTTGCTCACCGCTCCGGCGGTTCTAGCCTGCTCTGACTCCTTTGCTCACCGCTCCGGCGGTTCTAGTCTGCTCTGACTCCTTTGCTTACCGCTCCGGCGGTTCTAGTCTGCTCTGACTCCTTTGCTTACCGCTCCGGCGGTTCTAGCCTGCTCCGACTCCTTGCTCACTGCTCCGCAGCCTTGCTCCGCTCTGACCCTTTTGCTCACCGCTTCCGGCGGTTCTAGTCTGCTCTGACTCCTTTGCTCACCGCTCCGGCGGTTCTAGTCTGCTCTGACTCCTTTGCTCACCGCTCCGGCGGTTCTAGTCTGCTCTGACTCCTTTGCTCACCACTCCGGCGGTTCTAGTCTGCTCTGACTCCTTTGCTCACCGCTCCGGCGGTTCTAGTCTGCTCTGACTCCTTTGCTCACCGCTCCGGCGGTTCTAGTCTGCTCTGACTCCTTTGCTCACCGCTCCGGCGGTTCTAGTCTGCTCTGACTCCTTTGCTCACCGCTCCGGCGGTTCTAGTCTGCTCTGACTCCTTTGCTCACCGCTCCGGCGGTTCTAGTCTGCTCTGACTCCTTTGCTCACTGCTCCGGCGGTTCTAGCCTGCTCTGACTCCTTTGCTCACCGCTCCGGCGGTTCTAGTCTGCTCTGACTCCTTTGCTCACCGCTCCGGCGGTTCTAGTCTGCTCTGACTCCTTTGCTCACCGCACCGGCGGTTCTAGCCTGCTCTGACTCCTTTGCTCACCGCTCCGGCGGTTCTAGTCTGCTCTGACTCCTTTGCTTACCGCTCCGGCGGTTCTAGTCTGCTCTGACTCCTTTGCTTACCGCTCCGGCGGTTCTAGCCTGCTCCGACTCCTTGCTCACTGCTCCGCAGCCTTGCTCCGCTCTGACCCTTTTGCTCACCGCTCCGGCGGTTCTAGTCTGCTCTGACTCCTTTGCTCACCGCTCCGGCGGTTCTAGTCTGCTCTGACTCCTTTGCTCACCGCTCCGGCGGTTCTAGTCTGCTCTGACTCCTTTGCTCACCACTCCGGCGGTTCTAGTCTGCTCTGACTCCTTTGCTCACCGCTCCGGCGGTTCTAGTCTGCTCTGACTCCTTTGCTCACCGCTCCGGCGGTTCTAGTCTGCTCTGACTCCTTTGCTCACCGCTCCGGCGGTTCTAGTCTGCTCTGACTCCTTTGCTCACCGCTCCGGCGGTTCTAGTCTGCTCTGACTCCTTTGCTCACCGCTCCGGCGGTTCTAGCCTGCTCTGACTCCTTTGCTCACCGCTCCGGCGGTTCTAGCCTGCTCTGACTCCTTTGCTCACCGCTCCGGCGGTTCTAGCCTGCTCTGACTCCTTTGCTCACCGCTCCGGCGGTTCTAGCCTGCTCTGACTCCTTTGCTCACCGCTCCGGCGGTTCTAGCCTGCTCTGACTCCTTTGCTCACCGCTCCGGCGGTTCTAGCCTGCTCTGACTCCTTTGCTCACCGCTCCGGCGGTTCTAGCCTGCTCTGACTCCTTGCTCACTGCTCCGCAGCCTTGCTCCGCTCTGACCCTTTTGCTCACTGCTCCGGCAGCCTTGCTCCGCTCTGACCCTTTTGCTCACTGCTCCGGCAGTCCTGTCCTGCCCTGCTTCTGCCCGCTGCTCCGGCAGTCCTGTCCTGCCCTGCTTCTGCCCGCTGCTCCGGCAGTCCTGTCCTGCCCTGCTTCTGCCCGCTGCTCCGGCAGTCCTGTCCTGCCCTGCTTCTGCCCGCTGCTCCGGCAGTCCTGTCCTGCCCTGCTTCTGCCCGCTGCTCCGGCAGTCCTGTCCTGCCCTGCTTGTGCTCGCTGCTCCTGCAGCCCCGTCCTGCTCTGTTCTTGCCCACCGCTTCGGGCATTCCCTCTCTGCTGTGGTTGTCTACCGCATCTGCGGTTCTGTGACCCAGTCTGTACTGGGTCTTAACCTTTCTGTGCTCCAGCCCGTCCTTTCGGCCAGTACCTCCCTGCCTGCATACTCGCCTGTATCCACCCATCTGCATACCTGCCGTGTTTGCTTACATCCACCAGTCTGTGCCAGCCTAAGCTGCCTGTTCCAGTAATCCCAGTGTGGGTCAACCCCCGTGTCCGGAGTTTGACCTGGAGTAGCACCTGGTCCCTCTGCCCGGTTTCTCCCTGGTGCACTGGCGTCGTATGCCGTCGTGCCACCTTGGTCGGATCGGCCAGATACTTAGTCACGCCCCTCCAGGCACTCTCCGGTCCATGGTCCAGTGGAACCACAACACCCGCACACGCCAGTCAGTCCGGGCGTGTGCATAACACTGGGTAAGAGTTAGTCCCCACAGCCTCGGACGCCGGGTCCGGTAAGAAAGCTTCTCAGTCAGGGCGAGCTCTGCAGCTGCCAGCCCCTGACTCGTAGTAGTATTGCTTCTGCTGTTTCTTGTCTCTACTCTCCTTGACTGCTAACCCTGCTTCAGCCCCGGGTTTATATAGGGGAAGTTCTTCCCCTCCCAAGACTGGGCAGGAGGTGTGGCATGCACAGGATCCCTGACCAAAGGACCTCCCACCTGCTCTCAGACATAACATCTCTATCACTGTGGCAACCAGACCCCTGGGGTGTCACATTCCCCCCTAGTGAAATTTAGTACTCCGGGACTAAACATATTTTAGAAAAACATAACAAGATAAAAACAATAATAATACAATAAGAAAAACATATAAAGTTGGTTACGGCATGTCCGTAACCGGGTGCAGTCTTTGAAGAAAAGCAAGGTGTCCATTTCACCAAAACAGGGAGACGTAACCAGGTAGGGGTTTGTCCTACCCCGAGTCCTTAACAGTCTTTAGTCCGTCCTGGGTTACGCTCCAACTATGTACAAGGATTCCCGGTAAATCCACCAAGGATTCCTAAAAATAACTGGAAACACAAAATTATACACAAGCAACAATACACAGATAAACATAAATAAAACAATTTATACACTTCAAATCCTCCAGCGTGCGGGTAACTGGCCTCTAGTGGCCCTAGTGGACCTACGGAGCTGACTGTCTGGCCCTGAACTACAGGGTGTAGGAGCTGTCAAGGGTAAACTGGGCAGCTGTCTACCGGCTCTTTGTCTCACTAGGGGTACGGCAGGCTCACTATAAGCAGAGGGTTGATCCTCCTGTTCTGCTTGTGTGGAGTCTTCTGCCTCCTGGACCGGCTGTTCTTCCAGCTCTACCTGTTGCTCCGTAGGTGCTTGGGATGCTGGTTGGAGGAAGGTGAGTACGGGTACCACAACTGCACCATTGACTTGAGTCCAAGACCGAGGGAAGTCCCCGAGCACAGTACTAACCATATCTTCCCTTTCCTCTACGGGTCGATGGTCTTCTTGTTCCTCTTCAGGGTTCCTCAGTTGTTCGGGACACTTCTTCAGGTGGTCCCGGGATACAATGGCTGTGGTTTCCCCTCCGTCTTTACTGATGGTACAAACCTTCGGGTTCTCGTGGCTTGAGGGCAGTACGGTGTACGGGTCCTTCTCCCACTGGTCGTCCAACTTGTGGAGCCGTCTCTTCCTCTTCAAGACCTGCTCTCCGGGTACCAGGGGAACAGCGGGAGCATACTGGTTGTAAGTTTTCTCTTGTCTTTCCCTAGCCTGACAGAGACTTCACTCCACGCTCTCCTGTACTCTCCGGTACTGCTGCTGCCTCTCTGTGTCCCAGTCTGTTTCTGGTGAAGTGTCCTCGGGTGTCAGGACTCCCATTTCCAGGTCAACAGGTAACTTACCAGGTCTTGCCCTCATTAGGTAAGCCGGGGTACAGTTGGTGGAACCTACCGGGATGTGGTTGTATAGGTCCACCAGATCGGGCAACTTCTCAGGCCACAGACTGCGTTCTTCCAGGGGCAACGTTTTTAGAAGATCCATTACCACCTGGTTCATTTTCTCACAAAGTCCATTAGTTTGCGGATGGTAGGGTGTCGTCCTTATCTTCCGGCAGCCATACAGATTGCAGAATTCCTGGAAGACCTCCGCTTCAAAGGCAGGTCCCTGGTCCGTCAGCACTTGGTCCGGGTACCCGTGTGGACGGCAAAAGTGCTGCTGAAAGGCTCTAGCTGCTGTTTGAGCCGTTAAGTCCTTGACGGGGACGACAACCAGAAACCGGGAGTAATGATCCACGATGGTTAACGCGTAGACGTAGCCACTTCTGCTTGGGGTCAGTTTTACATGATCCAAGGCTACCAGTTCCAACGGTTGCCGGGTGACGATGGACTGCAGGGGAGTCTTCTGGCTGGCACGGTCCTTCCTTCTCAGGTTGCACGGGCCACAGTCTCTGCACCACTTCTCGATGGTTCCCCTCATGCCTACCCAGTGGAACCGCTCGCGCAGCAGGAACTCCAGCTTCTTCCACCCGAAGTGTCCAGCTCCGTCGTGGTATGCCTCCATCACCATGGCTGCGTCTCTTCGTGGCACCACTACTTGCCAGAGTAATTCATGCGTCCGGGAGTTAACCATTCTGCGGCACAACTTCCCTTTGTAAAGGAACAGTCGACTCTTCTCTGCCCATAGTTGTTTGGCTTCCTCCGGAGCGTCTGGTTCAAGGCGAGCCTCCGGCCGAGTCAGCATCTCCTTCACCAGTCGGACGGCAGGGTCGCTGTCTTGCGTTTCCGCCCAGTTGTAGTGGGGTAAGGGGTTCAACGTAGCAGCCTGCTTACTCCTTACCCGGTGGGAATACTGGATAGTCCCATGACGGTGGAACGCAGGGAGTTCAACTTCTTCCAGTCCCTCCGGATCTTCTCCTCCGTCCGGCAGGTTGGGCATCCTGGACAGGGCGTCCGCGTTGGTATTGGAGCGTCCTGCCCGGTATTTGATTATGAACTCGTAGTTGGACAGACGGGCCATCCACCTCTGCTCCAGGGCACCGAGTCTTGCCGTGTCCAGGTGTGTCAACGGGTTGTTATCCGTGTACACGGTGAACCGGGAAGAAGCGAGGTAATGCTTAAAGCGCTCGGTGACTGCCCATACCACGGCCAGGAACTCTAGCTTAAATGAGCTGTAATTCTCGGGGTTCCTTTCGGTGGGTCGCAGTTTTCGGCTGGCGTAGGCGATTACTCGTTCCTTCCCTTGCTGGATCTGGGACAGTACGGCTCCTAGCCCGATGTTACTGGCGTCGGTGTAGAGGATAAAGGGCTGGCTATAATCCGGGTACGCCAGGATTTAGTCCCCCGTGAGGGCCATCTTCAGCTGGCGGAAGGACTCTTCTTCCAGCTCCTCCCATTTGAAGGGCGGCTTCTGGTTCTTGGCCTTCCGGGACTGGCCTATCAGGAGGTCCTGCATAGGTGCTGCCTTTTTGGTGAAACCGGGAATAAACCTTCGGTAGTAGCCTACCAACCCGAGGAACTGCCGCACTTCTTTTACGCTGGAGGGGCTTGGCCATTCCTTAATTGCGGTGATCTTATCAGGGTCGGGAGCCACTCCGTCAGCGCTCACCACGTGTCCCAGGTACTGCACCTTTGGTTTCAGGAGGTGACACTTGGAGGGTTTCACCTTTAGGCCGTAACTTGCCAGAGCTTCGAACACTTCCGCCAGGTGTTTCAGGTGGTCCTCATACGTCTTGGAATATACGATGACATTGTCCAGGTACAACAGGACCGTCTCGAAGTTTCTGTGGCCCAGACAACACTCCATTAGTCGTTGGAAGGTTCCCGGTGCGTTGCAGAGTCCGAACGGCATGCAGGTGAACTCGCTAAGTCCCATCGGGGTGGTGAATGCGGTCTTCTCCCGGTCCGCCTCTGCTACAGGAACCTGCCAGTACCCGCTAGTGAGATCCAAGGTAGAGAAGAAGTTAGCAGATCTTAAAGCAGCCAATGACTCCTCTATCCTTGGTAAGGGGTACGCATCCTTGTGTGTGATACGATTGATTTTCCGGTAATCTACACACATCCTCATGGTGTTGTCTTTCTTTCGGACTAAGACTAGTGGAGCTGCCCAGGGGCTACAGCTATCCCTGATCACCCCAGCCTCCTTCATGTCTCTAAGCATCCCCTTGGCGTGTTGGTAGTGGGCAGGGGGTACGGGTCGATACCTCTCTTTTATAGGAGGATGGTCTCCCGTGGGGATGTGGTGTTCTACCCCCTTGACTCGCCCGAAGTCTAACAGGTGTTTACTGAACACTCTCTCGTACTCCTGAACCACCCGATAGACTCCTTGTTTCTGGTGGGCGGGAGTGGAGTCAGTACCCAGATGTAGTTGCTGACACCAGTCCTCCATGTTTTTCTTAGAGCCGTTACCTTCCTCCGGGTGAGATGGAGGCAAGGGTTCCACAGATTGTATAGAATTTTGGTTAATGGTATATAATTTGGCTAGCGTGGCATACCGGGGCAGGTACACTTCCCTCTCCCCGATATTTATTATGCGAACGGGCACCCTCCCATGGCGTACATCAACCACCCCCCGTGCTGTCAAAATGGTGGGCCTACTGTCCGAGTAAACTGGTTCTACCATTGCCTGGTAATCTCTACCTCTCAGACCAATAGCTGCCCGGCACCAAATCATCATTTCACTTTTTGGGGGCATGGCAATAGGAAAAGGGTCACACATTCTTACGCTACCAATCTCACCGCCGGAGAGTTCCACCTGTTGCCGTCGCATCAGTGCCCGGATCTCTTTCTGGAGCACCCGCTGCTCGCCGGAGCTGGCGTTCTTGGCAACCTGCTGTAAAAGGAAAATCACCTCTGCAAGACAATTTTCAATTACATTAGTTCCTAGAGTTATTTTTGGGTGACTCTCATGTTTGTCAGTATCTACAATGATCAGTCCCTGTGCTGCCAGTTCGACTCTACCGATTTTGATGGTCACCTCTTTAAATCCGATCTGTGGCACGGGCTGGCCATTGCTGGCGATGATACTCAAGTCGTCGTCAGGGTAGCGGGTAATATCCGAGTCATTCCAGTACTGCTTAAAGAGCACGTACGGGATGGTGGTGACCTGTGACCCGGTGTCCAGTAGGGCACTCATGGGAATGCCATCCAGTACCACAGGCAAGACTGGACGTCCTCCCACATATCTGTCGCGCCAGTTCGATGGGCCTGGTGATCTTTTTCCTGGGGGTTGGCCCTCTACCCCAGGTTGTGCCCGTTTAAAGAACAGTACCTTGCCATATGTCCAGGTTGATTGCAGCGGCGGCAGATGGGTCGTCCGTCCTCGCTGTATCGGTCACTGGGTCTCCCTCTGGCCGGTGGGGTCCTCCTTGGTCGACGCCACGGGATGTCCTCCGGTCCGGATGCCAGCTGGATCTTCCCTGGGGTGGAAGCCTGTAAAGACTGCACAGTTCGGGTTAGCGCAGCAACGCTCTTAGCTAGCTCTTGGAGCTGATGGTGTAGGTCTGGAGCCGGGTCATTGTCCAAAGCCTGCGCATCAGCTCCCACAGGCCCTGCTGACAAGGGCGCCGCCTCCTGGTGGTAAGTGATAGCAGGGCGCTTGTGGGTCACAACGCCACCCGGTGCCGGTTCTCGGAGCACCCGGATGGCTCTGTCCTTGAACTGTGCAAAGCCCAGATGGGGATCCTGTAAGGCCATTGCCCGCAACTGGGTTCGGTGGGTATTACAATACAGTCCCTCTATAAACTGTTCGGTCAACAGCCTGTCCTCGTTTCCCACTCCATCAGGGTCGGTCTGCTTAATGGCCCTCAGGGCCTCTTGTAGGTTTAGTGCATAGTCCCTTATACTCTCATGCGCTCGCTGCTTGCACCCGTAGAATCTAAGCTTAATCTCGGCTGAGGTGCGGGTATCAAAGGTGTCCTTCAGCCGGGTTAGTATCCCTGCGACAGTCTTCCTCCCAGGTGGCCAGGATTTTACTTCCCTTTTGGCTGCCCCGGTTAGTTGGGCCACCAGGATGCTCACTTTTTGCTCTTCTGTGAGGGGGTACACCTGGAAGAGGCTATCCAGCTTTTCTCTAAAGTCATGCAGGGTATGTGACTCCCCTGAGTACTGGGGTAGCCAAGCTGCTCCCGGGATATAGGGCATGGTGAAGGGCATAACTGCAGCAGCGGTAGCGCTGGCGGGGGTTGAGGCAGTGAAGCTCTCCTCCGTATCCGACATCTTCCTCCCCCCTAGTGGACCGTGGCCTACCTTGCGATGATCCTCTTCCGTAGGCCGCGGCTCCGCAGTGGATCGTCAGGGTTGAGGACCTTCCGTCGCGCTCCTGTGATGTCGGCGTCTGCTGGGCTCCTTCCAGGACCTTACGCAACGTCCGGACGTGAGGCGGGGCTTCAGTTCTCGCGCGCTTTCGGAGTCCACGCCCCTCTTCTTCCCGCGCGGCGTCCTCAAGATGGCGTCCAATGGCGGGAAAACTCCACGGATAGCGGGAAGAAGGCAGAAGATGGCGCCGGATGGCGGGAAACTTCACCGATGGCGGGAAGAAGGCTGAAGACGGCGCCGGATGGCGGGAATCTTCACCACAGGTAAGTTAGAAAAGTCTCTTTTTCAGGCACGCAGTACCCGGTGGTTGCGGGCACGAAATCCTGCTGACTACGCCAAAGTTGACGCGCCCCTGGGCCTGTGTCGCGCTGCGTTGCGCACGCGGGAGCTTACCCGGAGCCAGATCTCTTGAGGGTTGTAGTCTCGTGGCGGTGACCCGGTCCGTGCCCAGGGAGTCAAACTGAGCGGCGATGTAACAGCGGTAGATGCAGGACGACTACGCCACCTGTTG
>NW_027362764.1:692014724-692054724 GCF_046119375.1 Phyllobates terribilis
TCTGCCTACGGCCACACCACCCTGAACATGCCCGATCTCGTCTGATCTTGGAAGCTAAGCAGTGTTGGGCCTGGTTAGTACTTGGATGGGAGACCACCTAGGAATACCAGGTGCTGCAGGCTTTTGCTTTTTCTTACTTCCACCAGCAGGGGTCACTCTCCTCTATGCCTTTTTTCCATTCCTTTTTTCACAAGCGCACACATGCTCCTTTCTTCTTTTCATTTGCTTTCTCTCTTGCGCTATTTAATCCTTGCAAAATACCAGCATCCTTCTCATCACCGTGGGCCTCCAGCATTGTTGCTTATTTACTTTTAATACTAGGCTTCTTTTCACCAGGACCAGCGACTCCCGCATGACTGGAGGCAACCACCGCTGACCTGGAGGCAACCACCGGTAACCTGGAGGCCAGTTTACAGCACAACCCAAGCAAAACACCTTTGCAGGCCACACGACCCCCCCGAAGAGCAGCTCAAATTCACTCGCAACCATCTCACCCTCTTCCTTCATTCACTCCTGGGCGTTTCGCTCCACCCCAAGTTGCGGGTCCAGCTTGCTCTTTCTGTCACATCCCCGCGATGAACGGTTTAGCCTGCAGGAGACCCTGCGCCGAGCCATTTTTAAACACATCTGATGCGGCAGGTGTTTCATTGCTCAACAAACAACACCTATAGGGACGGCACAGCCTATGCATCGGTCCTTCGGAGACCGGCCAGAGTTCTCGTCCCCACGCGAGCCTGAGGAAGGCTGGCCGGGCGATGGGCCAAGCAGCGTCTACTGGCCATACCACCTTGGATACATCCAATCTCGGAAGCAAAGCAGAGATGGGTTCGGAAATACTTGGTTGGGACACCTCCTGAGAACACCAGGTATTGTAGACAATTTTGATGACGTTTTGCCATCTTGCCCAGCTCGGCTAGCATGGAGTGGCGCCTTGCTGGACACCGACCTTACGTAAAGTAGAGGCTGGAAGTACCAAGCCTCCCAAGCCCCCCAAGACCTCTAAGATAAGGACGCAACCCCGCCGCCTCTACCAGGCCTCACACCGAGCTCCTTGCCACGGCTAGGAGTGCTTATTGACCCCGCAGCCGGCCGTATGCAAATGATGGCGTTAAAAGCATCTCGCGCTGTGAAGGGGCCAGGCTTTCAGCAGCTGCCCAGGGGATGGTTTTAGAGGGCGACCGCCTAACGAGGGCCAGCAGAAGTAACGTCTTCTTCGTCAAAGAAGCTTGTGTAACTAACCCAATCAGACAGCTGCCCAGGAGCTAACCTCAGTGCTAGGAAGGAGCGGGAGGGAATTGAGGGGGTGATTCCTGCTAAGGCCCTGAAATAATAATAAGAGAGGCAGGAGAGTCTGACGCATGGTGGCGGAAAAGCTGCAGGTGCAAATAGGGAATGTGGTCTCGTGCGAGCAACTTGTGCATGCTCGCTGTGTGTGAGTGTGCGCTTCCTAGGTACGGCGCGCTGCAGACAGTCAAAAGGGTTGCTCCCTTTCATTAAAAGTTAATCCCCGGCTGCAGGCTATTAGAAAGCAACTAACCGCGCTCTACTCACCCTACCCAGGTCTACCGGTGAGTCTCGCCGCTGCTCCCGGCCTGTGGCATTGGCCGCGACGCTGACGTTCCGTCGACAGCGCGGCAGCCGATCAGTGAGCTCAGCGGCTGTGAGCGGGGCGTTCTGTCTACAAGACCTTTTTAAGGAGCCAGCAAAAAAGTGAAGAGAAAGGAAAGCACAAAAGCACCTTGTCTTACTAAGCACTGGAAAGGGCAGCCGGCAACCGGACGTCAAAGTAGAAAAGCAGCAAGTGAGAGGCCTGTCGCTGCCTATGGCCACACCACCATGAACATGCCTGATCTCGTCTAATCTTGGAAGCTAAGCAGGGTCAGGCCTGGTTAGTACTTGGATGGGAGACTGCCTGGGAATACCAGGTGCTGTAGGCTTTTGCTTTTTCTTACTTCCACAAGCAGGGGTCACTCTCCTCTATGCCTTTTTTCCATTCCTTTTTTCACAAGCGCACACATGCTCCTTTCTTCTTTTCATTTGCTTTCTCTCTTGCGCTATTTAATCCTTGCAAAATACCAGCATCCTTCTCATCACCGTGGGCCTCCAGCATTGTTGCTTATTTACTTTTAATACTAGGCATCTTTTCACCAGGACCAGCGACTCCCGCATGACTGGAGGCAACCACCGCTGACCTGGAGGCAACCACTGGTAACCTGGAGGCCAGTTTACAGCACAACCCAAGCAAAACACCTTTGCAGGCCACACGACCCCCCCGAAGAGCAGCTCAAATTCACTCGCAACCATCTCACCCTCTTCCTTCATTCACTCCTGGGCGTTTCGCTCCACCCCAAGTTGCGGGTGCAGCTTGCTCTTTCTGTCACATCCCCGTGATGAACGATTTAGCCTGCAGGAGACCCTGCGCCGAGCCATTTTTAAACACATCTGATGCGGCAGGTGTTTCATTGCTCAACAAACAACACCTATAGGGACGGCACAGCCTATGCATCGGTCCTTCGGAGACCGCCCCAGAACGGCCAGAGTTCTCGTCCCCACGCGAGCCTGAGGAAGGCTGGCCGGGCGATGGCCCAAGCAGCGTCTACTGGCCATACCACCTTGGATACGTCCGATCTCGGAAGCAAAGCAGAGATGGGTTCGGAAATACTTGGTTGGGACACCTCCTGAGAACACCAGGTATTGTAGACAATTTTGATGACGTTTTGCCATCTTGCCCAGCTCGGCTAGCATGGAGTGGCGCCTTGCTGGACACCGACCTTACGTAAAGTAGAGGCTGGAAGTCCGAAGCCTCCCAAGCCCCCCAAGACCTCTAAGATAAGGACGCAACCCCGCCGCCTCTACCAGGCCTCACACCGAGCTCCTTGCCACGGCTAGGAGTGCTTATTGACCCCGCAGCCGGCCGTATGCAAATGATGGCGTTAAAAGCATCTCGCGCTGTGAAGGGGCCAGGCTTTCAGCAGCTGCCCAGGGGATGGTTTTAGAGGGCGACCGCCTAACGAGGGCCAGCAGAAGTAACGTCTTCTTCTTCAAAGAAGCTTGTGTAACTAACCCAATCAGACAGCTGCCCAGGAGCTAACCTCAGTGCTAGGAAGGAGCGGGAGGGAATTGAGGGGGTGGTTACTGCTAAGGCCCTGAAATAATAATAAGACAGGCAGGAGAGTCTGACACATGGTGGCGGAAAAGCTGCAGGTGCAAATAGGGAATGTGGTCTCGTGCGAGCAACTTGTGCATGCTCGCTGTGTGTGAGTGTGCGCTTCCTAGGTACCGCGCGCTGCAGACAGTCAAAAGGGTTGCTCCCTTTCATTAAAAGTTAATCCCCGGCTGCAGGCTATTAGAAAGCAACTAACCGTGCTCTACTCACCCTACCCAGGTCTACCGGTGAATCTCGCCGCTGCTCCCGGCCTGTGGCATTGGCCGCGACGCTGACGTTCCGTCGACAGCGCGGCAGCCGATCAGTGAGCTCAGCGGCTCTGAGCGGGGCGTTCTGTCTACAAGACCTTTTTAAGGAGCCATCAAAAAAGTAAAGAGAAAGGAAAGCACAAAAGCACCTTGTCTTACTAAGCACTGGAAAGGGCAGTCGGCAACCGGACGTCAAAGTAGAAAAGCAGCAAGTGAGAGGCCTGTCGCTGCCTACGGCCACACCACCCTGAACATGCCTGATCTCGTCTAATCTCGGAAGCTAAGCAGGGTCAGGCCTGGTTAGTACTTGGATGGGAGACTGCCTGGGAATACCAGGTGCTGTAGGCTTTTGCTTTTTCTTACTTCCACAAGCAGGGGTCACTCTCCTCTATGCCTTTTTTCCATTCCTTTTTTCACAAGCGCACACATGCTCCTTTCTTCTTTTCATTTGCTTTCTCTCTTGCGCTATTTAATCCTTGCAAAATACCAGCATCTTTCTCATCACCGTGGGCCTCCAGCATTGTTGCTTATTTACTTTTAATACTAGGCTTCTTTTCACCAGGACCAGCGACTCCCGGCTGACTGGAGGCAACCACCGCTGACCTGGAGGCAACCACCGGTAACCTGGAGGCCAGTTTACAGCACAACCCAAGCAAAACACCTTTGGAGGCCACACGACCCCCCCCGAAGAGCAGCTCAAATTCACTCGCAACCATCTCACCCTCTTCCTTCATTCACTCCTGGGCGTTTCGCTCCACCCCTAGTTGCGGGTCCAGCTTGCTCTTTCTGTCACATCCCCGCGATGAACGGTTTAGCCTGCAGGAGACCCTGCGCCGAGCCATTTTTAAACACATCTGATGCGGCTGGTGTTTCATTGCTCAACAAACAACACCTATAGGGATGGCACAGCCTATGCACCGATCCTTCGGAGACCGCCCCACATGAGCCTGAGGAAGGCTGGCCGGGCGATGGGCCAAGCAGCGTCTACTGGCCATACCACCTTGGATACGTCCGATCTCGGAAGCAAAGCAGAGATGGGTTCGGAAATACTTGGTTGGGACACCTCCTGAGAACACCAGGTATTGTAGACAATTTTGATGACGTTTTGCCATCTTGCCCAGCTCGGCTAGCATGGAGTGGCGCCTTGCTGGACACCGACCTTACGTAAAGTAGAGGCTGGAAGTCCCAAGCCTCCCAAGCCCCCAAGACCTCTAAGATAAGGACGCAACCCCGCCGCCTCTACCAGGCCTCACACCGAGCTCCTTGCCACGGCTAGGAGTGCTTATTGACCCCGCAGCCGGCCGTATGCAAACGATGGCGTTAAAAGCATCTCGCGCTGTGAAGGGGCCAGGCTTTCAGCAGCTGCCCAGGGGATGGTTTTAGAGGGCGACCGCCTAACGAGGGCCAGCAGAAGTAACGTCTTCTTCTTCAAAGAAGCTTGTGTAACTAACCCAATCAGACAGCTGCCCAGGAGCTAACCTCAGTGCTAGGAAGGAGCGGGAGGGAATTGAGGGGGTGGTTCCTGCTAAGGCCCTGAAATAATAATAAGACAGGCAGGAGAGTCTGACGCATGGTGGCGGAAAAGCTGCAGGTGCAAATAGGGAATGTGGTCTCGTGCGAGCAACTTGTGCATGCTCGCTGTGTGTGAGTGTGCGCTTCCTAGGTACGGCGCGCTGCAGACAGTCAAAAGGGTTGCTCCCTTTCATTAAAAGTTAATCTAGAAAGCAACTAACCGCGCTCTACTCACCCTACCCAGGTCTACCGGTGAGTCTCGCCGCTGCTCCCGGCCTGTGGCATTGGCCGCGACGCTGACGTTCCGTCGACAGCGCGGCAGCCGATCAGTGAGCTCAGCGGCTGTGAGCGGGGCGTTCTGTCTACAAGACCTTTTTAAGGAGCCAGCAAAAAAGTGAAGAGAAAGGAAAGCACAAAAGCACCTTGTCTTACTAAGCACTGGAAAGGGCAGCCGGCAACCGGACGTCAAAGTAGAAAAGCAGCAAGTGAGAGGCCTGTCTCTTCCTCCAGCCACACCACTCTGAACACGCCCAGTCTCGTCTGATCTCAGAAACTAAGCAGGGTCAGGCCTGGTTAGTACTTGGATGGGAGACTACCTGGGAATACCAGGTGCTGTAGGCTTTTGCTTTTTCTTACTTCACAAGCAGGGGTCACTCTCCTCTATGCCTTTTTTCCATTCCTTTTTTCACAAGCGCACACATGCTCCTTTCTTCTTTTCATTTGCTTTCTCTCTTGCGCTATTTAATCCTTGCAAAATACCAGCATCCTTCTCATCACCGTGGGCCTCCAGCATTGTTGCTTATTTACTTTTAATACTAGGCTTCTTTTCGCCAGGACCAGCGACTCCCGGCTGACTGGAGGCAACCACCGGTGACCTGGAGGCAACCACCGGTAACCTGGAGGCCAGTTTACAGCACAACCCAAGCAAAACACCTTTGCAGGCCACACGACCCCCCCGAAGAGCAGCTCAAATTCACTCGCAACCATCTCACCCTCTTCCTTCATTCACTCCCGGGCGTTTCGCTCCACCCCAAGTTGCGGGTCCAGCTTGCTCTTTCTGTCACATCCCCGCGATGAACGGTTTAGCCTGCAGGAGACCCTGCGCCGAGCCATTTTTAAACACATCTGATGCGGCAGGTGTTTCATTGCTCAACAAACAACACCTATAGGGACGGCACAGCCTATGCATCGGTCCTTCGGAGACCGCCCCAGAACGGCCGAGTTCTCGTCCCCACGCGAGCCTGAGGAAGGCTGGCCGGGCGATGGGCCAAGCAGCGTCTACTGGCCATACCACCTTGGATACGTCCGATCTCGGAAGCAAAGCAGAGATGGGTTCGGAAATACTTGGTTGGGACACCTCCTGAGAACACCAGGTATTGTAGACAATTTTGATGACGTTTTGCCATCTTGCCCAGCTCGGCTAGCATGGAGTGGCGCCTTGCTGGACACCGACCTTACGTAAAGTAGAGGCTGGAAGTCCCAAGCCTCCCAAGCCCCCCAAGACCTCTAAGATAAGGACGCAACCCCGCCGCCTCTACCAGGCCTCACACCGAGCTCCTTGCCATGGCTAGGAGTGCTTATTGACCCCGCAGCCGGCCGTATGCAAATGATGGCGTTAAAAGCATCTCGCGCTGTGAAGGGGCCAGGCTTTCAGCAGCTGCTCAGGGGATGGTTTTAGAGGGCGACCGCCTAACGAGGGCCAGCAGAAGTAACGTCTTCTTCTTCAAAGAAGCTTGTGTAACTAACCCAATCAGACAGCTGCCCAGGAGCTAACCTCAGTGCTAGGAAGGAGCGGGAGGGAATTGAGGGGGTGGTTCCTGCTAAGGCCCTGAAATAATAATAAGACAGGCAGGAGAGTCTGACGCATGGTGGCGGAAAAGCTGCAGGTGCAAATAGGGAATGTGGTCTCGTGCGAGGAACTTGTGCATGCTCGCTGTGTGTGAGTGTGCGCTTCCTAGGTACGGCGCGCTGCAGACAGTCAAAAGGGTTGCTCCCTTTCATTAAAAGTTAATCCCCGGCTGCAGGCTATTAGAAAGCAACTAACCGCGCTCTACTCACCCTACCCAGGTCTACCGGTGAGTCTCGCCGCTGCTCCCGGCCTGTGGCATTGGCCGCGACGCTGACGTTCCGTCGACAGCGCGGCAGCCGATCAGTGAGCTCAGCGGCTCTGAGCGGGGCGTTCTGTCTACAAGACCTTTTTAAGGAGCCAGCAAAAAAGTGAAGAGAAAGGAAAGCACAAAAGCACCTTGTCTCACTAAGCACTGGAATGGGCAGCCGGCAGCCGGAAGTCAAAGTAGAAAAGCAGCAAGTGAGAGGCCTGTCTCTGCCTACGGCCACACCACCCTGAACACACCTGATCTTGACTGATTTTGGAATCTAAGCAGGGTTGGGCCTGGTTAGTAATTGGATGGGAGACTGCCTGGGAATACCAGGTGCTGTAGGCTTTTGCTTTTTCTTACTTCCACCAGCAGGGGTCACTCTCCTCTATGCCTTTTTTCCATTCCTTTTTTCACAAGCGCACACATGCTCCTTTCTTCTTTTCATTTGCTTTCTCTCTTGCGCTATTTAATCCTTGCAAAATACCAGCATCCTTCTCATCACCGTGGGCCTCCAGCATTGTTGCTTATTTACTTTTAATACTAGGCTTCTTTTCACCAGGACCAGCGACTCCCGCATGACTGGAGGCAACCACCGCTGACCTGGAGGCCAGTTTACAGCACAACCCAAGCAAAACACCTTTGCAGGCCACACGACCCCCCTGAAGAGCAGCTCAAATTCACTCGCAACCATCTCACCCTCTTCCTTCATTCACTCCTGGGCGTTTCGCTCCACCCCAAGTTGTTGGTCCAGCTTGCTCTTTCTGTCACATCCCCGCGATGAACGGTTTAGCCTGCAGGAGACCCTGCGCCGAGCCATTTTTAAACACATCTGATGCGGCAGGCGTTTCATTGCTCAACAAACAACACCTATAGGGACGGCACAGCCTATGCATCGGTCCTTCGGAGACCGCCCCAGAACGGCCAGAGTTCTCGTCCCCACGCAAGCCTGAGGAAGGCTGGCCGGTCGATGGGCCAAGCAGCGTCTACTGGCCATACCACCTTGGATACGTCCGATCTCGGAAGCAAAGCAGAGATGGGTTCGGAAATACTTGGTTGGGACACCTCCTGAGAACACCAGGTATTGTAGACAATTTTGATGACATTTTGCCATCTTGCGCAGCTCGGCTAGCATGGAGTGGTGCTTTGCTGGACACCGACCTTACGTAAAGTAGAGGCTGGAAGTCCCAAGCCTCCCAAGCCCCCCAAGACCTCTAAGATAAGGACGCAACCCCGCCGCCTCTACCAGGCCTCACACCGAGCTCCTTGCCACGGCTAGGAGTGCTTATTGACCCCGCAGCCGGCCGTATGCAAATGATGGCGTTAAAAGCATCTCGCGCTGTGAAGGGGCCAGGCTTTCAGCAGCTGCCCAGGGGATGGTTTTAGAGGGCGACCGCCTAACGAGGGCCAGCAGAAGTAACGTCTTCTTCTTCAAAGAAGCTTGTGTAACTAACCCAATCAGACAGCTGCCCAGGAGCTAACCTCAGTGCTAGGAAGGAGCGGGAGGGAATTGAGGGGGTGGTTCCTGCTAAGGCCCTGAAATAATAATAAGACAGGCAGGAGAGTCTGACGCATGGTGGCGGAAAAGCTGCAGGTGCAAATAGGGAATGTGGTCTCGTGCGAGCAACTTGTGCATGCTCGCTGTGTGTGAGTGTGCGCTTCCTAGGTACGGCGCGCTGCAGACAGTCAAAAGGGTTGCTCCCTTTCATTAAAAGTTAATCCCTGGCTGCAGGCTATTAGAAAGCAACTAACCGCGCTCTACTCACCCTACCCAGGTCTACCGGTGAGTCTCGCAGCTGCTCCCGGCCTGTGGCATTGGCCGCGACGCTTACGTTCCGTCGACAGCGTGGCAGCCGATCAGTGAGCTCAGCGGCTCTGAGCGGGGCGTTCTGTCTACAAGACGTTTTTAAGGAGCCAGCAAAAAAGTGAAGAGAAAAGAAAGCACAAAAGCACCTTGTCTCACTAAGCACTGGTAAGGGCAGCCGGCAACCGGACGTCAAAGTAGAAAAGCAGCAAGTGAGAGGCCTGTCGCTGCCTATGGCCACACCACCCTGAACATGCCTGATCTCGTCTAATCTTGGAAGCTAAACAGGGTCAGGCCTGGTTAGTACTTGGATGGGAGACTGCCTGGGAATACCAGGTGCTGTAGGTTTTTGCTTTTTGTTACTTCCACAAGCAGGGGTCACTCTCCTCTATGCCTTTTTTCCATTCCTTTTTTCACAAGCGCACACATGCTCCTTTCTTCTTTTCATTTGCTTTCTCTCTTGCGCTATTTAATCCTTGCAAAATACCAGCATCCTTCTCATCACCGTGGGCCTCCAGCATTGTTGCTTATTTACTTTTAATACTAGGCTTCTTTTCACCAGGACCAGCGACTCCCGGCTGACTGGAGGCAACCACAGCTGACCTGGAGGCAACCACCGGTAACCTGGAGGCCAGTTTACAGCACAACCCAAGCAAAACACCTTTGGAGGCCACACGACCCCCCCGAAGAGCAGCTCAAATTCACTCGCAACCATCTCACCCTCTTCCTTCATTCACTCCTGGGCGTTTCGCTCCACCCCTAGTTGCGGGTCCAGCTTGCTCTTTCTGTCACATCCCCGCGATGAACGGTTTAGCCTGCAGGAGACCCTGCGCCGAGCCATTTTTAAACACATCTGATGCGGCTGGTGTTTCATTGCTCAACAAACAACACCTATAGGGATGGCACAGCCTATGCACCGGTCCTTCGGAGACCGCCCCACATGAGCCTGAGGAAGGCTGGCCGGGCGATGGGCCAAGCAGCGTCTACTGGCCATACCACCTTGGATACGTCCGATCTCGGAAGCAAAGCAGAGATGGGTTCGGAAATACTTGGTTGGGACACCTCCTGAGAACACCAGGTATTGTAGACAATTTTGATGACGTTTTGCCATCTTGCCCAGCTCGGCTAGCATGGAGTGGCGCCTTGCTGTACACCGACCTTACGTAAAGTAGAGGCTGGAAGTCCCAAGCCTCCCAAGCCCCCAAGACCTCTAAGATAAGGACGCAACCCCGCCGCCTCTACCAGACCTCACACCGAGCTCCTTGCCACGGCTAGGAGTGCTTATTGACCCCGCAGCCGGCCGTATGCAAACGATGGCGTTAAAAGCATCTCGCGCTGTGAAGGGGCCAGGCTTTCAGCAGCTGCCCAGGGGATGGTTTTAGAGGGCGACCGCCTAACGAGGGCCAGCAGAAGTAACGTCTTCTTCTTCAAAGAAGCTTGTGTAACTAACCCAATCAGACAGCTGCCCAGGAGCTAACCTCAGTGCTAGGAAGGAGCGGGAGGGAATTGAGGGGGTGGTTCCTGCTAAGGCCCTGAAATAATAATAAGACAGGCAGGAGAGTCTGACGCATGGTGGCGGAAAAGCTGCAGGTGCAAATAGGGAATGTGGTCTCGTGCGAGCAACTTGTGCATGCTCGCTGTGTGTGAGTGTGCGCTTCCTAGGTACGGCGCGCTGCAGACAGTCAAAAGGGTTGCTCCCTTTCATTAAAAGTTAATCTAGAAAGCAACTAACCGCGCTCTACTCACCCTACCCAGGTCTACCGGTGAGTCTCGCCGCTGCTCCCGGCCTGTGGCATTGGCCGCGACGCTGACGTTCCGTCGACAGCGCGGCAGCCGATCAGTGAGCTCAGCGGCTGTGAGCGGGGCGTTCTGTCTACAAGACCTTTTTAAGGAGCCAGCAAAAAAGTGAAGAGAAAGGAAAGCACAAAAGCACCTTGTCTTACTAAGCACTGGAAAGGGCAGCCGGCAACCGGACGTCAAAGTAGAAAAGCAGCAAGTGAGAGGCCTGTCTCTTCCTCCAGCCACACCACTCTGAACACGCCCAGTCTCGTCTGATCTCGGAAACTAAGCAGGGTCAGGCCTGGTTAGTACTTGGATGGGAGACTACCTGGGAATACCAGGTGCTGTAGGCTTTTGCTTTTTCTTACTTCACAAGCAGGGGTCACTCTCCTCTATGCCTTTTTTCCATTCCTTTTTTCACAAGCGCACACATGCTCCTTTCTTCTTTTCATTTGCTTTCTCTCTTGCGCTATTTAATCCTTGCAAAATACCAGCATCCTTCTCATCACCGTGGGCCTCCAGCATTGTTGCTTATTTACTTTTAATACTAGGCTTCTTTTCGCCAGGACCAGCGACTCCCGGCTGACTGGAGGCAACCACCGGTGACCTGGAGGCAACCACCGGTAACCTGGAGGCCAGTTTACAGCACAACCCAAGCAAAACACCTTTGCAGGCCACACGACCCCCCCGAAGAGCAGCTCAAATTCACTCGCAACCATCTCACCCTCTTCCTTCATTCACTCCCGGGCGTTTCGCTCCACCCCAAGTTGCGGGTCCAGCTTGCTCTTTCTGTCACATCCCCGCGATGAACGGTTTAGCCTGCAGGAGACCCTGCGCCGAGCCATTTTTAAACACATCTGATGCGGCAGGTGTTTCATTGCTCAACAAACAACACCTATAGGGACGGCACAGCCTATGCATCGGTCCTTCGGAGACCGCCCCAGAACGGCCGAGTTCTCGTCCCCACGCGAGCCTGAGGAAGGCTGGCCGGGCGATGGGCCAAGCAGCGTCTACTGGCCATACCACCTTGGATACGTCCGATCTCGGAAGCAAAGCAGAGATGGGTTCGGAAATACTTGGTTGGGACACCTCCTGAGAACACCAGGTATTGTAGACAATTTTGATGACGTTTTGCCATCTTGCCCAGCTCGGCTAGCATGGAGTGGCGCCTTGCTGGACACCGACCTTACGTAAAGTAGAGGCTGGAAGTCCCAAGCCTCCCAAGCCCCCCAAGACCTCTAAGATAAGGACGCAACCCCGCCGCCTCTACCAGGCCTCACACCGAGCTCCTTGCCATGGCTAGGAGTGCTTATTGACCCCGCAGCCGGCCGTATGCAAATGATGGCGTTAAAAGCATCTCGCGCTGTGAAGGGGCCAGGCTTTCAGCAGCTGCTCAGGGGATGGTTTTAGAGGGCGACCGCCTAACGAGGGCCAGCAGAAGTAACGTCTTCTTCTTCAAAGAAGCTTGTGTAACTAACCCAATCAGACAGCTGCCCAGGAGCTAACCTCAGTGCTAGGAAGGAGCGGGAGGGAATTGAGGGGGTGGTTCCTGCTAAGGCCCTGAAATAATAATAAGACAGGCAGGAGAGTCTGACGCATGGTGGCGGAAAAGCTGCAGGTGCAAATAGGGAATGTGGTCTCGTGCGAGCAACTTGTGCATGCTCGCTGTGTGTGAGTGTGCGCTTCCTAGGTACGGCGCGCTGCAGACAGTCAAAAGGGTTGCTCCCTTTCATTAAAAGTTAATCCCCGGCTGCAGGCTATTAGAAAGCAACTAACCGCGCTCTACTCACCCCTACTCACCCTACCCAGGTCTACCGGTGAGTCTCGCCGCTGCTCCGGCCTGTGGCATTGGCCGCGACGCTGACGTTCCGTCGACAGCGCGGCAGCCGATCAGTGAGCTCAGCGGCTCTGAGCGGGGCGTTCTGTCTACAAGACCTTTTTAAGGAGCCAGCAAAAAAGTGAAGAGAAAGGAAAGCACAAAAGCACCTTGTCTCACTAAGCACTGGAATGGGCAGCCGGCAGCCGGACGTCAAAGTAGAAAAGCAGCAAGTGAGAGGCCTGTCTCTGCCTACGGCCACACCACCCTGAACACACCTGATCTCGACTGATCTTGGAATCTAAGCAGGGTTGGGCCTGGTTAGTAATTGGATGGGAGACCGCCTGGGAATACCAGGTGCTGTAGGCTTTTGCTTTTTCTTACTTCCACCAGCAGGGGTCACTCTCCTCTATGCCTTTTTTCCATTCCTTTTTTCACAAGCGCACACATGCTCCTTTCTTCTTTTCATTTGCTTTCTCTCTTGCGCTATTTAATCCTTGCAAAATACCAGCATCCTTCTCATCACCGTGGGCCTCCAGCATTGTTGCTTATTTACTTTTAATACTAGGCTTCTTTTCACCAGGACCAGCGACTCCCGCATGACTGGAGGCAACCACCGCTGACCTGGAGGCCAGTTTACAGCACAACCCAAGCAAAACACCTTTGCAGGCCACACGACCCCCCCGAAGAGCAGCTCAAATTCACTCGCAACCATCTCACCCTCTTCCTTCATTCACTCCTGGGCGTTTCGCTCCACCCCAAGTTGTTGGTCCAGCTTGCTCTTTCTGTCACATCCCCGCAATGAACGGATTAGCCTGCAGGAGACCCTGCGCCGAGCCATTTTTAAACACATCTGATGCGGCAGGCGTTTCATTGCTCAACAAACAACACCTATAGGGACGGCACAGCCTATGCATCGGTCCTTCGGAGACCGCCCCAGAACGGCCAGAGTTCTCGTCCCCACGCAAGCCTGAGGAAGGCTGGCCGGTCGATGGGCCAAGCAGCGTCTACTGGCCATACCACCTTGGATACGTCCGATCTCGGAAGCAAAGCAGAGATGGGTTCGGAAATACTTGGTTGGGACACCTCCTGAGAACACCAGGTATTGTAGACAATTTTGATGACATTTTGCCATCTTGCGCAGCTCGGCTAGCATGGAGTGGTGCCTTGCTGGACACCGACCTTACGTAAAGTAGAGGCTGGAAGTCCCAAGCCTCCCAAGCCCCCCAAGACCTCTAAGATAAGGACGCAACCCCGCCGCCTCTACCAGGCCTCACACCGAGCTCCTTGCCACGGCTAGGAGTGCTTATTGACCCCGCAGCCGGCCGTATGCAAATGATGGCGTTAAAAGCATCTCGCGCTGTGAAGGGGCCAGGCTTTCAGCAGCTGCCCAGGGGATGGTTTTAGAGGGCGACCGCCTAACGAGGGCCAGCAGAAGTAACGTCTTCTTCTTCAAAGAAGCTTGTGTAACTAACCCAATCAGACAGCTGCCCAGGAGCTAACCTCAGTGCTAGGAAGGAGCGGGAGGGAATTGAGGGGGTGGTTCCTGCTAAGGCCCTGAAATAATAATAAGACAGGCAGGAGAGTCTGACGCATGGTGGCGGAAAAGCTGCAGGTGCAAATAGGGAATGTGGTCTCGTGCGAGCAACTTGTGCATGCTCGCTGTGTGTGAGTGTGCGCTTCCTAGGTACGGCGCGCTGCAGACAGTCAAAAGGGTTGCTCCCTTTCATTAAAAGTTAATCCCTGGCTGCAGGCTATTAGAAAGCAACTAACCGCGCTCTACTCACCCTACCCAGGTCTACCGGTGAGTCTCGCCGCTGCTCCCGGCCTGTGGCATTGGCCGCGACGCTGACGTTCCGTCGACAGCGCGGCAGCCGATCAGTGAGCTCACCGGCTCTGAGCGGGGCGTTCTGTCTACAAGACCTTTTTAAGGAGCCAGCAAAAAAGTGAAGAGAAAGGAAAGCACAAAAGCACCTTGTCTCACTAAGCACTGGGAAGGGCAGCCGGCAGTCGGACGTCAAAGTAGAAAAGCAGCAAGTGAGAGGCCTGTCTCTGCCTACGGCCACACCACCCTGAACACACCCGATCTCGTCTGATCTTGGAATCTAAGCAGGGTTGGGCCTGGTTAGTAATTGGATGGGAGAAAACCTGGGAATACCAGGTGCTGTACGCTTTTGCTTTTTCTTACTTCCACCAGCAGGGGTCACTCTCCTCTATGCCTTTTTTCCATTCCTTTTTTCACAAGCGCACACATGCTCCTTTCTTCTTTTCATTTGCTTTCTCTCTTGCGCTATTTAATCCTTGCAAAATACCAGCATCCTTCTCATCACCGTGGGCCTCCAGCATTGTTGCTTATTTACTTTTAATACTAGGCTTCTTTTCACCAGGACCAGCGACTCCCGCATGATTGGAGGCAACCACCGCTGACCTGGAGGCCAGTTTACAGCACAACCCAAGCAAAACACCTTTGCAGGCCACACGACCCCCCCCGAAGAGCAGCTCAAATTCACTCGCAATCATCTCACCCTCTTCCTTCATTCACTCCTGGGCGTTTCGCTCCACCCCAAGTTGCGGGTCCAGCTTGCCCTTTCTGTCACATCCCCGCGATGAACGGTTTAGCCTGCAGGAGACCCTCCGCCGAGCCATTTTTAAACACATCTGATGCGGCAGGTGTTTCATTGCTCAACAAACAACACCTATAGGGACGGCACAGCCTATGCATCGGTCCTTCGGAGACCGCCCCAGAACGGCCAGAGTTCACGTCCCCACGCGAGCCTGAGGAAGGCTGGCCGGGCGATGGGCCAAGCAGCGTCTACTGGCCATACCACCTTGGATACGTCCGATCTCGGAAGCAAAGCAGAGATGGGTTCGGAAATACTTGGTTGGGACACCTCCTGAGAACACCAGGTATTGTAGACAATTTTGATGACGTTTTGCCATCTTGCCCAGCTCGGCTAGCATGGAGTGGCGCCTTGCTGGACACCGACCTTACGTAAAGTAGAGGCTGGAAGTCCCAAGCCTCCCAAGCCCCCCAAGACCTCTAAGATAAGGACGCAACCCCGCCGCCTCTACCAGGCCTCACACCGAGCTCCTTGCCACGGCTAGGAGTGCTTATTGACCCCGCAGCCGGCCGTATGCAAATGATGGCGTTAAAAGCATCTCGCGCTGTGAAGGGGCCAGGCTTTCAGCAGCTGCCCAGGGGATGGTTTTAGAGGGCGACCGCCTAACGAGGGCCAGCAGAAGTAACGTCTTCTTCTTCAAAGAAGCTTGTGTAACTAACCCAATCAGACAGCTGCCCAGGAGCTAACCTCAGTGCTAGGAAGGAGCGGGAGGGAATTGAGGGGGTGGTTCCTGCTAAGGCCCTGAAATAATAATAAGAGAGGCAGGAGAGTCTGACGCATGGTGGCGGAAAAGCTGCAGGTGCAAATAGGGAATGTGGTCTCGTGCGAGCAACTTGTGCATGCTCGCTGTGTGTGAGTGTGCGCTTCCTAGGTACGGCGCGCTGCAGACAGTCAAAAGGGTTGCTCCCTTTCATTAAAAGTTAATCCCCGGCTGCAGGCTATTAGAAAGCAACTAACCGCGCTCTACTCACCCTACCCAGGTCTACCGGTGAGTCTCGCCGCTGCTCCCGGCCTGTGGCATTGGCCGCGACGCTGACGTTCCGTCGACAGCGCGGCAGCCGATCAGTGAGCTCAGTGGCTCTGAGCGGGGCGTTCTGTCTACAAGACCTTTTTAAGGAGCCAGCAAAAAAGTGAAGAGAAAGGAAAGCACAAAAGCACCTTGTCTCACTAAGCACTGGAAAGGGCAGCCGGCAGCCGGACTTCAAAGTAGAAAAGCAGCAAGTGAGAGGCCTGTCTCTGCCTACGGCCACACCACCCTGACCACACCCGATCTTGTCTGATCTTGGAATCTAAACAGCGTTGGGCCTGCTTAGTACTTGGATGGGAGACCGCCTGGGAATACCAGGTGCTGTAGGCTTTTGCTTTTTCTTACTTCCACAAGCAGGGGTCACTCTCCTCTATGCCTTTTTTCCATTCCTTTTTTCACAAGCGCACACATGCTCCTTTCTTCTTTTCATTTGCTTTCTCTCTTGCGCTATTTAATCCTTGCAAAATACCAGCATCCTTCTCATCACCGTGGGCCTCCAGCATTGTTGCTTATTTACTTTTAATACTAGGCTTCTTTTCACCAGGACCAGCGACTCCCGCATGACTGGAGGCAACCACCGCTGACCTGGAGGCCAGTTTACAGCACAACCCAAGCAAAACACCTTTGCAGGCCACACGACCCCCCCGAAGAGCAGCTCAAATTCACTCGCAATCATCTCACCCTCTTCCTTCATTCACTCCTGGGCGTTTCGCTCCACCCCAAGTTGCGGGTCCAGCTTGCTCTTTCTGTCACATCCCCGCGATGAACGGTTTAGCCTGCAGGAGACCCTGCGCCAAGCCATTTTTAAACACATCTGATGCGGCAGGTGTTTCATTGCTCAACAAACAACACCTATAGGGACGGCACAGCCTATGCATCGGTCCTTCGGAGACCGCCCCAGAACGGCCAGAGTTCTCGTCCCCACGCGAGCCTGAGAAAGGCTGGCCGGGCGATGGGCCAAGCAGCGTCTACTGTCCATACCACCTTGGATACGTCCGATCTTGGAAGCAAAGCAGAGATGGGTTCGGAAATACTTGGTTGGGACACCTCCTGAGAACACCAGGTATTGTAGACAATTTTGATGACGTTTTGCCATCTTGCGCAGCTCGGCTAGCATGGAGTGGCGCCTTGCTGGACACCGACCTTACGTAAAGTAGAGGCTGGAAGTCCCAAGCCTCCCAAGCCCCCCAAGACCTCTAAGATAAGGACGCAACCCCGCCGCCTCTACCAGGCCTCACACCGAGCTCCTTGCCACGGCTAGGAGTGCTTATTGACCCCGCAGCCGGCCGTATGCAAATGATGGAGTTAAAAGCATCTCGCGCTGTGAAGGGGCCAGGCTTTCAGCAGCTGCCCAGGGGATGGTTTTAGAGGGCGACCGCCTAACGAGGGCCAGCAGAAGTAACGTCTTCTTCTTCAAAGAATCTTGTGTAACTAACCCAATCAGACAGCTGCCCAGGAGCTAAACTCAGTGCTAGGAAGGAGCGGGAGGGAATTGAGGGGGTGGTTCCTGCTAAGGCCCTGAAATAATAATAAGACAGGCAGGAGAGTCTGACGCATGGTGGCGGAAAAGCTGCAGGTGCAAATAGGGAATGTGGTCTCGTGCGAGCAACTTGTGCATGCTCGCTGTGTGTGACTGTGCGCTTCCTAGGTACGGCGCGCTGCAGACAGTCAAAAGGGTTGCTCCCTTTCATTAAAAGTTAATCCCCGGCTGCAGGCTATTAGAAAGCAACTAACCGCGCTCTACTCACCCTACCCAGGTCTACCGGTGAGTCTCGCCGCTGCTCCCGGCCTGTGGCATTGGCCGCGACGCTGACGTTCCGTCGACAGCGCGGCAGCCGATCAGTGAGCTCAGTGGCTCTGAGCGGGGCGTTCTGTCTACAAGACCTTTTTAAGGAGCCAGCAAAAAAGTGAAGAGAAAGGAAAGCACAAAAGCACCTTGTCTCACTAAGCACTGGAAAGGGCAGCCGGCAGCCGGACGTCAAAGTAGAAAAGCAGCAAGTGAGAGGCCTGTCTCTGCCTACGGCCACACCACCCTGACCACACCCAATCTTGTCTGATCTCGGAATCTAAGCAGGGTTTGGCCTTCTTAGTACTTGGATGGGAGACCGCCTGGGAATACCAGGTGCTGTAGGCTTTTGCTTTTTCTTACTTCCACAAGCCGGGGTCATTCTCCTCTATGCCTTTTTTCCATTCCTTTTTTCACAAGCGCACACATGCTCCTTTCTTCTTTTCATTTGCTTTCTCTCTTGCGCTATTTAATCCTTGCAAAATACCAGCATCCTTCTCATCACCGTGGGCCTCCAGCATTGTTGCTTATTTACTTTTAATACTAGGCTTCTTTTCACCAGGACCAGAGACTCCCGCATGACTGGAGGCAACCACCGCTGACCTGGAGGCAACCACCGCTGACCTGGGGGCCAGTTTACAGCACAACCCAAGCAAAACACCTTTGCAGGCCACACGACCCCCCCGAAGAGCAGCTCAAATTCACTCGCAACCATCTCACCCTCTTCCTTCATTCACTCCTGGGCGTTTCGCTCCACCCCAAGTTGTTGGTCCAGCTTGCTCTTTCTGTCACATCCCCGCGATGAACGGTTTAGCCTGCAGGAGACCCTGCGCCGAGCCATTTTTAAACACATCTGATGCGGCAGGTGTTTCATTGCTCAACAAACAACACCTATAGGGACGGCACAGCCTATGCATCGGTCCTTCGGAGACCGCCCCAGAACGGCCAGAGTTCTCGTCCCCACGCAAGCCTGAGGAAGGCTGGCCGGTCGATGGGCCAAGCAGCATCTACTGGCCATACCACCTTGGATACGTCCGATCTCGGAAGCAAAGCAGAGATGGGTTCGGAAATACTTGGTTGGGACACCTCCTGAGAACACCAGGTATTGTAGACAATTTTGATGACGTTTTGCCATCTTGCGCAGCTCGGCTAGCATGGAGTGGCGCCTTGCTGGACACCGACCTTACGTAAAGTAGAGGCTGGAAGTCCCAAGCCCCCCAAGACCTCTAAGATAAGGACGCAACCCCGCCGCCTCTACCAGGCCTCACACCGAGCTCCTTGCCACGGCTAGGAGTGCTTATTGACCCTGCAGCCGGCCGTATGCAAATGATGGCGTTAAAAGCATCTCGCGCTGTGAAGGGGCCAGGCTTTCAGCAGCTGCCCAGGGGATGGTTTTAGAGGGCGACCGCCTAACGAGGGCCAGCAGAAGTAACGTCTTCTTCTTCAAAGAAGCTTGTGTAACTAACCCAATCAGACAGCTGCCCAGGAGCTAACCTCAGTGCTAGGAAGGAGCGGGAGGGAATTGAGGGGGTGGTTCCTGCTAAGGCCCTGAAATAATAATAAGACAGGCAGGAGAGTCTGACGCATGGTGGCGGAAAAGCTGCAGGTGCAAATAGGGAATGTGGTCTCGTGCGAGCAACTTGTGCATGCTCGCTGTGTGTGAGTGTGCGCTTCCTAGGTACGGCGCGCTGCAGACAGTCAAAAGGGTTGCTCCCTTTCATTAAAAGTTAATCCCTGGCTGCAGGCTATTAGAAAGCAACTAACCGCGCTCTACTCACCCTACCCAGGTCTACCGGTGAGTCTCGCCGCTGCTCCCGGCCTGTGGCATTGGCCGCGACGCTGACGTTCCGTCGACAGCGCGGCAGCCGATCAGTGAGCTCAGCGGCTCTGAGCGGGGCGTTCTGTCTACAAGACCTTTTTAAGGAGCCAGCAAAAAAGTGAAGAGAAAGGAAAGCACAAAAGCACCTTGTCTCACTAAGCACTGGAAAGGGCAGCCGGCAGTCGGACGTCAAAGTAGAAAAGCATCAAGTGAGAGGCCTGTCTCTGCCTACGGCCACACCACCCTGAACACACCCAATCTCGTCTGATCTTGGAATATAAGCAGGGTTGGGCCTGGTTAGTACTTGGATGGGAGACCGCCTGGGAATACCGGGTGCTGTAGGCTTTTGCTTTTTCTTACTTCCACAAGTAGGGGTCACTCTCCTCTATGCCTTTTTTCCATTCCTTTTATCACAAGCGCACACATGCTCCTTTCTTCTTTTCATTTGCTTTTTCTCTTGCGCTATTTAATTCTTGCAAAATACCAGCATCCTTCTCATCACCGTGGGCCTCCAGCATTGTTGCTTATTTACTTTTAATACTAGGCTTCTTTTCACCAGGACCAGCGACTCCCGCATGACTGGAGGCAACCACCGCTGACCTGGAGGCCAGTTTACAGCACAACCCAAGCAAAACACCTTTGCAGGCCACACGACCCCCCCCCGAAGAGCAGCTCAAATTCACTCGCAACCATCTCACCCTCTTCCTTCATTCACTCCTGGGCGTTTCGCTCCACCCCAAGTTGCGGGTCCAGCTTGCTCTTTCTGTCACATCCCCGCGATGAACGGTTTAGCCTGCAGGAGACCCTGCGCCGAGCCATTTTTAAACACATCTGATGCGGCAGGTGTTTCATTGCTCAACAAACAACACCTATAGGGACGGCACAGCCTATGCATCGGTCCTTCGGAGACTGCCCCAGAACGGCCAGAGTTCTCGTCCCCACGCGAGCCTGAGGAAGGCTGGCCGGGCGATTGGCCAAGCAGCGTCTACTGGCCATACCACCTTGGATACGTCCGATCTCGGAAGCAAAGCAGAGATGGGTTCGGAAATACTTCGTTGGGACACCTCCTGAGAACACCAGGTATTGTAGACAATTTTGATGACGTTTTGCCATCTTGCCCAGCTCGGCTAGCATGGAGTGGCGCCTTGCTGGACACCGACCTTACGTAAAGTAGAGGCTGGAAGTCCCAAGCCTCCCAAGCCCCCCAAGACCTCTAAGATAAGGACGCAACCCCGCCGCCTCTACCAGGCCTCACACCGAGCTCCTTGCCACGGCTAGGAGTGCTTATTGACCCCGCACCCGGCCGTATGCAAATGATGGCGTTAAAAGCATCTCGCGCTGTGAAGGGGCCAGGCTTTCAGCAGCTGCCCAGGGGATGGTTTTAGAGGGCGACCGCCTAACGAGGGCCAGCAGAAGTAACGTCTTCTTCTTCAAAGAAGCTTGTGTAACTAACCCAATCAGACAGCTGCCCAGGAGCTAACCTCAGTGCTAGGAAGGAGCGGGAGGGAATTGAGGGGGTGGTTCCTGCTAAGGCCCTGAAATAATAATAAGACAGGCAGGAGAGTCTGACGCATGGTGGCGGAAAAGCTGCAGGTGCAAATAGGGAATGTGGTCTCGTGCGAGCAACTTGTGCATGCTCGCTGTGTGTGAGTGTGCGCTTCCTAGGTACGGCGTGCTGCAGACAGTCAAAAGGGTTGCTCCCTTTCATTAAAAGTTAATCCCCGGCTGCAGGCTATTAGAAAGCAACTAACCAAGCTCTACTCACCCTACCCAGGTCTACCGGTGAGTCTCGCCGCTGCTCCCAGTCTGTGGCATTGGCCGCGACGCTGACGTTCCGTCGACAGCGCGGCAGCCGATCAGTGAGCTCAGCGGCTCTGAGCGGGGCGTTCTGTCTACAAGACCTTTTTAAGGAGCCAGCAAAAAAGTGAAGAGAAAGGAAAGCACAAAAGCACCTTGTCTTACTAAGCACTGGAAAGGGCAGCCGGCAACCGGACGTCAAAGTGGAAAAGCAGCAAGTGAGAGGCCTGTCTCTTCCTCCGGCCACACCACCCTGAACACACCCGATCTCGTCTGATCTCGGAAACTAAGCAGGGTCAGGCCTGGTTAGTACTTGGATGGGAGACTGCCTGGGAATACCAGGTGCTGTAGGCTTTTGCTTTTTCTTACTTCCACCAGCAGGGGTCACTCTCCTCTATGCCTTTTTTCCATTCCTTTTTTCACAAGCGCACACATGCTCCTTTCTTCTTTTCATTTGCTTTCTCTCTTGCGCTATTTAATCCTTGCAAAATACCAGCATCCTTCTCATCACCGTGGACCTCCAGCATTGTTGCTTATTTACTTTTAATACTAGGCTTCTTTTCACCAGGACCAGCGACTCCCGCATGACTGGAGGCAACCACCGCTGACCTGGAGGCCAGTTTACAGCACAACCCAAGCAAAACACCTTTGCAGGCCACACGACCCCCCCGAAGAGCAGCTCAAATTCACTCGCAACCATCTCACCCTCTTCCTTCATTCACTCCTGGGCGTTTCGCTCCACCCCAAGTTGTGGGTCCAGCTTGCTCTTTCTGTCACATCCCCGCGATGAACGGTTTAGCCTGCAGGAGACCCTGCGCCGAGCCATTTTTAAACACATCTGATGCGGCAGGTGTTTCATTGCTCAACAAACAACACCTATAGGGACGGCACAGCCTATGCATCGGTCCTTCGGAGACCGCCCCAGAACGGCCAGAGTTCTCGTCCCCACGCGAGCCTGAGGAAGGCTGGCCGGTCGATGGGCCAAGCAGCGTCTACTGGCCATACCACCTTGGATACGTCCGATCTCGGAAGCAAAGCAGAGATGGGTTCGGAAATACTTGGTTGGGACACCTCCTGAGAACACCAGGTATTGTAGACAATTTTGATGACGTTTTGCCATCTTGCGCAGCTCGGCTAGCATGGAGTGGCGCCTTGCTGGACACCGACCTTACGTAAAGTAGAGGATGGAAGTCCCAAGCCCCCCAAGACCTCTAAGATAAGGACGCAACACCGCCGCCTCTACCAGGCCTCACACCGAGCTCCTTGCCACGGCTAGGAGTGCTTATTGACCCCGCAGCCGGCCGTATGCAAATGATGGCGTTAAAAGCATCTCGCGCTGTGAAGGGGCCAGGCTTTCAGCAGCTGCCCAGGGGATGGTTTTAGAGGGCGACCGCCTAACGAGGGCCAGCAGAAGTAACGTCTTCTTCTTCAAAGAAGCTTGTGTAACTAACCCAATCAGACAGCTGCCCAGGAGCTAATGACGCGCCCCCTGGGCCAGTGTTGTTTGGGGAATACCCGGAGCCGGATCAGATGGGGGTTGTAGTCTCCGAGTGGCGGTGACCCGGTCCGTGCCCAGGGTGTCAAGCTCAGTGTGTGGCAGTCCTTATGATGTTACTAGATGTTCTTTTATGTCGACTACGCCACCCGTTGAATTGCGGTCAGTACGGCCGCCGCTGCAGCAGGGTCCGCTGAGGCTGATGGTGTTTGTGCAGCTTCGGTAGTATAACCCCCAACGGGAGGGGTATGGCCTCAGGGGGTCAGGTGCAGAGGATGGTGGTTGTGGAAGTGCAGTGAAGATGGTAATGAGAGTCAGAGTCGGGTTGTGCAGTTCAGGGTTTTTACTTACTGCTGTTTTTGTACCGGTCACTCCGGCCTTGAGTGACCACCCGAGCCGTGCTGCGTCCACCAGGTCCTGGACTCGGCCAACCCCCAAGTAGTTCCGGAGCGTGGTTCTGAGCTCCCTTTCTGTCCTGTCCTCTTCTCTGGCCTTCCCCACCAGGGATCCACCTATGTCCGGCTCCCTCGGGCCTCTTGGTGGTAAACCCTTGTCTCTGGGTTCCCTGACCCTATTCCTGGTCTGCCTTCCGGGTGGATTTAGTGGGTGGTCGTGGCAGATCCTGCCCACGACCTCCGGTCTCTGGCTAAGTTGTGCTGTAGCCTCTGCCAGCTTGGGATCCGGTACCCTGTTGCCAACTCTTCACCCTTGGATTTAGTTTGGGCTCTCAGAGTTCCTTCTTTCTCCCCCTCTGGGTCTTTCTTTCTCCTCTCTCTTGGCCTGGGGCTGCTCTGCTCTTCTGCTTTCTTCCTCTACTCACTCCACAAAAGACTGACAGACTGACCCTCACTCTGCAAAAAGACCCTGTCCTAAGATGGTGCCCACCTTATATACTCCCTCTATGTGTGAGCTCAGGTGACCAGCACCCAATGAGCTCCTAACTTTACCCAGACTGCTCCCCCTATCTGCCCCTACACTACTGGGATGTTCCACCCCCCCTCCCACTCCAGCCAAGGACAGACTCGGTCGTACCTGCACATTTCTAAGTGGGAGTACCGTTGGTCTGCCCTCCGGAAATGGGATGTGTGTAGTGCATGCAGCCTACTGAGCTCAGCTCCACACTCCATCCTTACCCGGGAGTGGAATATCACACCTCTGGCTTGAGGTGCAATACCCCTGTAGCAGCCGAATCCTCAGGGTGCTACATTCCCCCCTGGTAAATCACAGCACGTCCTCGGGCTGTAAGAAAACAAAACACCAAAACATACAATTTTTGCATAAACAACATAATAAAACATCATATAAAACTTTTCATAAAAACTTTTCATTAGAAACATTCTTGTCTTCTGGTACCTCCGGTCACGGTGCAACTTGTGACCGGGTATAGTGCAACAGTTTCTTTAAGAAAATGGTTTTCCTATAAAACCAGTAGGGGGCGCTTTAGGAAGCGCAACTATATACAATAGGGAAGGTGGCCGCTCTCAGTCCTCGGCCAGGTTATGGATAGGGGACACACGGGTTAACAGTTCAATTCGCTGGTCCCAACGGGGACTATAATAGCAGCAACAGTTTTTGGTACCCTTACGGGTAACTATATACAGTCTCTTCACTACCGTACTCAACGACGGCGTCCTCCTGCTCTTTCTTTGTGGACAGTTTCAGTTTCAGACCCGTCCGGGTCCTCTTGCTCCTCCTCACACCGCAGCTCCTCCTCCGTCAGGCGATGCACATGGAGGGCGTAGGGTCCTTTGGCACACTTGTGCCGGGTGAAGGTGACCTCGTCCCCTAAATACAGGTCACGACCTCTGTGTCCCTCCGGTAGGTGGGACTCAACGTCTCTCCTGGTCACGAAGACGTCGCCTGGGGTGCGGTGATCCCTGATGAAACCCCACCCATGCTGCAGATTGAACTTTATCACAGTCCCGATGGTACGGGGACCATGCGCTGCACGGGGGTTTCTCCTGGTCCGGCTCTTCTGCTCCGCGCTCCTTATTTGGGCTTGCTGTTCCCGGACCCGCCTCTCTCTCCGCTCCCTCTCAAAGACCTCGAGCTGCTGGCGGCAGCACTCTGCACGCTCCGCTGCGGCTGCCCGAGTCTCCTGAGTGAACCCCATGAGGTCTTCTCCGGTGGGATCCCACTCAAACTGGGTCTCTTCTAGCGGGGGCGAGATCCTCTTTATGGGCTTTGGAGCCGGGATCAGGGGTTCGCACATGGCCCTTGCTTTTTGCAGCTCCAGCTGGATGTATTCCTGGGGCCATACGAAGGGCTGCCCATCCGGGCACGTATGTTGGGCGAACAGGTCTTCACCCAGGTGCGGCACTCTTGTTTTTATGGGCGCAGTGGTGGTAGCGGCGCCCGGGTTAACCAGGCCTTGCGACCAGGCCTGGGGCACCTTGAAAGTAAAGGGCACCGTAAGAACGGCGGCGCCCTGTGTTACTTGGCCCTGCGACCAGGCCGGGGGCTCCGCGGAGGTAGGGGGCGCTGTTGGTATTGCGTCGCCCGGGGGTACTAGGCCTTGCGACCAGGCCGATGGTACTTCCTGCTTGACCACGCTCGGGGTCGAGGCGTGTGACGTCACAGGGGTCGCGGCTTCCGTTTGAGGCCTAGTCTGCGGCGGTGACGTTGCAGCGACGGGCACCGCAGGGGGTACTTCGGGCTCTGCGACGGGGAGCTGGGGCAGGCACGCGGTTTCCCGGCTCGGGGTAGTGACGTCCCCTTTACCTGCCTCCATTCGTTCGGCTCCCTTCTCGGCGCCGTCTCCGGCCTTCAGTCCTCCTGCGCCATCCTCAGAGGCGGTCTGTCTCCTCGTCTCGGGTGGCGTGCTCCGCTGACGAGTCTCGGTCTGCTGGGCCATCTCTCGGCTCCACTCCGCCAACGTCTCTCGTTGCACCCGGGCCAACCTCTGTGCGAGGCCCTCCAGCGCAGTCTGTGCACACTCCCGATCTCGGGGGAGCTGTGCTAGAATCTCCAGCAGGCTTTCTGGAGTGGCGACCGGCAACAGGCTCCTGACCACTGGGTCGGTGCTGCCTGGAGTGGCGGCCCGCATCAGGCTCCTGACCACTGGGTCGGTGCTGCCTGGCTCTCCCTCCATCTCCGGGTGTGCTTTCTCTGGACTCTTCTCCAGGCTTCTCGTCTCCGGGTGCGCTCTCTCTGGACTGCTCCAGGCGGCACCCATCTTCGTTCTTTTCTTTTGTCTCCGCCCACATTGAAGGTGGTCCCGGGGCAACTTTGTGATTGTCAGTTCCAGGGGCAGTTCTCTCACGCTGATGGACATATCAATCATCACAGTCTCTGCTGGTGGGGGCGGTTTCCACTTTTGGCGCCATTCTTCGACCTGGCCCACGATGGGAGGTGGCCTTTTGCCACCCTCTGGCACGCCCATAATGGCGTCCGCTCCCCCAAGGCGGGAAATCTTCGGAAATGGCGGGAATCGTCTCCCAGTGGCGGGAAACTCCATGGATGGCGGGAAAAAGCTGCAAATGGCGGACAACCGGCGGGAAACGACCTGTGATGGGGCCCGTTGGCGGGGACCCTCCGGAACCGGCAGGAGACTTCTTTTTGAGGTAACGGTGAACTTTTCTTCAGGCACGCAGTACCCGGTTGTCGCGGGCACGTTATCCTGCCGACTACGCCAAAGTTGATGCGCCCCCTGGGCCAGTGTTGTTTGGGGAATACCCGGAGCCGGATCAGATGGGGGTTGTAGTCTCCGAGTGGCGGTGACCCGGTCCGTGCCCAGGGTGTCAAGCTCAGTGTGTGGCAGTCCTTATGATGTTACTAGATGTTCTTTTATGTCGACTACGCCACCCGTTGAATTGCGGTCAGTACGGCCGCCGCTGCAGCAGGGTCCGCTGAGGCTGATGGTGTTTGTGCAGCTTCGGTAGTATAACCCCCAACGGGAGGGGTATGGCCTCAGGGGGTCAGGTGCAGAGGATGGTGGTTGTGGAAGTGCAGTGAAGATGGTAATGAGAGTCAGAGTCGGGTTGTGCAGTTCAGGGTTTTTACTTACTGCTGTTTTTGTACCGGTCACTCCGGCCTTGAGTGACCACCCGAGCCGTGCTGCGTCCACCAGGTCCTGGACTCGACCAACCCCCAAGTAGTTCCGGAGCGTGGTTCTGAGCTCCCTTTCTGTCCTGTCCTCTTCTCTGGCCTTCCCCACCAGGGATCCACCTATGTCCGGCTCCCTCGGGCCTCTTGGTGGTAAACCCTTGTCTCTGGGTTCCCTGACCCTATTCCTGGTCTGCCTTCCGGGTGGATTTAGTGGGTGGTCGTGGCAGATCCTGCCCACGACCTCCGGTCTCTGGCTAAGGTGTGCTGTAGCCTCTGCCAGCTTGGGATCCGGTACCCTGTTGCCAACTCTTCACCCTTGGATTTAGTTTGGGCTCTCAGAGTTCCTTCTTTCTCCCCCTCTGGGTCTTTCTTTCTCCTCTCTCTTGGCCTGGGGCTGCTCTGCTCTTCTGCTTTCTTCCTCTACTCACTCCACAAAAGACTGACAGACTGACCCTCACTCTGCAAAAAGACCCTGTCCTAAGATGGTGCCCACCTTATATACTCCCTCTATGTGTGAGCTCAGGTGACCAGCACCCAATGAGCTCCTAACTTTACCCAGACTGCTCCCCCTATCTGCCCCTACACTACTGGGATGTTCCACCCCCCCTCCCACTCCAGCCAAGGACAGACTCGGTCGTACCTGCACATTTCTAAGTGGGAGTACCGTTGGTCTGCCCTCCGGAAATGGGATGTGTGTAGTGCATGCAGCCTACTGAGCTCAGCTCCACACTCCATCCTTACCTGGGAGTGGAATATCACACCTCTGGCTTGAGGTGCAATACCCCTGTAGCAGCCGAATCCTCAGGGTGCTACACTAACCTCAGTGCTAGGAAGGAGCGGGAGGGAATTGAGGGGGTGGTTCCTGCTAAGGCCCTGAAATAATAATAAGACAGGCAGGAGAGTCTGACGCATGGTGGCGGAAAAGCTGCAGGTGCAAATAGGGAATGTGGTCTCGTGCGAGCAACTTGTGCATGCTCGCTGTGTGTGAGTGTGCGCTTCCTAGGTATGGCGCGCTGCAGACAGTCAAAAGGGTTGCTCCCTTTCATTAAAAGTTAATCCCCGGCTGCAGGCTATTAGAAAGCAACTAACCGCGCTCTACTCACCCTACCCAGGTCTACCGGTGAGTCTCGCCGCTGCTCCCGGCCTGTGGCATTGGCCGCGACGCTGACATTCCGTCGACAGCGCGGCAGCCGATCAGTGAGCTCAGCGTCTCTGAGCGGGGCGTTCTGTCTACAAGACCTTTTTAAGGAGCCAGCAAAAAACTGAAGAGAAAGGAAAGCACAAAAGCACCTTATCTTACTAAGCACTGGAAAGGGCAGCCGGCAACCGGACGTCAAAGTGGAAAAGCAGCAAGTGAGAGGCCTGTCTCTGCCTACTGCCACACCACCCTGAACACGCCCAATCTTGTCTGATCTTGGAAGCTAAGCAGGGTTGGGCCTGGTTAGTACTTGGATGGGAGACCGCCTGGGAATACCAGGTGCTGTAGGCTTTTGCTTTTTCTTACTTCCACCAGCAGGGGTCACTCTCCTCTATGCCTTTTTTCCATTCCTTTTTTCACAAGCGCACACATGCTCCTTTCTTCTTTTCATTTGCTTTCTCTCTTGCGCTATTTAATCCTTGCAAAATACCAGCATCCTTCTCATCACCGTGGACCTCCAGCATTGTTGCTTATTTACTTTTAATACTAGGCTTCTTTTCACCAGGACCAGCGACTCCCGCATGACTGGAGGAAACCACCGCTGACCTGGAGGCCAGTTTACAGCACAACCCAAGCAAAACACCTTTGCAGGCCACACGACCCCCCCGAAGAGCAGCTCAAATTCACTCGCAACCATCTCACCCTCTTCCTTCATTCACTCCTGGGCGTTTCGCTCCACCCCAAGTTGTGGGTCCAGCTTGCTCTTTCTGTCACATCCCCGCGATGAACGGTTTAGCCTGTAGGAGACCCTGCGCCGAGCCATTTTTAAACACATCTGATGCGGCAGGTGTTTCATTGCTCAACAAACAACACCTATAGGGACGGCACAGCCTATGCATCGGTACTTCGGAGACCGCCCCAGAACGGCCAGAGTTCTCGTCCCCACGCGAGCCTGAGGAAGGCTGGCCGGTCGATGGGCCAAGCAGCGTCTACTGGCCATACCACCTTGGATACGTCCGATCTCGGAAGCAAAGCAGAGATGGGTTTGGAAATACTTGGTTGGGACACCTCCTGAGAACACCAGGTATTGTAGACAATTTTGATGACGTTTTGCCATCTTGCGCAGCTCGGCTAGCATGGAGTGGCGCCTTGCTGGACACCGACCTTACGTAAAGTAGAGGGTGGAAGTCCCAAGCCGTCCAAGCCCCCCAAGACCTCTAAGATAAGGACGCAACCCCGCCGCCTCTACCAGGCCTCACACCGAGCTCCTTGCCACGGCTAGGAGTGCTTATTGACCCCGCAGCCGGCCGTATGCAAATGATGGCGTTAAAAGCATCTCGCGCTGTGAAGGGGCCAGGCTTTCAGCAGCTGCCCAGGGGATGGTTTTAGAGGGCGACCGCCTAACGAGGGCCAGCAGAAGTAACGTCTTCTTCTTCAAAGAAGCTTGTGTAACTAACCCAATCAGACAGCTGCCCAGGAGCTAACCTCAGTGCTAGGAAGGAGCGGGAGGGAATTGAGGGGGTGGTTCCTGCTAAGGCCCTGAAATAATAATAAGACAGGCAGGAGAGTCTGACGCATGGTGGTGGAAAAGCTGCAGGTGCAAATAGGGAATGTGGTCTCGTGCGAGCAACTTGTGCATGCTCGCTGTGTGTGAGTGTGCGCTTCCTAGGTACGGCGCGCTGCAGACAGTCAAAAGGGTTGCTCCCTTTCATTAAAAGTTAATCCCCGGCTGCAGGCTATTAGAAAGCAACTAACCGCGCTCTACTCACCCTACCCAGGTCTACCGGTGAGTCTCGCCGCTGCTCCCGGCCTGTGGCATTGGCCGCGACGCTGACGTTCTGTCGACAGCGCGGCAGCCGATCAGTGAGCTCAGCGTCTCTGAGCGGGGCGTTCTGTCTACAAGACCTTTTTAAGGAGCCAGCAAAAAACTGAAGAGAAAGGAAAGCACAAAAGCACCTTATCTTACTAAGTACTGGAAAGGGCAGCCGGCAACCGGACGTCAAAGTGGAAAAGCAGCAAGTGAGAGGCCTGTCTCCGCCTACTGCCACACCACCCTGAACACGCCCAATCTTGTCTGATCTCGGAAGCTAAGCAGGGTTGGGCCTGGTTAGTGCTTGGATGGGAGACCACCTGGGAATACCAGGTGCTGTAGGCTTTTGCTTTTTCTTACTTCCACCAGCAGGGGTCACTCTCCTCTATGCCTTTTTTCCATTCCTTTTTTCACAAGCGCACACATGCTCCTTTCTTCTTTTCATTTGCTTTCTCTCTTGCGCTATTTAATCCTTGCAAAATACCAGCATCCTTCTCATCACCGTGGACCTCCAGCATTGTTGCTTATTTACTTTTAATACTAGGCTTCTTTTCACCAGGACCAGCGACTCCCGCATGACTGGAGGAAACCACCGCTGACCTGGAGGCCAGTTTACAGCACAACCCAAGCAAAACACCTTTGCAGGCCACATGACCCCCCCGAAGAGCAGCTCAAATTCACTCGCAACCATCTCACCCTCTTCCTTCATTCACTCCTGGGCGTTTCGCTCCACCCCAAGTTGTGGGTCCAGCTTGCTCTTTCTGTCACATCCCCGCGATGAACGGTTTAGCCTGTAGGAGACCCTGCGCCGAGCCATTTTTAAACACATCTGATGCGGCAGGTGTTTCGTTGCTCAACAAACAACACCTATAGGGACGGCACAGCCTATGCATCGGTACTTCGGAGACCGCCCCAGAACGGCCAGAGTTCTCGTCCCCACGCGAGCCTGAGGAAGGCTGGCCGGTCGATGGGCCAAGCAGCGTCTACTGGCCATACCACCTTGGATACGTCCGATCTCGGAAGCAAAGCAGAGATGGGTTTGGAAATACTTGGTTGGGACACCTCCTGAGAACACCAGGTATTGTAGACAATTTTGATGACGTTTTGCCATCTTGCGCAGCTCGGCTAGCATGGAGTGGCGCCTTGCTGGTGAGAGGATGATAGGAGTTATACTTCACCCAAGACTACGATGTAAGACACAGATGAAGTTATTCTTCCCTTATCTGGACATTTGGACTGACGCCCAGAAATTAGATTGTAACTTGTTTTTAGCTGTCTCAGCAACCTTCTACTGTTATCACTTTTCTGTTTATGAAACTTTCTTATCAACATTCCACTGTTATGAATCATCACTTCACTGCTTGTGAAACAAAAGCATTTTACTGCGCATGTGTGACAAAAAAACTAAGATTATTAGTATAAATAAAGGGACAGCACCTATAGAGGCTGACGCGCTCAGGGGCTTCCCAGTACTTGATTATACACTACGTGTCTGTGTATTTCTTGTTACGGGGATACCCCGACTCCAACAAGGACCCTCCATGGCTGAATGATCCTAACAATTCCTGGCGCCCGAAACAGGGACCCGAGGTCTGCGTATTCCTTCAAGTTCATCGACCGGCACGAGTAACCGCTGAGATTGGGACATCGGAACAGCAGATGACAAACCTGGCCAGGTAAGAGACACTGTTAGTTCTCTTACATCTGCTCTGCGATAGTCCGTAAATTTCATGCATATCTTGTGTTGGGATTGAGGAACTAGTAGAGAAGGATACCTATAGCTCGGGTCATTCATGTATATACTGTAGGATCTGCCAAAGGAGAGGTCAGAGAAGGTTATGAAACGGATGGTATGAAAGAGATGTGGATGTCGGGAATAGCCTCATAAGCCGCACTAAGGTAGATGACATAAGTATTACGGAGATTGCCTAACTGAGTCATAAGGTTGTGTCCTTTCGGGGAAACCTTCGCTCACGCTTAACTCCCGAACCTTTGTCCTCCTTTTTGACGGATAAGAGATTGACAGAATGAGCCCATGGAAGTAATGATAATACTCCAGGGACACGATATATAATGGAGACTGTATGGTTCATTTTATGTATTGTTGGTCTTGCCCTTGTTGCCATATATATATGTGTTAGAATTACTCTACACTTCAGACAAAACGGTCCAGAGAAACCGTTTCAGATACTGGCTCCTTAGGACAGAATAGGTAACGAGGAAAGGTAAAATATAGAATATATTTTATCTAACCCAAAAAGCCTCCTAAGGTAGGAATAGTCAGGAAAAATGGGCAACAAACAGACTAAGACCACAAATGATGAACAAGATGTCTATACAATCGTGAAAGAAAGGTGTGGTGTAGAAGCAACTAAGAATTTAGGGAAAGTTTGCAAAACTTTTCAGGTAGCAAGGCATGACAGGTTCAACAGGAAACTATGGGAGGACATTTGGGTTAGAAAAGCAGGAGTGATAAGAGACAAAGGATGGCAGGAACAAGTAGAGGCCATGGTCGAACTATCAAAAACAGCAGAGACAGACCATTGGACTTTTAATAAAGACAATGGATTATGGAGAACTCCAGTCAGACAGGGTCCCATTGTACAAACAGAAAACAGTAAACAAATGAACCCATTGGCACCACCATATCAGCCCAGGTCAGAACCCACACTGTATCCTGATTTTCGGGGTCCGGGTGGATGGACATGTACAAACTGTGGACTCCAGAATCCAGACTGGAGAGACACATGTGCAGGATGTGGAGCACCACGACCACATGATATGTTGGCACCAGTGCGTATCCTCAGTCGACCATACAGAGAAGAAGATGGTGGCAATCCACCGCGTAGAGTAACTAGATACCATCAGACTAGACAATATTTTCCATGGACCCCCGCTGAGGGAATGTCCCTACTTCAGAATGCACCAGATCCAATACAATGCCCACTAAGATTTGCTACGTACATACAGCAGATAATACACACCCATAATGGAACATGGTCAGATGGGACAGAATTATGTAGAATGAAAATGACACCAGGGTTGTATCAGGAATTGATGACAGTTATAGAACCTCATAGACCTCAACCAGTAGATGGTGAGGATCCAAATACCGCACTGTCAGGACAGAATTTTATGATCAGACTTATGGAGTTTATGAGAACTAAACAACGAATGAGAGGGACTTCAGGAACTGTCTCCCAGAAGTCAGGACAGCCTGTAGATGAATACTACTTAGCGGTAGAAAACAGTTACAGAGACGAGGGAATGGACCTTACCAATGAAGGAGTCATTCGACTGATGACAAAAACTTTTATAGAGAATCTTAACCCAAAACTTAGGGAAAAGTTCAAGGCTGCAACTCCTGATTGGAGAACCTTAGATGATCCCCAGATAGTCAGACAAAAACTATTAGGGATAGAAATGGATATGCGTGAGGCAGCATCCAAACCCGTCAGAGTAGCAGCAAATAATAGTCTGGTCAATAAAAACAACAGATCAAATCAGACCTATGACAAAGGGAACTTGGATAAGAAAACTAATCCATGTCACTACTGTAAGAAACCAGGACATTGGATTAGAGAATGCAGGAAAAAAGCCAGGGATATAGAAGATGGTACCTATGTCCCAAGAGAATCACAAGAAAAGACAGTACAGGCTTCTGCTCCTGCAGCAAGCGAGTGACTAGACGTGATGCAAACCACTTTGACTGGAAGGCGCCCAATAATTCAGGTAAAAGTAGCAGGAAAACAATGCCCTTTTCTAATAGATACCGGAGCAACTTCCTCCGTCCTCAATGAAGACGCCTTACCAAATGCTGATTGTTTATCAGATGATGTAACCTATACCGAAGGGTATGATGGAGGAATCAGGCCACTCCCATATAGTATTCCCCTTGAAACAAAGATAGGATCTAAAATATTTTTATCTAAATTTCTTTTTGTCAAAGGGGCACCTACTTGTCTTCTAGGTACAGACCTATTAAAGCAGACAGAAATGAATATCCAATTTTTGGAGGATGGTAGAGTCCAAATTTTGGTGCCTGATGACCAAGAGTCTCTAGAAAACATTGTAAAAGTCCAAGCCTTAGAGGATGAGAAAGATCCTGCCCCTACCCAAATTATTTTAGATCTTTCTGAGGTACCAGAAAAATTATGGGCACAACATGACACCGATGTAGGACTAATGCCAATAGCTCCAGTAAAAGTCACTCCTGTTCCAGGTGTGACACTACCCCAATTGAGACAGTATCCTATTAGTGCCCAACAAGAACACGCCATAGGAGAACAGATAAAAGATTATCTAAAAACTGGAGTACTGATAGAAGTAAAGTCACCAGCCAATACACCGTTGTACCCCGTAAAAAAGAAATCTACTGAGGGGTCAGCTGCTAGATACCGGATGGTACATGATTTAAGAGAGATAAATAAAATTTTGGAACCTATTACTCCTGTTGTGCCAAATCCACACACGTTGCTATCACAGATCCCAGCAACAGCACGAGTATTTTCTGTCATAGACTTATCAAATGCATTTTTTTCAGTACCATTACACCCAGACTGTTACAAACTGTTTGCATTTACATTTAAGAATAGACAATTAGCATGGACAAGATTACCACAGGGTATGATACATTCACCTACCTTGTACTCAGAAGCTATGAGATCAGTTCTTCAAAATTTCAAACCTACGGATGAGGTTGTAATTCTTCAATATGTTGATGACCTATTATTATGTGCCCCTGCTCAAGAGTCCGCAAACAGCAACACAATAAGATTGTTAATATTTCTAGCAGACATGGGCTGTAAAGTTAACAAGAAAAAAGTACAACTTTGTATGACTACGGTAGTATTTCTAGGACACTGCATTTCACAAGGTATTCGGCACCTCACCGCCGACAGACTAAAAATCATTAGAGATCTTGTTCCTCCCAAGAACTACAAAACATTAAGAGCATTTTTGGGAATAGTATCACACTGCAGACAATGGGTTATACATGCTAGTCAGCTTATGCAACCTCTATATGATTGTTTAAAAATCGAGCCTTTTCAGTTAACTGAATCAGCGCTCATAGCCTTTCAAGACCTCAAGAAAGGTCTCATGTCAGCCCCGGCCTTGGGAATCCCAGACTACGCCAAACCATTCCAATTAATGGCTGCGGAAATGTCTAATCATGCTACAGGAGTACTAACACAGAAACATGAAAATAAACAAAGACCTGTCGCATACTATTCTGCTCAATTAGATAATGTTACCAAAGCTGCACCATCATGTGTCAGAGTAGTAGCAGCTGTCTCTCTTTTGGTAGAAAAAGCCTCAGAAATAGTACTAGACCATGCCTTAATAGTACAAACTACACATGATGTACATGGCATACTGAATCAGGTATTGCCAAAACACATTTCAATGGCTAGACATCTTAGATTACAATGCTCCTTACTAATGCCACCAAACCTCACTTTTCGCCGCATATTGTCTCTAAATTTAGCCACTCTGTTACCACTAGAGACAAAGGGGGGAGTGGAAGGAGGTCAGGAAGACGAAGATGAAAATTTTTTACAATACCACGAACAAGACAATATAATACATGATTGCTTACAGTGTATAGAACAAGAAACACAAGGGCTACCTAATGTACAGGACACCCCTCTTGACAATCCAGACCTACATATGTATATAGATGGTAGTAGGTATGCAGATGAAACTGGTAACTTTCACACAGGTTATGCCATTGTATCAGATCATGATGTTATTGAAGCTGAGCCAATGCAGGCCAGCTGTTCAGCCCAGGAAGCTGAACTATTAGCTCTAATACGAGCATTACAGTTAGCAAAAGAAAAAAACGCTAATATTTTTACTGATTCTAGATATGCATATGGTATTGTACATGATTTTGGATGTATATGGAGAGCTAGAGGTTACATGACAGCTTCAGGTCAACCAGTAAAACATGGACAAATGATTAGACAAATCCTAGAATCAGCTGCCTCAACCAAACAAGTAGCAGTAATAAAAGTACCTGCACATGTAAGACTCGACACCGAGATAGCTAGGGGTAATGACCGAGCCGACAAGGCTGCTAAGCGAGCTGCAGTAAAACCTCTGACAACTGACCACACTATTAGTGCAGTATCAGAATTTGACTTAATTACACGGCTCAAAGAAGCCCACCAGCAGGTGAGTAGAGAAGAAAAAGAAGAGTGGCAGAAACAGGGGGCAGAAGAAAAAGAAGGACTATGGAGAAAAGGAGATGAGCTTTGTCTCCCCCGAGCGTGGTACCCTGTTGTGGTCAGTGAAGCCCACGGACCTACACATGTGTCTGCAAACGGTATGATACAGAGGGTCAGACAGAAGTGGTTAGCCCCAGGGTTCGGCCAGGTAGCTCGAGCAAAATGTGGTTCTTGTGAAATCTGTTTAGCCCACAATCCAGGACAGACTGTTAAGACCCCCCAGAAGCACCATGTAAGACCACTATATCCGTTCCAGAGACTTCAGATCGATTACATCCAGATGCCTAAGCATGGACACTATGAGTATGTACTGGTATGTGTGGACATGTTTTCGGGGTGGCCAGAGGCTTATCCAGTTCATACAGCCACGGCTAAAGTCACTGCAGTAAAAATAGCACATGAACTGGTACCCCGTTATGGTATCCCAGAAGTGATCGAGTCAGATAGAGGTACACATTTTACTGGAGAGATCTTTCAGAATGTAATGAAAATGTTGTGTATAAAAAGTGAACTACACACCCCTTACCACCCACAGAGTTCTGGTAAGGTTGAGAGAATGAATGGAACACTTAAGTTAAAAATACAGAAAGCCATGGCAGAAACACAGAAACCATGGACTGAGTGTCTCCCAATAGCATTGTATTCAGTCAGAAACACCCCCCAGGGAAAGAGCAAACTCACCCCCCATGAAATATTGTTTGGTAGAGTTGCCAATACAGGATTGTATTTCCCACAGACTTTAATGTTAGAAACTGAAAGCTTAACTGCTTATGTACAAAATTTATGTAAGCATGTGTCTAAAATACACTCTTTAGTGTTCTCTTCCATTCCAGATCCTGATTCCATTGAGGGAACGCACAAGCTGCAACCAGGAGACGAAGTTTACGTAAAAAGACATAACAGAAGAACGCTAGAACCCAGATTTGAGGGTCCATATCAGGTGTTATTGACAACTCCAACTGCAGTAAAATTGGAAGGAAAATCAGCATGGGTACATGCAAGCCATTGCAAAAAGAAATAGTGGTGATTGTACTTGTGTTAGCTATAACGATAGATCAGGGAGACCTGTGGGATAAACTAAGTTCCCCAAAACCTGCAGATAATAAATTTATAAAACATCATGAGACATTGGTAAACGGGCTGCTCGATGGCGGACAGAAAATAGCAGACTGTTGGATTTGTACGCATTCTCCAATATCAGCCACGAGCATACCCTTCCTGGCCGTACCCATGACCCCTGAGGAAGTGTTTACATGGACTAATTGCTCAGACAAATTAGCAAATAACCAAACCGTTAATTCTAGATTATGGAACACCACTGTTGCCATCCCAGTTGTGGGGTGGGTGGGATTTCCCTGGTGGCAAGGTAATATGACCGGAAAAATAAACAACTTACAATATTTAGCGTTTAAAGGAGGTGTATGGGTTCCTAGAAATAAGACGGGACTAACAGACTTAGGGTTAATTCCTACAGAAAATATACAACTCAGTTTTAGTAGCACAGTATCTTCTTCTCAACCTTTTAAACCTGATATAGTAGAAAAATACATACACAATAATGGTTGGAAATATTCACAATTATTCCCCGATGGAAACAATGATACATGTTCAAAGATACCAGGTAATATATTATGTAATGAATCAAGTGCATATGACCCAGGTACACCGACTTGTGAAAATCCAGATGCAGGATACTGTAGTCCATTAGGTCAAAAACCCCCTTGGTGTATACTTCAGAATGTATCTAAATTTTTAGATTTGGTACATAGGTTGGTGCTCCAACACTCTGCAATATGGGATCTGCCTGAAGGAACCTTCTGGATTTGTGGAAATGGAGCATACAAATGGCTCCCAGTAGGAATAAAAGGTGCATGTACTCTAGGACGCTTAACACCGGCCACATTTATAGTTCAGAATCAGCAGGTAGATATGCAAGCAGTACCTAAACACACACTATACAAAAGAGCAGCCGACAACTCGCCTAGACCTTCAGGTAGGCCACATGTGGTCCAAATGGGAATTCCTAATAAAATATTCAGCACTTTCTTTGTGTATCCAATGTTGATGCAGATGTGGGATAAATTAGTTCAGGCCACCGACTATCTAGATGATCAGATATGGGATATTATGGATATACTTAATACTAGTATAGCTGTCCAAAATCAACTTATAATTGTTACTAATCAACATACTGTAGTGTTAGACTACCTAACTGCGGCCCAGGGAGGAATGTGTCAAATTATTGGTCCAACCTGTTGTCATTACATAGATCCAAACAGTACAATGAGTATGAGGTTCAAGCTGGCAGATATACAACGATTACGGGATGAATATGACAGACACAATGACCAAAATAAAGATAGCTGGTGGTCAGACACCTTCTCCTTTCTCAACCCAAAGAACTGGTTTAAGGGTATTGGAGGTTGGGTGGCTGGAATTCTGCAAGGTATATTACAGATTGTGCTAATTATAGTAGTCATATATGTAGTGTTTAAAATAGGATTAAAAATTATTTTAATATGCATAAATAAGCTTTGTAACACGGACTCAAGAATATGAAAGAAAAGAACTCCCGGACCAGGTTTTCTACCAAAAGTCCATAAGGAAGAATCAAAGGGGGGACTGAGAGGATGATAGGAGTTATACTTCACCCAAGACTACGATGTAAGACACAGATGAAGTTATTCTTCCCTTATCTGGACATTTGGACTGACGCCCAGAAATTAGATTGTAACTTGTTTTTAGCTGTCTCAGCAACCTTCTACTGTTATCACTTTTCTGTTTATGAAACTTTCTTATCAACATTCCACTGTTATGAATCATCACTTCACTGCTTGTGAAACAAAAGCATTTTACTGCGCATGTGTGACAAAAAAACTAAGATTATTAGTATAAATAAAGGGACAGCACCTATAGAGGCTGACGCGCTCAGGGGCTTCCCAGTACTTGATTATACACTACGTGTCTGTGTATTTCTTGTTACGGGGATACCCCGACTCCAACAAGGACCCTCCATGGCTGAATGATCCTAACACTGGACACCGACCTTACGTAAAGTAGAGGATGGAAGTCCCAAGCCCCCCAAGACCTCTAAGATAAGGACGCAACCCCGCCGCCTCTACCAGGCCTCACACCGAGCTCCTTGCCACGGCTAGGAGTGCTTATTGACCCCGCAGCCGGCCGTATGCAAATGATGGCGTTAAAAGCATCTCGCGCTGTGAAGGGGCCAGGCTTTCAGCAGCTGCCCAGGGGATGGTTTTAGAGGGCGACCGCCTAACGAGGGCCAGCAGAAGTAACGTCTTCTTCTTCAAAGAAGCTTGTGTAACTAACCCAATCAGACAGCTGCCCAGGAGCTAACCTCAGTGCTAGGAAGGAGCGGGAGGGAATTGAGGGGGTGGTTCCTGCTAAGGCCCTGAAATAATAATAAGACAGGCAGGAGAGTCTGACGCATGGTGGCGGAAAAGCTGCAGGTGCAAATAGGGAATGTGGTCTCGTGCGAGCAACTTGTGCATGCTCGCTGTGTGTGAGTGTGCGCTTCCTAGGTACGGCGCGCTGCAGACAGTCAAAAGGGTTGCTCCCTTTCATTAAAAGTTAATCCCCGGCTGCAGGCTATTAGAAAGCAACTAACCGCGCTCTACTCACCCTACCCAGGTCTACCGGTGAGTCTCGCCGCTGCTCCCGGCCTGTGGCATTGGCCGCGACGCTGACGTTCCGTCGACAGCGCGGCAGCCGATCAGTGAGCTCAGCGGCTCTGAGCGGGGCGTTCTGTCTACAAGACCTTTTTAAGGAGCCAGCAAAAAACTGAAGAG
>NW_027362764.1:692057224-692067224 GCF_046119375.1 Phyllobates terribilis
CGCCGAGCCATTTTTAAACACATCTGATGCGGCAGGTGTTTCATTGCTCAACAAACAACACCTATAGGGACGGCACAGCCTATGCATCGGTCCTTCGGAGACCGCCCCAGAACGGCCATAGTTCTCGTCCCCACGCGAGCCTGAGGAAGGCTGGCCGGGCGATGGGCCAAGCAGCGTCTACTGGCCATACCACCTTGGATACGTCCGATCTCGGAAGCAAAGCAGAGATGGGTTCGGAAATACTTGGTTGGGACACCTCCTGAGAACACCAGGTATTGTAGACAATTTTGATGACGTTTTGCCATCTTGCCCAGCTCGGCTAGCATGGAGTGGCGCCTTGCTGGACACCGACCTTACGTAAAGTAGAGGCTGGAAGTCCCAAGCCTCCCAAGCCCCCCAAGACCTCTAAGATAAGGACGCAACCCCGCCGCCTCTACCAGGCCTCACACCGAGCTCCTTGCCACGGCTAGGAGTGCTTATTGACCCCGCAGCCGGCCGTATGCAAATGATGGCGTTAAAAGCATCTCGCGCTGTGAAGGGGCCAGGCTTTCAGCAGCTGCCCAGGGGATGGTTTTAGAGGGCGACCGCCTAACGAGGGCCAGCAGAAGTAACGTCTTCTTCTTCAAAGAAGCTTGTGTAACTAACCCAATCAGACAGCTGCCCAGGAGCTAACCGCAGTGCTAGGAAGGAGCGGGAGGGAATTGAGGGGGTGGTTCCTGCTAAGGCCCTGAAATAATAATAAGACAGGCAGGAGAGTCTGACACATGGTGGCGGAAAAGCTGCAGGGGCAAATAGGGAATGTGGTCTCGTGCGAGCAACTTGTGCATGCTCGCTGTGTGTGAGTGTGCGCTTCCTAGGTACGGCGCGCTGCAGACAGTCAAAAGGGTTGCTCCCTTTCATTAAAAGTTAATCCCCGGCTGCAGGCTATTAGAAAGCAACTAACCGCGCTCTACTCACCCTACCCAGGTCTACCGGTGAGTCTCGCCGCTGCTCCCGGCCTGTGGCATTGGCCGCGACGCTGACGTTCCGTCGACAGCGCGGCAGCCGATCAGTGAGCTCAGCGGCTCTGAGCGGGGCGTTCTGTCTACAAGACCTTTTTAAGGAGCCAGCAAAAAAGTGAAGAGAAAGGAAAGCACAAAAGCACCTTGTCTTACTAAGCACTGGAAAGGGCAGCCGGCAACCGGACGTCAAAGTACAAAAGCAGCAAGTGAGAGGCCTGTCTCTACCTACGGCCACACCACCCTGAACACGCCCGATCTTGTCTGATCTTGGAAGCTAAGCAGGGTTGGGCTAGATTAGTACTTGGATGGGAGACTGCATGGGAATACCAGGTGCTGTAGGCTTTTGCTTTTTCTTACTTCCACCAGCAGGGGTCACTCTCCTCTATGCCTTTTTTCCATTCCTTTTTTCACAAGCGCACACATGCTCCTTTCTTCTTTTCATTTGCTTTCTCTCTTGCGCTATTTAATCCTTGCAAAATACCAGCATCCTTCTCATCACCGTGGACCTCCAGCATTGTTGCTTATTTACTTTTAATACTAGGCTTCTTTTCACCAGGACCAGCGACTCCCGCATGACTGGAGGCAACCACCGCTGACCTGGAGGCAACCACTGGTAACCCGGAGGCCAGTTTACAGCACAACCCAAGCAAAACACCTTTGCAGGCCACACTACCCCCCCCGAAGAGCAGCTCAAATTCACTCGCAACCATCTCACCCTCTTCCTTCATTCACTCCTGGGCGTTTCGCTCCACCCCAAGTTGTGGGTCCAGCTTGCTCTTTCTGTCACATCCCCGCGATGAACGGTTTAGCCTGCAGGAGATCCTGCGCCGAGCCATTTTTAAACACATCTGATGCGGCAGGTGTTTCATTGCTCAACAAACAACACCTATAGGGACGGCACAGCCTATGCATCGGTCCTTCGGAGACCGCCCCAGAACGGCCAGAGTTCTCGTCCCCACGCGAGCCTGAGGAAGGCTGGCCGGTCGATGGGCCAAGCAGCGTCTACTGGCCATACCACCTTGGATACGTCCGATCTCGGAAGCAAAGCAGAGATGGGTTCGGAAATACTTGGTTGGGACACCTCCTGAGAACACCAGGTATTGTAGACAATTTTGATGACGTTTTGCCATCTTGCCCAGCTCGGCTAGCATTGAGTGGCGCCTTGCTGGACACCGACCTTACGTAAAGTAGAGGCTGGAAGTCCCAAGCCTCCCAAGCCCCCCAAGACCTCTAAGATAAGGACGCAACCCCGCCGCCTCTACCAGGCCTCACACCGAGCTCCTTGCCACGGCTAGGAGTGCTTATTGACCCCGCAGCCGGCCGTATGCAAATGATGGCGTTAAAAGCATCTCGCGCTGTGAAGGGGCCAGGCTTTCAGCAGCTGCCCAGGGGATGGTTTTAGAGGGCGACCGCCTAACGAGGGCCAGCAGAAGTAACGTCTTCTTCTTCAAAGAAGCTTGTGTAACTAACCCAATCAGACAGCTGCCCAGGAGCTAACCTCAGTGCTAGGAAGGAGCGGGAGGGAATTGAGGGGGTGGTTCCTGCTAAGGCCCTGAAATAATAATAAGACAGGCAGGAGAGTCTGACGCATGGTGGCGGAAAAGCTGCAGGTGCAAATAGGGAATGTGGTCTCGTGCGAGCAACTTGTGCATGCTCGCTGTGTGTGAGTGTGCGCTTCCTAGGTACGGCGCGCTGCAGACAGTCAAAAGGGTTGCTCCCTTTCATTAAAAGTTAATCCCCGGCTGCAGGCTATTAGAAAGCAACTAACCGCGCTCTACTCACCCTACCCAGGTCTACCGGTGAGTCTCGCAGCTGCTCCCGGCCTGTGGCATTGGCCGCGACGCTGACGTTCCGTCGACAGCGCGGCAGCCGATCAGTGAGCTCAGCGGCTGTGAGCGGGGCGTTCTGTCTACAAGACCATTTTAAGGAGCCAGCAAAAAAGTGAAGAGAAAGGAAAGCACAAAAGCACCTTGTCTTACTAAGCACTGGAAAGGGCAGCCGGCAACCGGACGTCAAAGTAGAAAAGCAGCAAGTGAGAGACCTGTCTCTGCCTACGTCCACACCACCATGAACACACCTGATCTCGTCTGATCTTGGAATCTAAGCAGGGTTGGGCCTGGTTAGTACTTTGATGGGAGACCGCCTGGGAATACCAGGTGCTGTAGGCTTCTGCTTTTTCTTACTTCCACAAGCAGGGGTCACTCTCCTCTATGCCTTTTTTCCATTCCTTTTTTCACAAGCGCACACATGCTCCTTTCTTCTTTTCATTTGCTTTCTCTCTTGCGCTATTTAATCCTTGCAAAATACCAGCATCCTTCTCATCACCGTGGACCTCCAGCATTGTTGCTTATTTACTTTTAATACTAGGCTTCTTTTCACCAGGACCAGCGACTCCCGCATGACTGGAGGCAACCACCGCTGACCTGGAGGCAACCACTGGTAACCTGGAGGCCAGTTTACAGCACAACCCAAGCAAAACACCTTTGCAGGCCACACGACCCCCCCCCCGAAGAGCAGCTCAAATTCACTCGCAACCATCTCACCCTCTTCCTTCATTCACTCCTGGGCGTTTCGCTCCACCCCAAGTTGCGGGTCCAGCTTGCTCTTTCTGTCACATCCCCGCGATGAACGGTTTAGCCTGCAGGAGACCCTGCGCCGAGCCATTTTTAAACACATCTGATGTGGCAGGTGTTTCATTGCTCAACAAACAACACCTATAGGGACGGCACAGCCTATGCATCGGTCCTTCGGAGACCGCCCCAGAACGGCCAGAGTTCTCGTCCCCACGCGAGCCTGAGGAAGGCTGGCCGGTCGATGGGCCAAGCAGCGTCTACTGGCCATACCACCTTGGATACGTCCGATCTCGGAAGCAAAGCAGAGATGGGTTCAGAAATACTTGGTTGGGACACCTCCTGAGAACACCAGGTATTGTAGACAATTTTGATGACGTTTTGCCATCTTGCCCAGCTCGGCTAGCATGGAGTGGCGCCTTGCTGGACACCGACCTTACGTAAAGTAGAGGCTGGAAGTCCCAAGCCTCCCAAGCCCCCCAAGACCTCTAAGATAAGGACGCAACCCCGCCGCCTCTACCAGGCCTCACACCGAGCTCCTTGCCACGGCTAGGAGTGCTTATTGACCCCGCAGCCGGCCGTATGCAAATGATGGCGTTAAAAGCATCTCGCGCTGTGAAGGGGCCAGGCTTTCAGCAGCTGCCCAGGGGATGGTTTTAGAGTGCGACCGCCTAACGAGGGCCAGCAAAAGTAACGTCTTCTTCTTCAAAGAAGTTTGTGTAACTAACCCAATCAGACAGCTGCCCAGGAGCTAACCTCAGTGCTAGGAAGGAGCGGGAGGGAATTGAGGGGGTGGTTCCTGCTAAGGCCCTGAAATAATAATAAGACAGGCAGGAGAGTCTGACGCATGGTGGCGGAAAAGCTGCAGGTGCAAATAGGGAATGTGGTCTCGTGCGAGCAACTTGTGCATGCTCGCTGTGTGTGAGTGTGCGCTTCCTAGGTACGGCGCGCTGCAGACAGTCAAAAGGGTTGCTCCCTTTCATTAAAAGTTAATCCCCGGCTGCAGGCTATTAGAAAGCAACTAACCGCGCTCTACTCACCCTACCCAGGTCTACCGGTGAGTCTCGCCGCTGCTCCCGGCCTGTGGCATTGGCCGCGACGCTGACGTTCCGTCGACAGCGCGGCAGCCGATCAGTGAGCTCAGCGGCTCTGAGCGGGGCGTTCTGTCTACAAGACCTTTTTAAGGAGCCAGCAAAAAAGTGAAGAGAAAGGAAAGCACAAAAGCACCTCGTCTTACTAAGCACTGGAAAGGGCAGCCGGCAACCGGACGTCAAAGTAGAAAAGCAGCAAGTGAGAGGCCTGTCTCTGCCTACGGCCACACCACCCTGAACACGCCTGATCTCGTCTGATCTTGGAAGCTAAGCAGGGTTGGGCCTGGTTAGTACTTCGATGGGAGACCGCCTGGGAATACCATGTACTGTACGCTTTTGCTTTTTCTTACTTCCACAAGCAGGGGTCACTCTCCTCTATGCCTTTTTTCCATTCCTTTTTTCACAAACGCACACATGCTCCTTTCTTCTTTTCATTTGCTTTCTCTCTTGCGCTATTTAATCCTTGCAAAATACCAGCATCCTTCTCATCACCGTGGACCTCCAGCATTGTTGCTTATTTACTTTTAATACTAGGCTTCTTTTCACCAGGACCAGCGACTCCCGCATGACTGGAGGCAACCACCGCTGACCTGGAGGCCAGTTTACAGCACAACCCAAGCAAAACACCTTTGCAGGCCACACGACCCCCCCGAAGAGCAGCTCAAATTCACTCGCAACCATCTCACCCTCTTCCTTCATTCACTCCTGGGCGTTTCGCTCCACCCTAAGTTGTCGGTCCAGCTTGCTCTTTCTGTCACATCCCCGCGATGAACGGTTTAGCCTGCAGGAGACCCTGCGCCGAGCCATTTTTAAACACATCTGATGCGGCAGGTGTTTCATTGCTCAACAAACAACACCTATAGGGACGGCACAGCCTATGCATCGGTCCTTCGGAGACCGCCCCAGAACGGCCAGAGTTCTCGTCCCCACGTGAGCCTGAGGAAGGCTGGCCGGGCGATGGGCCAAGCAGCGTCTACTGACCATACCACCTTGGATACGTCTGATCTCGGAAGCAAAGCAGAGATGGGTTCGGAAATACTTGGTTGGGACACCTCCTGAGAACACCAGGTATTGTAGACAATTTTGATGACATTTTGCCATCTTGCCCAGCTCGGCTAGCATGGAGTGGCGCCTTGCTGGACACCGACCTTACGTAAAGTAGAGGCTGGAAGTCCCAAGCCTCCCAAGCCCCCCAAGACCTCTAAGATAAGGACGCAACCCCGCCGCCTCTACCAGGCCTCACACCGAGCTCCTTGCCACGGCTAGGAGTGCTTATTGACCCCGCAGCCGGCCGTATGCAAATGATGGCGTTAAAAGCATCTCGCGCTGTGAAGGGGCCAGGCTTTCAGCAGCTGCCCAGGGGATGGTTTTAGAGGGCGACCGCCTAACGAGGGCCAGCAGAAGTAACGTCTTCTTCTTCAAAGAAGCTTGTGTAACTAACCCAATCAGACAGCTGCCCAGGAGCTAACCTCAGTGCTAGGAAGGAGCGGGAGGGAATTGAGGGGGTGGTTCCTGCTAAGGCCCTGAAATAATAATAAGAAAGGCAGGAGAGTCTGACGCATGGTGGCGGAAAAGCTGCAGGTGCAAATAGGGAATGTGGTCTCGTGCGAGCAACTTGTGCATGCTCGCTGTGTGTGAGTGTGCGCTTCCTAGGTACGGCGCGCTGCAGACAGTCAAAAGGGTTGCTCCCTTTCATTAAAAGTTAATCCCCGGCTGCAGGCTATTAGAAAGCAACTAACCGCGCTCTACTCACCCTACCCAGGTCTACCGGTGAGTCTCGCCGCTGCTCCCGGCCTGTGGCATTGGCCGCGACGCTGACGTTCCGTCGACAGCGCGGCAGCCGATCAGTGAGCTCAGCGGCTCTGAGCGGGGCTTTCTGTCTACAAGACCTTATTAAGGAGCCAGCAAAAAAGTGAAGAGAAAGGAAAGCACAAAAGCACCTTGTCTTACTAAGCACTGGAAAGGGCAGCCGGCAACCGGACGTCAAAGTAGAAAAGCAGCAAGTGAGAGGCCTGTCTCTTCCTATGGCCACACCACCCTGAACACGCCCGATCTCGTCTAATCTTGGAAGCTAAGCAGGGTTGGGCCTGGTTAGTACTAGGATGGGAGACCGCCTGGGAATACCAGGTGCTGTAGGCTTTTGCTTTTTCTTACTTCCACCAGCAGGGATCACTCTCCTCTATGCCTTTTTTCCATTCCTTTTTTCACAAGCGCACACATGCTCCTTTCTTCTTTTCATTTGCTTTCTCTCTTGCGCTATTTAATCCTTGCAAAATACCAGCATCCTTCTCATCACCGTGGACCTCCAGCATTGTTGCTTATTTACTTTTAATACTAGGCTTCTTTTCACCAGGACCAGCGACTCCCGCATGACTGGAGGCAACCACCGCTGACCTGGAGGCAACCACTGGTAACCTGGAGGCCAGTTTACAGCACAACCCAAGCAAAACACCTTTGCAGGCCACACGACCCCCCCGAAGAGCAGCTCAAATTCACTCGCAACCATCTCACCCTCTTCCTTCATTCACTCCTGGGCGTTTCGCTCCACCCCAAGTTGCGGGTCCAGCTTGCTCTTTCTGTCACATCCCCGCGATGAACGGTTTAGCCTGCAGGAGACCCTGCGCCGAGCCATTTTTAAACACATCTGATGCGGCAGGTGTTTCATTGCTCAACAAACAACACCTATAGGGACGGCACAGCCTATGCATCGGTCCTTCGGAGACCGCCCCAGAACGGCCGAGTTCTCGTCCCCACGCGAGCCTGAGGAAGGCTGGCCGGGCGATGGGCCAAGCAGCGTCTACTGGCCATACCACCTTGGATACGTCCGATCTCGGAAGCAAAGCAGAGATGGGTTCGTAAATACTTGGTTGGGACACCTCCTGAGAACACCAGGTATTGTAGACAATTTTGATGACGTTTTGCCATCTTGCCCAGCTCGCCTAGCATGGAGTGGCGCCTTGCTGGACACCGACCTTACGTAAAGTAGAGGCTGGAAGTCCCAAGCCTCCCAAGCCCCCCAAGACCTCTAAGATAAGGACGCAACCCCGCCGCCTCTACCAGGCCTCACACCGAGCTCCTTGCCACGGCTAGGAGTGCTTATTGACCCCGCAGCCGGCCGTATGCAAATGATGGCGTTAAAAGCATCTCGCGCTGTGAAGAGGCCAGGCTTTCAGCAGCTGACCAGGGGATGGTTTTAGAGGGCGACCGCCTAACGAGGGCCAGCAGAAGTAACGTCTTCTTCTTCAAAGAAGCTTGTGTAACTAACCCAATCAGACAGCTGCCCAGGAGCTAACCTCAGTGCTAGGAAGGAGCGGGAGGGAATTGAGGGGGTGGTTCCTGCTAAGACCCTGAAATAATAATAAGACAGGCAGGAGAGTCTGACGCATGGTGGCGGAAAAGCTGCAGGTGCAAATAGGGAATGTGGTCTCGTGCGAGCAACTTGTGCATGCTCGCTGTGTGTGTGTGTGTGCTTCCTAGGTACGGCGTGCTGCAGACAGTCAAAAGGGTTGCTCCCTTTCATTAAAAGTTAATCCCCGGCTGCAGGCTATTAGAAAGCAACTAACCGCGCTCTACTCACCCTACCCAGGTCTACCGGTGAGTCTCGCCGCTGCTCCCGGCCTGTGGCATTGGCCGCGACGCTGACGTTCCGTCGACAGCGCGGCAGCCGATCAGTAAGCTCAGCGACTCTGAGCGGGGCGTTCTGTCTACAAGACCTTTTTAAGGAGCCAGTAAAAAAGTGAAGAGAAAGGAAAGCACAAAAGCACCTTGTCTTACTAAGCACTGGAAAGGGCAGCCGGCAACCGGACGTCAAAGTAGAAAAGCAGCAAGTGAGAAGCCAGTCTCTACCTACGGCTACACCACCCTGAACACACCCGATCTCGTCTGATCTTGGAATCTAAGCAGGGTTGGGCCTGCTTAGTACTTGGATGGGAGACTGCCTGGGAATACCAGGTGCTGTAGGCTTTTGCTTTTTCTTACTTCCACAAGCAGGGGTCACTCTCCTCTATGCCTTTTTTCCATTCCTTTTTTCACAAGCGCACACATGCTCCTTTCTTCTTTTCATTTGCTTTCTCTCTTGCGCTATTTAATCCTTGCAAAATACCAGCATCCTTCTCATCACCGTGGGCCTCCAGCATTGTTGCTTATTTACTTTTAATACTAGGCTTCTTTTCACCAGGACCAGCGACTCCCGCATGACTGGAGGCAACCACCGCTGACCTGGAGGCCAGTTTACAGCACAACCCAAGCAAAACACCTTTGCAGGCCACACGACCCCCCCGAAGAGCAGCTCAAATTCACTCGCAACCATCTCACCCTCTTCCTTCATTCACTCCTGGGCGTTTCGCTCCACCCCAAGTTGCGGGTCCAGCTTGCTCTTTCTGTCACATCCCCGCGATGAACGGTTTAGCCTGCAGGAGACCCTGCGCCGAGCCATTTTTAAAAACATCTGATGCGGCAGGTGTTTCATTGCTCAACAAACAACACCTATAGGGACGGCACAGCCTATGCATCGGTCCTTCGGAGACCGCCCCAGAACGGCCAGAGTTCTCGTCCCCACGCGAGCCTGAGGAAGGCTGGCCGGGCGATGGGCCAAGCAGCGTCTACTGGCCATACCACCTTGGATATGTCCGATCTCAGAAGCAAAGCAGAGATGGGTTCGGAAATACTTGGTTGGGACACCTCCTGAGAACACCAGGTATTGTAGACAATTTTGATGACGTTTTGCCATCTTGCCCAGCTCGGCTAGCATGGAGTGGCGCCTTGCTGGACACCGACCTTACGTAAAGTAGAGGCTGGAAGTCCCAAGCCTCCCAAGCCCCCAAGACCTCTAAGATAAGGACGCAACCCCGCCACCTCTACCAGGCCTCACACCGAGCTCCTTGCCACGGCTAGGAGTGCTTATTGACCCCGCAGCCGGCCGTATGCAAACGATGGCGTTAAAAGCATCTCGCGCTGTGAAGGGGCCAGGCTTTCAGCAGCTGCCCAGGGGATGGTTTTAGAGGGCGACCGCCTAACGAGGGCCAGCAGAAGTAACGTCTTCTTCTTCAAAGAAGCTTGTGTAACTAACCCAATCAGACAGCTGCCCAGGAGCTAACCTCAGTGCTAGGAAGGAGCGGGAGGTATTTGAGGGGGTGGTTCCTGTTAAGGCCCTGAAATAATAATAAGACAGGCAGGAGAGTCTGACGCATGGTGGCGGAAAAGCTGCAGGTGCAAATAGGGAATGTGGTCTCGTGCGAGCAACTTGTGCATGCTCGCTGTGTGTGAGTGTGCGCTTCCTAGGTACGGCGCGCTGCAGACAGTCAAAAGGGTTGCTCCCTTTCATTAAAAGTTAATCTAG
>NW_027362764.1:692072224-692097224 GCF_046119375.1 Phyllobates terribilis
CTTTTTCTTACTTCCACCAGCAGGGGTCACTCTCCTCTATGCCTTTTTTCCATTCCTTTTTTCACAAGCGCACACATGCTCCTTTCTTCTTTTCATTTGCTTTCTCTCTTGCGCTATTTAATCCTTGCAAAATACCAGCATCCTTCTCATCACCGTGGGCCTCCAGCATTGTTGCTTATTTACTTTTAATACTAGGCTTCTTTTCACCAGGACCAGCGACTCCCGCATGACTGGAGGCAACCACCGCTGACCTGGAGGCAACCACTGGTAACCTGGAGGCCAGTTTACAGCACAACCCAAGCAAAACACCTTTGCAGGCCACACGACCCCCCCGAAGAGCAGCTCAAATTCACTCGCAACCATCTCACCCTCTTCCTTCATTCACTCCTGGGCGTTTCACTCCACCCCAAGTTGCGGGTCCAGCTTGCTCTTTCTGTCACATCCCCGCGATGAACGGTTTAGCCTGCAGGGGACCCTGCGCCGAGCCATTTTTAAACACATCTGATGCGGCAGGTGTTTCATTGCTCAACAAACAACACCTATAGGGACGGCACAGCCTATGCATCGGTCCTTCGGAGACCGCCCCAGAACGGCCAGAGTTCTCGTCCCCACGCGAGCCTGAGGAAGGCTGGCCGGGCGATGGGCCAAGCAGCGTCTACTGGCCATACCACCTTGGATACGTCTGATCTCGGAAGCAAAGCAGAGATGGGTTCGGAAATACTTGGTTGGGACACCTCCTGAGAACACCAGGTATTGTAGACAATTTTGATGACGTTTTGCCATCTTGCCCAGCTCGGCTAGCATTGAGTGGCGCCTTGCTGGACACCGACCTTACGTAAAGTAGAGGCTGGAAGTCCCAAGCCTCCCAAGCCCCCCAAGACCTCTAAGATAAGGACGCAACCCCGCCGCCTCTACCAGGCCTCACACCGAGCTCCTTGCCACGGCTAGGAGTGCTTATTGACCCCGCAGCCGGCCGTATGCAAATGATGGCGTTAAAAGCATCTCGCGCTGTGAAGGGGCCAGGCTTTCAGCAGCTGCCCAGGGGATGGTTTTAGAGGGCGACCGCCTAACGAGGGCCAGCAGAAGTAACGTCTTCTTCTTCAAAGAAGCTTGTGTAACTAACCCAATCAGACAGCTGCCCAGGAGCTAACCTCAGTGCTAGGAAGGAGCGGGAGGGAATTGAGGGGGTGGTTCCTGCTAAGGCCCTGAAATAATAATAAGACAGGCAGGAGAGTCTGACGCATGGTGGCGGAAAAGCTGCAGGTGCAAATAGGGAATGTGGTCTCGTGCGAGCAACTTGTGCATGCTCGCTGTGTGTGAGTGTGCGCTTCCTAGGTACGGCGCGCTGCAGACAGTCAAAAGGGTTGCTCCCTTTCATTAAAAGTTAATCCCCGGCTGCAGGCTATTAGAAAGCAACTAACCGAGCTCTACTCACCCTACCCAGGTCTACCGGTGAGTCTCGCCGCTGCTCCCGGCCTGTGGCATTGGCCGCGACGCTGACGTTCCGTCGACAGAGCGGCAGCCGATCAGTGAGCTCAGCGGCTCTGAGCGGGGCGTTCTGTCTACAAGACCTTTTTAAGGAGCCAGCAAAAAAGTGAAGAGAAAGGAAAGCACAAAAGCACCTTATCTTACTAAGCACTGGAAAGGGCAGCCGGCAACCGGACGTCAAAGTAGAAAAGCAGCAAGTGAGAGGCCTTTCTCTGCCTACAGCCACACCACCCTGAACACGCCTGATCTCGTCTGATCTTGGAAGCTAAGCAGGGTCGGGCCTGGTTAGTACTTGGATGGGAGACTGCCTGGGAATACAAGGTGCTGTAGGCTTTTGCTTTTTCTTACTTCCACCAGCAGGGGTCACTCTCCTCTATGCCTTTTTTCCATTCCTTTTTTCACAAGCGCACACATGCTCCTTTCTTCTTTTCATTTGCTTTCTCTCTTGCGCTATTTAATCCTTGCAAAATACCAGCATCCTTCTCATCACCGTGGACCTCCAGCATTGTTGCTTATTTACTTTTAATACTAGGCTTCTTTTCACCAGGACCAGCGACTCCCACATGACTGGAGGCAACCACCGCTGACCTGGAGGCAACCACTGGTAACCTGGAGGCCAGTTTACAGCACAACCCAAGCAAAACACCTTTGCAGGCCACACGACCCCCCCCCGAAGAGCAGCTCAAATTCACTCGCAACCATCTCACCCTCTTCCTTCATTCACTCCTGGGCGTTTCGCTCCACCCCAAGTTGCGGGTCCAGCTTGCTCTTTCTGTCACATCCCCGCGATGAACGGTTTAGCCTGCAGGAGACCCTGCGCCGAGCCATTTTTAAACACATCTGATGCGGCAGGTGTTTCATTGCTCAACAAACAACACCTATAGGGACGGCACAGCCTATGCATCGGTCCTTCGGAGACCGCCCCACGCGAGCCTGAGGAAGGCTGGCCGGGCGATGGGCCAAGCAGCGTCTACTGGCCATACCACCTTGGATACGTCCGATCTCGGAAGCAAAGCAGAGATGGGTTCGGAAATACTTGGTTGGGACACCTCCTGAGAACACCAGGTATTGTAGACAATTTTGATGACGTTTTGCCATCTTGCCCAGCTCGGCTAGCATGGAGTGGCGCCTTGCTGGACACCGACCTTACGTAAAGTAGAGGCTGGAAGTCCCAAGCCTCCCAAGCCCCCCAAGACCTCTAAGATAAGGACGCAACCCCGCCGCCTCTACCAGGCCTCACACCGAGCTCCTTGCCACGGCTAGGAGTGCTTATTGACCCCGCAGCCGGCCGTATGCAAATGATGGCGTTAAAAGCATCTCGCGCTGTGAAGGGGCCAGGCTTTCAGCAGCTGCCCAGGGGATGGTTTTAGAGGGCGACCGCCTAACGAGGGCCAGCAGAAGTAACGTCTTCTTCTTCAAAGAAGCTTGTGTAACTAACCCAATCAGACAGCTGCCCAGGAGCTAACCTCAGTGCTAGGAAGGAGCGGGAGGGAATTGAGGGGGTGGTTACTGCTAAGGCCCTGAAATAATAATAAGACAGGCAGGAGAGTCTGACGCATGGTGGCGGAAAAGCTGCAGGTGCAAATAGGGAATGTGGTCTCGTGCGAGCAACTTGTGCATGCTCGCTGTGTGTGAGTGTGCGCTTCCTAGGTACGGCGCGCTGCAGACAGTCAAAAGGGTTGCTCCCTTTCATTAAAAGTTAATCCCCGGCTGCAGGCTATTAGAAAGCAACTAACCGCGCTCTACTCACCCTACCCAGGTCTACCGGTGAGTCTCGCCGCTGCTCCCGGCCTGGGCATTGGCCGCGACGCTTACGTTCCGTCGACAGCGCGGCAGCCGATCAGTGAGCTCAGCGGCTCTGAGCGGGGCATTCTGTCTACAAGACCTTTTTAAGGAGCCAGCAAAAAAGTGAAGAGAAAGGAAAGCACAAAAGCACCTTATCTTACTAAGCACTGGAAAGGGCAGCCGGCCACCGGACGTCAAAGTAGAAAAGCAGCAAGTGAGAGGCCTGTCTGTGCCTACGGCCACTCCACCCTGAACACGCCCGATCTCGTCTGATCTTGGAAGCTAAGCAGGGTCAGGCCTGGTTAGTACTTGGATGGGAGACCACCTGGGAATACCAGGTGCTGTAGGCTTTTGCTTTTTCTTACTTCCACCAGCAGTGGTCACTCTCCTCTATGCCTTTTTTCCATTCCTTTTTTCACAAGCGTACACATGCTCCTTTCTTCTTTTCATTTGCTTTCTCTCTTGCGCTATTTAATCCTTGCAAAATACCAGCATCCTTCTCATCACCGTGGACCTCCAGCATTGTTGCTTATTTACTTTTAATACTAGGCTTCTTTTCACCAGGACCAGCGACTCCCGCATGACTGGAGGCAACCACCGCTGACCTGGAGGCAACCACTGGTAACCTGGAGGCCAGTTTACAGCACAACCCAAGCAAAACACCTTTGCAGGCCACACGACCCCCCCCCGAAGAGCAGCTCAAATTCACTCGCAACCATCTCACCCTCTTCCTTCATTCACTCCTGGGCGTTTCGCTCCACCCCAAGTTGCGGGTCCAGCTTGCTCTTTCTGTCACATCCCCGTGATGAACGGTTTAGCCTGCAGGAGACCCTGCGCCGAGCCATTTTTAAACACATCTGATGCGGCAGGTGTTTCATTGCTCAACAAACAACACCTATAGGGACGGCACAAGCCTATGCATCGGTCCTTCGGAGACCGCCCCAGAACGGCCAGAGTTCTCGTCCCCACGCGAGCCTGAGGAAGGCTGGCCGGGCGATGGGCCAAGCAGCGTCTACTGGCCATACCACCTTGGATACGTCTGATCTCGGAAGCAAAGCAGAGATGGGTTCGGAAATACTTGGTTGGGACACCTCCTGAGAACACCAGGTATTGTAGACAATTTTGATGACGTTTTGCCATCTTGCCCAGCTCGGCTAGCATGGAGTGGCGCCTTGCTGGACACCGACCTTACGTAAAGAAGAGGCTGGAAGTCCCAAGCCTCCCAAACACCCCAAGACCTCTAAGATAAGGACGCAACCCCGCCGCCTCTACCAGGCCTCACACCGAGCTCCTTGCCACGGCTAGGAGTGCTTATTGACCCCGCAGCCGGCCGTATGCAAATGATGGCGTTAAAAGCATCTCGCGCTGTGAAGGGGCCAGGCTTTCAGCAGCTGCCCAGGGGATGGTTTTAGAGGGCGACCGCCTAACGAGGGCCAGCAGAAGTAACGTCTTCTTCTTCAAAGAAGCTTGTGTAACTAACCCAATCAGACAGCTGCCCAGGAGCTAAGCTCAGTGCTAGGAAGGAGCGGGAGGGAATTGAGGGGGTGGTTCCTGCTAAGGCCCTGAAATAATAATAAGACAGGCAGGAGAGTCTGACGCATGGTGGCGGAAAAGCTGCAGGTGCAAATAGGGAATGTGGTCTCGTGCGAGCAACTTGTGCATGCTCGCTGTGTGTGAGTGTGCGCTTCCTAGGTACGGCGCGCTGCAGACAGTCAAAAGGGTTGCTCCCTTTCATTAAAAGTTAATCCCCGGCTGCAGGCTATTAGAAAGCAAATAACCGAGCTCTACTCACCCTACCCAGGTCTACCGGTGAGTCTCGCCGCTGCTCCCGGCCTGTGGCATTGGCCGCGACGCTGACGCTCCGTCGACAGCGCGGCAGCCGATCAGTGAGCTCAGCGGCTCTGATCGGGGCGTTCTGTCTACAAGACCTTTTTAAGGAGCCAGCAAAAAAGTGAAGAGAAAGGAAAGCACAAAAGCACCTTATCTTACGAAGCACTGGAAAGGGCAGCCGGCAACCGGACGTCAAAGTGGAAAAGCAGCAAGTGAGAGGCCTGTCTCTGCCTACGGCCACACCACCCTGAACACGCCCGATCTCGTCTGATCTTGGAAGCTAAGCAGGGTTGGGCCTGGTTAGTACTTGGATGGGAGACCGCCTGGGAATACCAGGTGCTGTAGGCTTTTGCTTTTTCTTACTTCCACCAGCAGGGGTCAGTCTCCTCTATGCCTTTTTTCCATTCCTTTTTTCACAAGCGCACACATGCTCCTTTCTTCTTTTCATTTGCTTTCTCTCTTGCGCTATTTAATCCTTGCAAAATACCAGCATCCTTCTCATCACCGTGGGCCTCCAGCATTGTTGCTTATTTACTTTTAATACTAGGCTTCTTTTCACCAGGACCAGCGACTCCCGCATGACTGGAGGCAACCACCGCTGACCTGGAGGCAACCACCGGTAACCTGGAGGCCAGTTTACAGCACAACCCAAGCAAAACACCTTTGCAGGCCACACGACTCCCCCGAAGAGCAGCTCAAATTCACTCGCAACCATCTCACCCTCTTCCTTCATTCACTCCTGGGAGTTTCGCTCCACCCCAAGTTGCGGGTCCAGCTTGCTCTTTTTGTCACATCCCCGCGATGAACGGTTTAGCCTGCAGGAGACCCTGCGCCGAACCATTTTTAAACACATCTGATGCGGCAGGTGTTTCATTGCTCAACAAACAACACCTATAGGGACGGCACAGCCTATGCATCGGTCCTTCGGAGACCGCCCCAGAACGGCCAGAGTTCTCGTCCCCACGCGAGCCTGAGGAAGGCTGGCCGGGCGATGGGCCAAGCAGCGTCTACTGGCCATACCACCTTGGATACGTCCGATCTCGGAAGCAAAGCAGAGATGGGTTCGGAAATACTTGGTTGGGACACCTCCTGAGAACACCAGGTATTGTAGACAATTTTGATGACGTTTTGCCATCTTGCCCAGCTCGGCTAGCATTGAGTGGCGCCTTGCTGGACACCGACCTTACGTAAAGTAGAGGCTGGAAGTCCCAAGCCTCCCAAGCCCCCCAAGACCTCTAAGATAAGGACGCAACCCCGCCGCCTCTACCAGGCCTCACACCGAGCTCCTTGCCACGGCTAGGAGTGCTTATTGACCCCGCAGCCGGCCGTATGCAAATGATGGCGTTAAAAGCATCTCGAGCTGTGAAGGGGCCAGGCTTTCAGCAGCTGCCCAGGGGATGGTTTTAGAGGGCGACCGCCTAACGAGGGCCAGCAGAAGTAACGTCTTCTTCTTCAAAGAAGCTTGTGTAACTAACCCAATCAGATAGCTGCCCAGGAGCTAACCTCAGTGCTAGGAAGGAGCGGGAGGGAATTGAGGGGGTGGTTCCTGCTAAGGCCCTGAAATAATAATAAGACAGGCAGGAGAGTCTGACGCATGGTGGCGGAAAAGCTGCAGGTGCAAATAGGGAATGTGGTCTCGTGCGAGCAACTTGTGCATGCTCGCTGTGTGTGAGTGTGCGCTTCCAAGGTACGGCGCGCTGCAGACAGTCAAAAGGGTTGCTCCCTTTCATTAAAAGTTAATCCCCGGCTGCAGGCTATTAGAAAGCAACTAACCGCGCTCTACTCACCCTACCCAGGTCTACCGGTGAGTCTCGCCGCTGCTCCCGGCCTGTGGCATTGGCCGCGACGCTGACGCTCCGTCGACAGCGCGGCAGCCGATCAGTGAGCTCAGCGGCTCTGAGCGGGGCGTTCTGTCTACAAGACCTTTTTAAGGAGCCAGCAAAAAAGTGAAGAGAAAGGAAAGCACAAAAGCACCTTGTCTTACGAAGCACTGGAAAGGGCAGCCGGCAACCGGACGTCAAAGTGGAAAAGCAGCAAGTGAGAGGCCTGTCTCTGCCTACGGCCACACCACTCTGAACACGCCCGATCTCGTCTGATCTTGGAAGCTAAGCAGGGTTGGGCCTGGTTAGTACTTGGATGGGAGACCGCCTGGGAATACCAGGTGCTGTAGGCTTTTGCTTTTTCTTACTTCCACCAGCAGGGGTCAGTCTCCTCTATGCCTTTTTTCCATTCCTTTTTTCACAAGCGCACACATGCTCCTTTCTTCTTTTCATTTGCTTTCTCTCTTGCGCTATTTAATCCTTGCAAAATACCAGCATCCTTCTCATCACCGTGGGCCTCCAGCATTGTTGCTTATTTACTTTTAATACTAGGCTTCTTTTCACCAGGACCAGCGACTCCCGCATGACTGGAGGCAACCACCGCTGACCTGGAGGCAACCACCGGTAACCTGGAGGCCAGTTTACAGCACAACCCAAGCAAAACACCTTTGCAGGCCACACGACCCCACCGAAGAGCAGCTCAAATTCACTCGCAACCATCTCACCCTCTTCCTTCATTCACTCCTGGGCGTTTCGCTCCACCCCAAGTTGCGGGTCCAGCTTGCTCTTTTTGTCACATCCCCGCGATGAACGGTTTAGCCTGCAGGAGACCCTGTGCCGAGCCATTTTTAAACACATCTGATGCGGCAGGTGTTTCATTGCTCAACAAACAACACCTATAGGGACGGCACAGCCTATGCATCGGTCCTTCGGAGACCGCCCCAGAACGGCCAGAGTTCTCGTCCCCACGCGAGCCTGAGGAAGGCTGGCCGGGCGATGGGCCAAGCAGCGTCTACTGGCCATACCACCTTGGATACGTCCGATCTCGGAAGCAAAGCAGAGATGGGTTCGGAAATACTTGGTTGGGACACCTCCTGAGAACACCAGGTATTGTAGACAATTTTGATGACGTTTTGCCATCTTGCCCAGCTCGGCTAGCATTGAGTGGCGCCTTGCTGGACACCGACCTTACGTAAAGTAGAGGCTGGAAGTCCCAAGCCTCCCAAGCCCCCCAAGACCTCTAAGATAAGGACGCAACCCCGCCGCCTCTACCAGGCCTCACACCGAGCTCCTTGCCACGGCTAGGAGTGCTTATTGACCACGCAGCCGGCCGTATGCAAATGATGGCGTTAAAAGCATCTCGAGCTGTGAAGGGGCCAGGCTTTCAGCAGCTGCCCAGGGGATGGTTTTAGAGGGCGACCGCCTAACGAGGGCCAGCAGAAGTAACGTCTTCTTCTTCAAAGAAGCTTGTGTAACTAACCCAATCAGACAGCTGCCCAGGAGCTAACCTCAGTGCTAGGAAGGAGTGGGAGGGAATTGAGGGGGTGGTTCCTGCTAAGGCCCTGAAATAATAATAAGACAGGCAGGAGAGTCTGACGCATGGTGGCGGAAAAGCTGCAGGTGCAAATAGGGAATGTGGTCTCGTGCGAGCAACTTGTGCATGCTCGCTGTGTGTGAGTGTGCGCTTCCTAGGTACGGCACGCTGCAGACAGTCAAAAGGGTTGCTCCCTTTCATTAAAAGTTAATCCCCGGCTGCAGGCTATTAGAAAGCAACTAACCGCGCTCTACTCACCCTACCCAGGTCTACCGGTGAGTCTCGCCGCTGCTCCCGGCCTGTGGCATTGGCCGCGACGCTGACGTTCCGTCGACAGCGCGGCAGCCGATCAGTGAGCTCAGCGGCTCTGAGCGGGGCGTTCTGTCTACAAGACCTTTTTAAGGAGCCAGCAAAAAAGTGAAGAGAAAGGAAAGCACAAAAGCACCTTGTCTTACTAAGCACTGGAAAGGGCAGCCGGCAACCGGACGTCAAAGTGGAAAAGCAGCAAGTGAGAGGCCTGTCTCTGTCTACGGCCACACCACCCTGAACACGCCCGATCTCGTCTGATCTTGGAAGCTAAGCAGGGTTGGGCCTGGTTAGTGCTTGGATGGGAGACCGCCTGGGAATACCAGGTGCTGTAGGCTTTTGCCTTTTCTTACTTCCACCAGCAGGGGTCACTCTCCTCTATGCCTTTTTTCCATTCCTTTTTTCACAAGCGCACACATGCTCCTTTCTTCTTTTCATTTGCTTTCTCTCTTGCGCTATTTAATCCTTGCAAAATACCAGCATCCTTCTCATCACCGTGGGACTCCAGCATTGTTGCTTATTTACTTTTAATACTAGGCTTCTTTTCACCAGGACCAGCGACTCCCGCATGACTGGAGGCAACCACCGCTGACCTGGAGGCAACCACCGGTAACCTGGAGGCCAGTTTACAGCACAACCCAAGCAAAACACCTTTGCAGGCCACACGACCCCCCCGAAGAGCAGCTCAAATTCACTCGCAACCATCTCACCCTCTTCCTTCATTCACTCCTGGGCGTTTCGCTCCACCCCAAGTTGCGGGTCCAGCTTGCTCTTTCTGTCACATCCCCGCGATGAACGGTTTAGCCTGCAGGAGACCCTGCGCCGAGCCATTTTTAAACACATCTGATGCGGCAGGTGTTTCATTGCTCAACAAACAACACCTATAGGGACGGCACAGCCTATGCATCGGTCCTTCGGAGACCGCTCCAGAACGGCCAGAGTTCTCGTCCCCACGCGAGCCTGAGGAAGGCTGGCCGGGCGATGGGCCAAGCAGCGTCTACTGGCCATACCACCTTGGATACGTCCGATCTCGGAAGCAAAGCAGAGATGGGTTCGGAAATACTTGGTTGGGACACCTCCTGAGAACACCAGGTATTGTAGACAATTTTGATGACGTTTTGCCATCTTGCCCAGCTCGGCTAGCATTGAGTGGCGCCTTGCTGGACACCGACCTTACGTAAAGTAGAGGCTGGAAGTCCCAAGCATCCCAAGCCCCCCAAGACCTCTAAGATAAGGACGCAACCCCGCCGCCTCTACCAGGCCTCACACCGAGCTCCTTGCCACGGCTAGGAGTGCTTATTGACCCCGCAGCCGGCCGTATGCAAATGATGGCGTTAAAAGCATCTCGCGCTGTGAAGGGGCCAGGCTTTCAGCAGCTGCCCAGGGGATGGTTTTAGAGGGCGACCGCCTAACGAGGGCCAGCAGAAGTAACGTCTTCTTCTTCAAAGAAGCTTGTGTAACTAACCCAATCAGACAGCTGCCCAGGAGCTAACCTCAGTGCTAGGAAGGAGCGGGAGGGAATTGAGGGGGTGGTTCCTGCTAAGGCCCTGAAATAATAATAAGACAGGCAGGAGAGTCTGACGCATGGTGGCGGAAAAGCTGCAGGTGCAAATAGGGAATGTGGTCTCGTGCGAGCAACTTGTGCATGCTCGCTGTGTGTGAGTGTGCGCTTCCTAGGTACGGCGCGCTGCAGACAGTCAAAATGGTTGCTCCCTTTCATTAAAAGTTAATCCCCGGCTGCAGGCTATTAGAAAGCAACTAACCGCGCTCTACTCACCCTACCCAGGTCTACCGGTGAGTCTCGCCGCTGCTCCCGGCCTGTGGCATTGGCTGCGACGCTGACGTTCCGTCGACAGCGCGGCAGCCGATCAGTGAGCTCAGCGGCTCTGAGCGGGGCGTTCTGTCTACAAGACCTTTTTAAGGAGCCAGCAAAAAAGTGAAGAGAAAGGAAAGCACAAAAGCACCTTGTCTTACTAAGCACTGGAAAGGGCAGCCGGCAACCGGACGTCAAAGTGGAAAAGCAGCAAGTGAGAGGCCTGTCTCTGCCTACGGCCACACCACCCTAAACACGCCCGATCTCGTCTGATCTTGGAAGCTAAGCAGGGTTGGGCCTGCTTAGTACTTGGATGGGAGACTGCCTGGGAATACCAGGTGCTGTAGGCTTTTGCCTTTTCTTACTTCCACCAGCAGGGGTCACTCTCCTCTATGCCTTTTTTCCATTCCTTTTTTCACAAGCGCACACATGCTCCTTTCTTCTTTTCATTTGCTTTCTCTCTTGCGCTATTTAATCCTTGCAAAATACCAGCATCCTTCTCATCACCGTGGGCCTCCAGCATTGTTGCTTATTTACTTTTAATACTAGGCTTCTTTTCACCAGGACCAGCGACTCCCGCATGACTGGAGGCAACCACCGCTGACCTGGAGGCAACCACCGGTAACCTGGAGGCCAGTTTACAGCACAACCCAAGCAAAACACCTTTGCAGGCCACACGACCCCCCCGAAGAGCAGCTCAAATTCACTCGCAACCATCTCACCCTCTTCCTTCATTCACTCCTGGGCGTTTCGCTCCACCCCAAGTTGCGGGTCCAGCTTGCTATTTCTGTCACATCCCCGCGATGAACGGTTTAGCCTGCAGGAGACCCTGCGCCGAGCCATTTTTAAACACATCTGATGCGGCAGGTGTTTCATTGCTCAACAAACAACACCTATAGGGACGGCACAGCCTATGCATCGGTCCTTCGGAGACCGCCCCTGAACGGCCAGAGTTCTCGTCCCCACGCGAGCCTGAGGAAGGCTGGCCGGGCGATGGGCCAAGCAGCGTCTACTGGCCATACCACCTTGGATACGTCCGATCTCGGAAGCAAAGCAGAGATGGGTTCGGAAATACTGGGTTGGGACACCTCCTGAGAACACCAGGTATTGTAGACAATTTTGATGACGTTTTGCCATCTTGCCCAGCTCGGCTAGCATTGAGTGGCGCCTTGCTGGACACCGACCTTACGTAAAGTAGAGGCTGGAAGTCCCAAGCATCCCAAGCCCCCCAAGACCTCTAAGATAAGGACGCAACCCCGCCGCCTCTACCAGGCCTCACACCGAGCTCCTTGCCACGGCTAGGAGTGCTTATTGACCCCGCAGCCGGCCGTATGCAAATGATGGCGTTAAAAGCATCTCGCGCTGTGAAGGGGCCAGGCTTTCAGCAGCTGCCCAGGGGATGGTTTTAGAGGGCGACCGCCTAACGAGGGCCAGCAGAAGTAACGTCTTCTTCTTCAAAGAAGCTTGTGTAACTAACCCAATCAGACAGCTGCCCAGGAGCTAACCTCAGTGCTAGGAAGGAGCGGGAGGGAATTGAGGGGGTGGTTCCTGCTAAGGCCCTGAAATAATAATAAGACAGGCAGGAGAGTCTGACGCATGGTGGCGGAAAAGCTGCAGGTGCAAATAGGGAATGTGGTCTCGTGCGAGCAACTTGTGCATGCTCGCTGAGTGTGAGTGTGCGCATCCTAGGTACGGCGCGCTGCAGACAGTCAAAAGGGTTGCTCCCTTTCATTAAAAGTTAATCCCCGGCTGCAGGCTATTAGAAAGCAACTAACCGCGCCCTACTCACCCTACCCAGGTCTACCGGTGAGTCTCGCCGCTGCTCCCGGCCTGTGGCATTGGCCGCGACGCTGACGTTCCGTCGACAGCGCGGCAGCCGATCAGTGAGCTCAGCGGCTCTGAGCGGGGCGTTCTGTCTACAAGACCTTTTTAAGGAGCCAGCAAAAAAGTGAAGAGAAAGGAAAGCACAAAAGCACCTTGTCTTACTAAGCACTGGAAAGGGCAGCCGGCAACCGGACGTCAAAGTGGAAAAGCAGCAAGTGAGAGGCCTGTCTCTGCCTACGGCCACACCACCCTGAACACGCCCGATATCGTCTGATCTCAGAAGCTAAGCAGGGTCAGGCCTGGTTAGTACTTGGATGGGAGACTGCCTGGGAATACCAGGTGCTGTAGGCTTTTGCTTTTTCTTACTTCCACCAGCAGGGGTCACTCTCCTCTATGCCTTTTTTCCATTCCTTTTTTCACAAGCGCACACATGCTCCTTTCTTCTTTTCATTTGCTTTCTCTCTTGCGCTATTTAATCCTTTCAAAATACCACCATCCTTCTCATCACCGTGGGCCTCCAGCATTGTTGCTTATTTACTTTTAATACTAGGCTTCTTTTCACCAGGACCAGCGACTCCCGCATGACTGGAGGCAACCACCGCTGACCTGGAGGCAACCACCGGTAACCTGGAGGCCAGTTTACACCACAACCCAAGCAAAACACCTTTGCAGGCCACACGACCCCCCCGAAGAGCAGCTCAAATTCACTCGCAACCATCTCACCCTCTTCCTTCATTCACTCCTGGGCGTTTCGCTCCACCCCAAGTTGCGGCTCCAGCTTGCTCTTTCTGTCACATCCCCGCGATGAACGGTTTAGCCTGCAGGAGACCCTGCGCCGAGCCATTTTTAAACACATCTGATGCGGCAGGTGTTTCATTGCTCAACAAACAACACCTATAGGGACGGCACAGCCTATGCATCGGTCCTTCGGAGACCGCCCCAGAACGGCCAGAGTTCTCGTCCCCACGCGAGCCTGAGGAAGGCTGGCCGGGCGATGGGCCAAGCAGCGTCTACTGGCCATACCACCTTGGATACGTCCGATCTCGGAAGCAAAGCAGAGATGGGTTCGGAAATACTTGGTTGGGACACCTCCTGAGAACACCAGGTATTGTAGACAATTTTGATGACGTTTTGCCATCTTGCCCAGCTCGGCTAGCATTGAGTGGCGCCTTGCTGGACACCGACCTTACGTAAAGTAGAGGCTGGAAGTCCCAAGCCTCCCAAGCCCCCCAAGACCTCTAAGATAAGGACGCAACCCCGCCGCCTCTACCAGGCCTCACACCGAGCTCCTTGCCACGGCTAGGAGTGCTTATTGACCCCGCAGCCGGCCGTATGCAAATGATGGCGTTAAAAGCATCTCGCGCTGTGAAGGGGCCAGGCTTTCAGCAGCTGCCCAGGGGATGGTTTTAGAGGGCGACCGCCTAACGAGGGCCAGCAGAAGTAACGTCTTCTTCTTCAAAGAATCTTGTGTAACTAACCCAATCAGACAGCTGCCCAGGAGCTAACCTCAGTGCTAGGAAGGAGCGGGAGGGAATTGAGGGGGTGGTTCCTGCTAAGGCCCTGAAATAATAATAAGACAGGCAGGAGAGTCTGACGCATGGTGGCGGAAAAGCTGCAGGTGCAAATAGGGAATGTGGTCTCGTGCGAGCAACTTGTGCATGCTCGCTGTGTGTGAGTGTGCGCTTCCTAGGTACGGCGCGCTGCAGACAGTCAAAAGGGTTGCTCCCTTTCATTAAAAGTTAATCCCCGGCTGCAGGCTATTAGAAAGCAACTAACCGCGCTCTACTCACCCTACCCAGGTCTACCGGTGAGTCTCGCCGCTGCTCCCGGCCTGTGGCATTGGCCGCGACGCTGACGTTCCGTCGACAGCGCGGCAGACGATCAGTGAGCTCAGCGGCTCTGAGCGGGGCATTCTGTCTACAAGACCTTTTTAAGGAGCCAGCAAAAAAGTGAAGAGAAAGGAAAGCACAAAAGCACCTTGTCTTACTAAGCACTGGAAAGGGCAGCCGGCAACCGGACGTCAAAGTGGAAAAGCAGCAAGTGAGAGGCCTGTCTCTGCCTATGGCCACACCACCCTGAACACGCCCGATCTCGTCTGATCTTGGAAGCTAAGCAGGGTTGGGTCTGGTTAGTACTTGGATGGGAGACTGCCTGGGAATACCAGGTGCTGTAGGCTTTTGCTTTTTCTTACTTCCACAAGCAGGGGTCACTCTCCTCTATGCCTTTTTTCCATTCCTTTTTTCACAAGCGCACACATGCTCCTTTCTTCTTTTCATTTGCTTTCTCTCTTGCGCTATTTAATCCTTGCAAAATACCAGCATCCTTCTCATCACCGTGGGCCTCCAGCATTGTTGCTTATTTACTTTTAATACTAGGCTTCTTTTCACCAGGACCAGCGACTCCCGCATGACTGGAGGCAACCACCGCTGACCTGGAGGCAACCACCGGTAACCTGGAGGCCAGTTTACAGCACAACCCAAGCAAAACACCTTTGCAGGCCACACGACCCCCCCGAAGAGCAGCTCAAATTCACTCGCAACCATCTCACCCTCTTCCTTCATTCACTCCTGGGCGTTTCGCTCCACCCCAAGTTGCGGGTCCAGCTTGCTCTTTCTGTCACATCCCCGCGATGAACGGTTTAGCCTGCAGGAGACCCTGCGCCGAGCCATTTTTAAACACATCTGATGCGGCAGGTGTTTCATTGCTCAACAAACAACACCTATAGGGACGGCACAGCCTATGCATCGGTCCTTCGGAGACCGCCCCAGAACGGCCAGAGTTCTCGTCCCCACGCGAGCCTGAGGAAGGCTGGCCGGGCGATGGGCCAAGCAGCGTCTACTGGCCATACCACCTTGGATACGTCCGATCTCGGAAGCAAAGCAGAGATGGGTTCGGAAATACTTGGTTGGGACACCTCCTGAGAACACCAGGTATTGTAGACAATTTTGATGACGTTTTGCCATCTTGCCCAGCTCGGCTAGCATTGAGTGGCGCCTTGCTGGACACCGACCTTACGTAAAGTAGAGGCTGGAAGTCCCAAGCCTCCCAAGCCCCCCAAGACCTCTAAGATAAGGACGCAACCCCGCCGCCTCTACCAGGCCTCACACCGAGCTCCTTGCCACGGCTAGGAGTGCTTATTGACCCCGCAGCCGGCCGTATGCAAATGATGGCGTTAAAAGCATCTCGCGCTGTGAAGGGGCCAGGCTTTCAGCAGCTGCCCAGGGGATGGTTTTAGAGGGCGACCGCCTAACGAGGGCCAGCAGAAGTAACGTCTTCTTCTTCAAAGAAGCTTGTGTAACTAACCCAATCAGACAGCTGCCCAGGAACTAACCTCAGTGCTAGGAAGGAGCGGGAGGGAATTGAGGGGGTGGTTCCTGCTAAGGCCCTGAAATAATAATAAGACAGGCAGGAGAGTCTGACGCATGGTGGCAGAAAAGCTGCAGGTGCAAATAGGGAATGTGGTCTCGTGCAAGCAACTTGTGCATGCTCGCTGTGTGTGAGTGTGCGCTTCCTAGGTACGGCGCGCTGCAGATAGTCAAAAGGGTTGCTCCCTTTCATTAAAAGTTAATCCCCGGCTGCAGGCTATTAGAAAGCAACTAACCGCGCTCTACTCACCCTACCCAGGTCTACCGGTGAGTCTCGCCGCTGCTCCCGGCCTGTGGCATTGGCCGCGACGCTGACGTTCCGTCGACAGCGCGGCAGCCGATCAGTGAGCTCAGCGGCTCTGAGCGGGGCGTTCTGTCTACAAGACCTTTTTAAGGAGCCAGCAAAAAAGTGAAGAGAAAAGAAAGCACAAAAGCACCTTGTCTTACTAAGCACTGGAAAGGGCAGCCGGCAACCGGACGTCAAAGTGGAAAAGCAGCAAGTGAGAGGCCTGCCTCTGCCTATGGCCACACCACACTGAACATGCCCGATCTCGTCTGATCTTGGAAGCTAAGCAGTGTCGGGCCTGGTTAGTACTTTGATGGGATTCCGCCTGGGAATACCAGGTGCTGTAGGCTTTTGCCTTTTCTTACTTCCACCAGCAGGGGTCACTCTCCTCTATGCCTTTTTTCCATTCCTTTTTTCACAAGCGCACACATGCTCCTTTCTTCTTTTCATTTGCTTTCTCTCTTGCGCTATTTAATCCTTGCAAAATACCAGCATCCTTCTCATCACCGTGGGCCTCCAGCATTGTTGCTTATTTACTTTTAATACTAGGCTTCTTTTCACCAGGACCAGCGACTCCCGCATGACTGGAGGCAACCACCGCTGACCTGGAGGCAACCACCGGTAACCTGGAGGCCAGTTTACAGCACAACCCAAGCAAAACACCTTTGCAGGCCACACGACCCCCCCGAAGAGCAGCTCAAATTCACTCGCAACCATCTCACCCTCTTCCTTCATTCACTCCTGGGCGTTTCGCTCCACCCCAAGTTGCGGGTCCAGCTTGCTCTTTCTGTCACATCCCCGCGATGAACGGTTTAGCCTGCAGGAGACCCTGCGCCGAGCCATTTTTAAACACATCTGATGCGGCAGGTGTTTCATTGCTCAACAAACAACACCTATAGGGACGGCACAGCCTATGCATCGGTCCTTCGGAGACCGCCCCAGAACGGCCAGAGTTCTCGTCCCCACGCGAGCCTGAGGAAGGCTGGCCAGGCGATGGGCCAAGCAGCGTCTACTGGCCATACCACCTTGGATACGTCCGATCTCGGAAGCAAAGCAGAGATGGGTTCGGAAATACTTGGTTGGGACACCTCCTGAGAACACCAGGTATTGTAGACAATTTTGATGACGTTTTGCCATCTTGCCCAGCTCGGCTAGCATTGAGTGGCGCCTTGCTGGACACCGACCTTACGTAAAGTAGAGGCTGGAAGTCCCAAGCCTCCCAAGCCCCCCAAGACCTCTAAGATAAGGACGCAACCTCGCCGCCTCTACCAGGCCTCACACCGAGCTCCTTGCCACGGCTAGGAGTGCTTATTGACCCTGCAGCCGGCCGTATGCAAATGATGGCGTTAAAAGCATCTCGCGCTGTGAAGGGGCCAGGCTTTCAGCAGCTGCCCAGGGGATGGTTTTAGAGGGCGACCGCCTAACGAGGGCCAGCAGAAGTAACGTCTTCTTCTTCAAAGAATCTTGTGTAACTAACCCAATCAGACAGCTGCCCAGGAGCTAACCTCAGTGCTAGGAAGGAGCGGGAGGGAATTGAGGGGGTGGTTCCTGCTAAGGCCCTGAAATAATAATAAGACAGGCAGGAGAGTCTGACGCATGGTGGCGGAAAAGCTGCAGGTGCAAATAGGGAATGTGGTCTCGTGCGAGCAACTTGTGCATGCTCGCTGTGTGTGAGTGTGCGCTTCCTAGGTACGGCGCGCTGCAGACAGTCAAAAGGGTTGCTCCCTTTCATTAAAAGTTAATCCCCGGCTGCAGGCTATTAGAAAGCAACTAACCGCGCTCTACTCACCCTACCCAGGTCTACCGGTGAGTCTCGCCGCTGCTCCCGGCCTGTGGCATTGGCCGCGACGCTGACGTTCCGTCGACAGCGCGGCAGACGATCAGTGAGCTCAGCGGCTCTGAGCGGGGCGTTCTGTCTACAAGACCTTTTTAAGGAGCCAGCAAAAAAGTGAAGAGAAAGGAAAGCACAAAAGCACCTTGTCTTACTAAGCACTGGAAAGGGCAGCCGGCAACCGGACGTCAAAGTGGAAAAGCAGCAAGTGAGAGGCCTGTCTCTGCCTACGGCCACACCACCCTGAACACGCCCGATCTCGTCTGATCTTGGAAGCTAAGCAGGGTCAGGTCTGGTTAGTACTTGGATGGGAGACTGCCTGGGAATACCAGGTGCTGTAGGCTTTTGCTTTTTCTTACTTCCACAAGCAGGGGTCACTCTCCTCTATGCCTTTTTTCCATTCCTTTTTTCACAAGCGCACACATGCTCCTTTCTTCTTTTCATTTGCTTTCTCTCTTGCGCTATTTAATCCTTGCAAAATACCAGCATCCTTCTCATCACCGTGGGCCTCCAGCATTGTTGCTTATTTACTTTTAATACTAGGCTTCTTTTCACCAGGACCAGCGACTCCCGCATGACTGGAGGCAACCACCGCTGACCTGGAGGCAACCACCGGTAACCTGGAGGCCAGTTTACAGCAAAACACCTTTGCAGGCCACACGACCCCCCCGAAGAGCAGCTCAAATTCACTCGCAACCATCTCACCCTCTTCCTTCATTCACTCCTGGGCGTTTCGCTCCACCCCAAGTTGCGGGTCCAGCTTGCTCTTTCTGTCACATCCCCGCGATGAACGGTTTAGCCTGCAGGAGACCCTGCGCCGAGCCATTTTTAAACACATCTGATGCGGCAGGTGTTTCATTGCTCAACAAACAACACCTATAGGGACGGCACAGCCTATGCATCGGTCCTTCGGAGACCGCCCCAGAACGGCCAGAGTTCTCGTCCCCACGCGAGCCTGAGGAAGGCTGGCCGGGCAATGGGCCAAGCAGCGTCTCCTGGCCATACCACCTTGGATACGTCCGATCTCGGAAGCAAAGCAGAGATGGGTTCGGAAATACTTGGTTGGGACACCTCCTGAGAACACCAGGTATTGTAGACAATTTTGATGACGTTTTGCCATCTTGCCAAGCTCGGCTAGCATTGAGTGGCGCCTTGCTGGACACCGACCTTACGTAAAGTAGAGGCTGGAAGTCCCAAGCCTCCCAAGCCCCCCAAGACCTCTAAGATAAGGACGCAACCCCGCCGCCTCTACCAGGCCTCACACCGAGCTCCTTGCCACGGCTAGGAGTGCTTATTGACCCCGCAGCCGGCCGTATGCAAATGATGGCGTTAAAAGCATCTCGCGCTGTGAAGGGGCTAGGCTTTCAGCAGCTGCCCAGGGGATGGTTTTAGAGGGCGACCGCCTAACGAGGGCCAGCAGAAGTAACGTCTTCTTCTTCAAAGAAGCTTGTGTAACTAACCCAATCAGACAGCTGCCCAGGAGCTAACCTCAGTGCTAGGAAGGAGCGGGAGGGAATTGAGGGGGTGGTTCCTGCTAAGGCCCTGATATAATAGTAAGACAGGCAGGAGAGTCTGACGCATGGTGGCAGAAAAGCTGCAGGTGCAAATAGGGAATGTGGTCTCGTGCAAGCAACTTGTGCATGCTCGCTGTGTGTGAGTGTGCGCTTCCTAGGTACGGCGCGCTGCAGATAGTCAAAAGGGTTGCTCCCTTTCATTAAAAGTTAATCCCCGGCTGCAGGCTATTAGAAAGCAACTAACCGCGCTCTACTCACCCTACCCAGGTCTACCGGTGAGTCTCGCCGCTGCTCCCGGCCTGTGGCATTGGCCGCGACGCTGACGTTCCGTCGACAGCGCGGCAGCCGATCAGTGAGCTCAGCGGCTCTGAGCGGGGCGTTCTGTCTACAAGACCTTTTTAAGGAGCCAGCAAAAAAGTGAAGAGAAAAGAAAGCACAAAAGCACCTTGTCTTACTAAGCACTGGAAAGGGCAGCCGGCAACCGGACGTCAAAGTGGAAAAGCAGCAAGTGAGAGGCCTGTCTCCGCCTACGGCCACACCACCCTGAACACGCCCGATCTTGTCTGATCTCGGAAGCTAAGCAGGGTCAGGCCTGGTTAGTACTTGGATGGGTGACCGCCTGGGAATACCAGGTGCTGTAGGCTTTTGCCTTTTCTTACTTCCACCAGCAGGGGTCACTCTCCTCTATGCCTTTTTTCCATTCCTTTTTTCACAAGCGCACACATGCTCCTTTCTTCTTTTCATTTGCTTTCTCTCTTGCGCTATTTAATCCTTGCAAAATACCAGCATCCTTCTCATCACCGTGGGCCTCCAGCATTGTTGCTTATTTACTTTTAATACTAGGCTTCTTTTCACCAGGACCAGCGACTCCCGCATGACTGGAGGCAACCACCGCTGACCTGGAGGCAACCACCGGTAACCTGGAGGCCAGTTTACAGCACAACCCAAGCAAAACACCTTTGCAGGCCACACGACCCCCCCGAAGAGCAGCTCAAATTCACTCGCAACCATCTCACCCTCTTCCTTCATTCACTCCTGGGCGTTTCGCTCCACCCCAAGTTGCGGGTCCAGCTTGCTCTTTCTGTCACATCCCCGCGATGAACGGTTTAGCCTGCAGGAGACCCTGCGCCGAGCCATTTTTAAACACATCTGATGCGGCAGGTGTTTCATTGCTCAACAAACAACACCTATAGGGACGGCACAGCCTATGCATCGGTCCTTCGGAGACCGCCCCAGAACGGCCAAAGTTCTCGTCCCCACGCGAGCCTGAGGAAGGCTGGCCGGGCGATGGGCCAAGCAGCGTCTACTGGCCATACCACCTTGCATACGTCCGATCTCGGAAGCAAAGCAGAGATGGGTTCGGAAATACTTGGTTGGGACACCTCCTGAGAACACCAGGTATTTTAGACAATTTTGATAACGTTTTGCCATCTTGCCCAGCTCGGCTAGCATTGAGTGGCGCCTTGCTGGACACCGACCTTACGTAAAGTAGAGGCTGGAAGTCCCAAGCATCCCAAGCCCCCCAAGACCTCTAAGATAAGGACGCAACCCCGCCGCCTCTACCAGGCCTCACACCGAGCTCCTTGCCACGGCTAGGAGTGCTTATTGACCCCGCAGCCGGCCGTATGCAAATGATGGCGTTAAAAGCATCTCGCGCTGTGAAGGGGCCAGGCTTTCAGCAGCTGCCCAGGGGATGGTTTTAGAGGGCGACCGCCTAACGAGGGCCAGCAGAAGTAACGTCTTCTTCTTCAAAGAAGCTTGTGTAACTAACCCAATCAGACAGCTGCCCAGGAGCTAACCTCAGTGCTAGGAAGGAGCGGGAGGGAATTGAGGGGGTGGTTCCTGCTAAGGCCCTGAAATAATAATAAGACAGGCAGGAGAGTCTGACGCATGGTGGCGGAAAAGCTGCAGGTGCAAATAGGGAATGTGGTCTCGTGCGAGCAACTAGTGCATGCTCGCTGTGTGTGAGAGTGCGCTTCCTAGGTACGGCGCGCTGCAGACAGTCAAAAGGGTTGCTCCCTTTCATTAAAAGTTAATCCCCGGCTGCAGGCTATTAGAAAGCAACTAACCGCGCTCTACTCACCCTACCCAGGTCTACCGGTGAGTCTCGCCGCTGCTCCCGGCCTGTGGCATTGGCCGCGACGCTGACGTTCCGTCGACAGCGCGGCAGCCGATCAGTGAGCTCAGCGGCTCTGAGCGGGGCGTTCTGTCTACAAGACCTTTTTAAGGAGCCAGCAAAAAAGTGAAGAGAAAAGAAAGCACAAAAGCACCTTGTCTTACTAAGCACTGGAAAGGGCAGCCGGCAACCGGACGTCAAAGTGGAAAAGCAGCAAGTGAGAGGCCTGTCTCCGCCTACGGCCACACCACCCTGAATACGCCCGATCTCGTCTGATCTCAGAAGCTAAGCAGGGTTGGGCCTGGTTAGTACTTGGATGGTAGACTGCCTGGGAATACCAGGTGCTGTAGGCTTTTGCCTTTTCTTACTTCCACCAGCAGGGGTCACTCTCCTCTATGCCTTTTTTCCATTCCTTTTTTCACAAGCGCACACATGCTCCTTTCTTCTTTTCATTTGCTTTCTCTCTTGCGCTATTTAATCCTTGCAAAATACCAGCATCCTTCTCATCACCGTGGGCCTCCAGCATTGTTGCTTATTTACTTTTAATACTAGGCTTATTTTCACCAGGACCAGCGACTCCCGCATGACTGGAGGCAACCACCGCTGACCTGGAGGCAACCACCGGTAACCTGGAGGCCAGTTTACAGCACAACCCAAGCAAAACACCTTTGCAGGCCACACGACCCCCCCGAAGAGCAGCTCAAATTCACTCGCAACCATCTCACCCTCTTCCTTCATTCACTCCTGGGCGTTTCGCTCCACCCCAAGTTGCGGGTCCAGCTTGCTCTTTCTGTCACATCCCCGCGATGAACGGTTTAGCCTGCAGGAGACCCTGCGCCGAGCCATTTTTAAACACATCTGATGCGGCAGGTGTTTCATTGCTCAACAAACAACACCTATAGGGACGGCACAGCCTATGCATCGGTCCTTCGGAGACCGCCCCAGAACGGCCAGAGTTCTCGTCCCCACGCGAGCCTGAGGAAGGCTGGCCGGGCGATGGGCCAAGCAGCGTCTACTGGCCATACCACCTTGGATACGTCCGATCTCGGAAGCAAAGCAGAGATGGGTTCGGAAATACTTGGTTGGGACACCTCCTGAGAACACCAGGTATTGTAGACAATTTTGATGACGTTTTGCCATCTTGCCCAGCTCAGCTAGCATTGAGTGGCGCCTTGCTGGACACCGACCTTACGTAAAGTAGAGGCTGGAAGTCCCAAGCCTCCCAAGCCCCCCAAGACCTCTAAGATAAGGACGCAACCCCGCCGCCTCTACCAGGCCTCACACCGAGCTCCTTGCCACGGCTAGGAGTGCTTATTGACCCCGCAGCCGGCCGTATGCAAATGATGGCGTTAAAAGCATCTCGCGCTGTGAAGGGGCCAGGCTTTCAGCAGCTGCCCAGGGGATGGTTTTAGAGGGCGACCGCCTAACGAGGGCCAGCAGAAGTAACGTCTTCTTCTTCAAAGAATCTTGTGTAACTAACCCAATCAGACAGCTGCCCAGGAGCTAACCTCAGTGCTAGGAAGGAGCGGGAGGGAATTGAGGGGGTGGTTCCTGCTAAGGCCCTGAAATAATAATAAGACAGGCAGGAGAGTCTGACGCATGGTGGCGGAAAAGCTGCAGGTGCAAATAGGGAATGTGGTCTCGTGCGAGCAACTTGTGCATGCTCGCTGTGTGTGAGTGTGCGCTTCCTAGGTACGGCGTGCTGCAGACAGTCAAAAGGGTTGCTCCCTTTCATTAAAAGTTAATCCCCGGCTGCAGGCTATTAGAAAGCAACTAACCGCGCTCTACTCACCCTACCCAGGTCTACCGGTGAGTCTCGCCGCTGCTCCCGGCCTGTGGCATTGGCCGCGACGCTGACGTTCCGTCGACAGCGCGGCAGCCGATCAGTGAGCTCAGCGGCTCTGAGCGGGGCGTTCTGTCTACAAGACCTTTTTAAGGAGCCAGCAAAAAAGTGAAGAGAAAAGAAAGCACAAAAGCACCTTGTCTTACTAAGCACTGGAAAGGGCAGCCGGCAACCGGACGTCAAAGTGGAAAAGCAGCAAGTGAGAGGCTTGTCTCTGCCTACGGCCACACCACCCTGAACATGCCCGATCTTGTCTGATCTCAGAAGCTAAGCAGGGTCGGGCCTGGTTAGTACTTGGATGGGAGACTGCCTGGGAATACCAGGTGCTGTAGGCTTTTGCTTTTTCTTACTTCCACCAGCAGGGGTCACTCTCCTCTATGCCTTTTTTCCATTCCTTTTTTCACAAGCGCACACATGCTCCTTTCTTCTTTTCATTTGCTTTCTCTTTTGCGCTATTTAATCCTTGCAAAATACCAGCATCCTTCTCATCACCGTGGGCCTCCAGCATTGTTGCTTATTTACTTTTAATACTAGGCTTCTTTTCACCAGGACCAGCGACTCCCGCATGACTGGAGGCAACCACCGCTGACCTGGAGGCAACCACCGGTAACCTGGAGGCCAGTTTACAGCACAACCCAAGCAAAACACCTTTGCAGGCCACACGACCCCCCCGAAGAGCAGCTCAAATTCACTCGCAACCATCTCTCCCTCTTCCTTCATTCACTCCTGGGCGTTTCGCTCCACCCCAAGTTGCGGGTCCAGCTTGCTCTTTCTGTCACATCCCCGCGATGAACGGTTTAGCCTGCAGGAGACCCTGCGCCGAGCCATTTTTAAACACATCTGATGCGGCAGGTGTTTCATTGCTCAACAAACAACACCTATAGGGACGGCACAGCCTATGCATCGGTCCTTCGGAGACCGCCCCAGAACGGCCAGAGTTCTCGTCCCCACGCAAGCCTGAGGAAGGCTGGCCGGGCGATGGGCCAAGCAGCGTCTACTGGCCATACCACCTTGGATACGTCCGATCTCGGAAGCAAAGCAGAGATGGGTTCGGAAATACTTGGTTGGGACACCTCCTGAGAACACCAGGTATTGTAGACAATTTTGATGACGTTTTGCCATCTTGCCCAGCTCGGCTAGCATTGAGTGGCGCCTTGCTGGACACCGACCTTACGTAAAGTAGAGGCTGGAAGTCCCAAGCCTCCCAAGCCCCCCAAGACCTCTAAGATAAGGACGCAACCCCGCCGCCTCTACCAGGCCTCACACCGAGCTCCTTGCCACGGCTAGGAGTGCTTATTGACCCCGCAGCCGGCCGTATGCAAATGATGGCGTTAAAAGCATCTCGCGCTGTGAAGGGGCCAGGCTTTCAGCAGCTGCCCAGGGGATGGTTTTAGAGGGCGACCGCCTAACGAGGGCCAGCAGAAGTAACGTCTTCTTCTTCAAAGAAGCTTGTGTAACTAACCCAATCAGACAGCTGCCCAGGAGCTAACCTCAGTGCTAGGAAGGAGCGGGAGGGAATTGAGGGGGTGGTTGCTGCTAAGGCCCTGAAATAATAATAAGACAGGCAGGAGAGTCTGACGCATGGTGGCGGAAAAGCTGCAGGTGCAAATAGGGAATGTGGTCTCGTGCGAGCAACTTGTGCATG
>NW_027362764.1:692099724-692104724 GCF_046119375.1 Phyllobates terribilis
ATTTACTTTTAATACTAGGCTTCTTTTCACCAGGACCAGCGACTCCCGCATGACTGGAGGCAACCACCGCTGACCTGGAGGCAACCACCGGTAACCTGGAGGCCAGTTTACAGCACAACCCAAGCAAAACACCTTTGGAGGCCACACGACCCCCCCGAAGAGCAGCTCAAATTCACTCGCAACCATCTCACCCTCTTCCTTCATTCACTCCTGGGCGTTTCGCTCCACCCCAAGTTGCGGGTCCAGCTTGCTCTTTCTGTCACATCCCCGCGATGAACGGTTTAGCCTGCAGGAGACCCTGCACCGAGCCATTTTTAAACACATCTGATGCAGCAGGTGTTTCATTGCTCAACAAACAACACCTATAGGGACGGCACAGCCTATGCATCGGTCCTTCGGAGACCGCCCCAGAACGGCCAGAGTTCTCGTCCCCACGCGAGCCTGAGGAAGGCTGGCCGGGCGATGGGCCAAGCAGCATCTACTGGCCATACCACCTTGGATACGTCCGATCTCGGAAGCAAAGCAGAGATGGGTTCGGAAATACTTGGTTGGGACACCTCCTGAGAACACCAGGTATTGTAGACAATTTTGATGACGTTTTGCCATCTTGCCCAGCTCGGCTAGCATTGAGTGGCGCCTTGCTGGACACCGACCTTACGTAAAGTAGAGGCTGGAAGTCCCAAGCCTCCCAAGCCCCCCAAGACCTCTAAGATAAGGACGCAACCCCGCCGCCTCTACCAGGCCTCACACCGAGCTCCTTGCCACGGCTAGGAGTGCTTATTGACCCCGCAGCCGGCCGTATGCAAATGATGGCGTTAAAAGCATCTCGCGCTGTGAAGGGGCCAGGCTTTCAGCAGCTGCCCAGGAGATGGTTTTAGAGGGCGACCGCCTAACGAGGGCCAGCAGAAGTAACGTCTTCTTCTTCAAAGAAGCTTGTGTAACTAACCCAATCAGACAGCTGCCCAGGAGCTAACCTCAGTGCTAGGAAGGAGCGGGAGGGAATTGAGGGGGTGGTTCCTGCTAAGGCCCTGAAATAATAATAAGACAGGCAGGAGAGTCTGACGCATGGTGGCGGAAAAGCTGCAGGTGCAAATAGGGAATGTGGTCTCGTGCGAGCAACTTGTGCATGCTCACTGTGTGTGAGTGTGCGCTTCCTAGGTACGGCGCGCTGCAGACAGTCAAAAGGGTTGCTCCCTTTCATTAAAAGTTAATCCCCGGCTGCAGGCTATTAGAAAGCAACTAACCGCGCTCTACTCACCCTACCCAGGTCTACCGGTGAGTCTCGCCGCTGCTCCCGGCCTGTGGCATTGGCCGCGACGCTGACGTTCCGTCGACAGCGCGGCAGCCGATCAGTGAGCTCAGCGGCTCTGAGCGGGGCGTTCTGTCTACAAGACCTTTTTAAGGAGCCAGCAAAAAAGTGAAGAGAAAAGAAAGCACAAAAGCACCTTGTCTTACTAAGCACTGGAAAGGGCAGCCGGCAACCGGACGTCAAAGTGGAAAAGCAGCAAGTGAGAGGCCTGTCTCTGCCTGTCTCTGCCTGTCTCTGCCTGTCTCTGCCTGTCTCTGCCTGTCTCTGCCTGTCTCTGCCTGTCTCTGCCTGTCTCTGCCTGTCTCTGCCTGTCTCTGCCTGTCTCTGCCTGTCTCTGCCTACGGCCACACCACCCTGAACACACCCGATCTCGTCTGATCTCGGAAGCTAAGCAGGGTCAGGCCTGGTTAGTACTTGGATGGGAGGCTGCCTGGGAATACCAGGTGCTGTAGGCTTTTGCTTTTTCTTACTTCCACCAGCAGGGGTCACTCTCCTCTATGCCTTTTTTCCATTCCTTTTTTCACAAGCGCACACATGCTCCTTTCTTCTTTTCATTTGCTTTCTCTCTTGCGCTATTTAATCCTTGCAAAATACCAGCATCCTTCTCATCACCGTGGGCCTCCAGCATTGCTGCTTATTTACTTTTAATACTAGGCTTCTTTTCACCAGGACCAGCGACTCCCGCATGACTGGAGGCAACCACCGCTGACCTGGAGGCAACCACCGGTAACCTGGAGGCCAGTTTACAGCACAACCCAAGCAAAACACCTTTGCAGGCCACACGACCCCCCCGAAGAGCAGCTCAAATTCACTCGCAACCATCTCACCCTCTTCCTTCATTCACTCCTGGGCGTTTCGCTCCACCCCAAGTTGCGGGTCCAGCTTGCTCTTTCTGTCACATCCCCGCGATGAACGGTTTAGCCTGCAGGAGAACCTGCGCCGAGCCATTTTTAAACACATCTGATGCGGCAGGTGTTTCATTGCTCAACAAACAACACCTATAGGGACGGCACAGCCTATGCATCGGTCCTTCGGAGACCGCCCCAGAACGGCCAGAGTTCTCGTCCCCACGCGAGCCTGAGGAAGGCTGGCCGGGCGATGGGCCAAGCAGCGTCTACTGGCCATACCACCTTGGATACGTCCGATCTCGGAAGCAAAGCAGAGATGGGTTCGGAAATACTTGGTTGGGACACCTCCTGAGAACACCAGGTATTGTAGACAATTTTGATGACGTTTTGCCATCTTGCCCAGCTCGGCTAGCATTGAGTGGCGCCTTGCTGGACACCGACCTTACGTAAAGTAGAGGCTGGAAGTCCCAAGCATCCCAAGCCCCCCAAGACCTCTAAGATAAGGACGCAACCCCGCCGCCTCTACCAGGCCTCACACCGAGCTCCTTGCCACGGCTAGGAGTGCTTATTGACCCCGCAGCCGTCCGTATGCAAATGATGGCGTTAAAAGCATCTCGCGCTGTGAAGGGGCCAGGCTTTCAGCAGCTGCCCAGGGGATGGTTTTAGAGGGCGACCGCCTAACGAGGGCCAGCAGAAGTAACGTCTTCTTCTTCAAAGAATCTTGTGTAACTAACCCAATCAGACAGCTGCCCAGGAGCTAACCTCAGTGCTAGGAAGGAGCGGGAGAGAATTGAGGGGGTGGTTCCTGCTAAGGCCCTGAAATAATAATAAGACAGGCAGGAGAGTCTGACGCATGGTGGCGGAAAAGCTGCAGGTGCAAATAGGGAATGTGGTCTCGTGCGAGCAACTTGTGCATGCTCGCTGTGTGTGAGTGTGCGCTTCCTAGGTACGGCGCGCTGCAGACAGTCAAAAGGGTTGCTCCCTTTCATTAAAAGTTAATCCCCGGCTGCAGGCTATTAGAAAGCAACTAACCGCGCTCTACTCACCCTACCCAGGTCTACCGGTGAGTCTCGCCGCTGCTCCCGGCCTGTGGCATTGGCCGCGACGCTGACGTTCCGTCGACAGCGCGGCAGCCGATCAGTGAGCTCAGCGGCTCTGAGCGGGGCGTTCTGTCTACAAGACCTTTTTAAGGAGCCAGCAAAAAAGTGAAGAGAAAAGAAAGCACAAAAGCACCTTGTCTTACTAAGCACTGGAAAGGGCAGCCGGCAACCGGACGTCAAAGTGGAAAAGCAGCAAGTGAGAGGCCTGTCTCTGCCTACGGCCACACCACCCTGAACATGCCCGATCTCGTCTGATCTCAGAAGCTAAGCAGGGTAGGGCCTGGTTAGTACTTGGATGGGAGACCGCCTGGGAATACCAGGTGCTGTAGGCTTTTGCCTTTTCTTACTTCCACCAGCAGGGGTCACTCTCCTCTTTGCCTTTTTTCCATTCCTTTTTTCACAAGCGCACACATGCTCCTTTCTTCTTTTCATTTGCTTTCTCTCTTGCGCTATTTAATCCTTGCAAAATACCAGCATCCTTCTCATCACCGTGGGCCTCCAGCATTGTTGCTTATTTACTTTTAATACTAGGCTTCTTTTCACCAGGACCAGCGACTCCCGCATGACTGGAGGCAACCACCGCTGACCTGGAGGCAATCACCGGTAACCTGGAGGCCAGTTTACAGCACAACCCAAGCAAAACACCTTTGCAGGCCACACGACCCCCCCGAAGAGCAGCTCAAATTCACTCGCAACCATCTCACCCTCTTCCTTCATTCACTCCTGGGCGTTTCGCTCCACCCCAAGTTGCGGGTCCAGCTTGCTCTTTCTGTCACATCCCCGCGATGAACGGTTTAGCCTGCAGGAGACCCTGCGCCGAGCCATTTTTAAACACATCTGATGCGGCAGGTGTTTCATTGCTCAACAAACAACACCTATAGGGACGGCACAGCCTATGCATCGGTCCTTCGGAGACCGCCCCAGAACGGCCAGAGTTCTCGTCCCCACGCGAGCCTGAGGAAGGCTGGCCGGGCGATGGGCCAAGCAGCGTCTACTGGCCATACCACCTTGGATACGTCCGATCTCGGAAGCAAAGCAGAGATGGGTTCGGAAATACTTGGTTGGGACACCTCCTGAGAACACCAGGTATTGTAGACAATTTTGATGACGTTTTGCCATCTTGCCCAGCTCGGCTAGCATTGAGTGGCGCCTTGCTGGACACCGACCTTACGTAAAGTAGAGGCTGGAAGTCCCAAGCATCCCAAGCCCCCCAAGACCTCTAAGATAAGGACGCAACCCCGCCGCCTCTACCAGGCCTCACACCGAGCTCCTTGCCACGGCTAGGAGCGCTTATTGACCCCGCAGCCGGCCGTATGCAAATGATGGCGTTAAAAGCATCTCGCGCTGTGAAGGGGCCAGGCTTTCAGCAGCTGCCCAGGGGATGGTTTTAGAGGGCGACCGCCTAACGAGGGCCAGCAGAAGTAACGTCTTCTTCTTCAAAGAATCTTGTGTAACTAACCCAATCAGACAGCTGCCCAGGAGCTAACCTCAGTGCTAGGAAGGAGCGGGAGGGAATTGAGGGGGTGGTTCCTGCTAAGGCCCTGAAATAATAATAAGACAGGCAGGAGAGTCTGACGCATGGTGGCGGAAAAGCTGCAGGTGCAAATAGGGAATGTGGTCTCGTGCGAGCAACTTGTGCATGCTCGCTGTGTGTGAGTGTGCGCTTCCTAGGTACGGCGCGCTGCAGACAGTCAAAAGGGTTGCTCCCTTTCATTAAAAGTTAATCCCCGGCTGCAGGCTATT
>NW_027362764.1:692112224-692199724 GCF_046119375.1 Phyllobates terribilis
TGTCTTACTAAGCACTGGAAAGGGCAGCCGGCAACCGGACGTCAAAGTGGAAAAGCAGCAAGTGAGAGGCCTGTCTCTGCCTATGGCCACACCACCCTGAACACGCCCGATCTTGTCTGATCTCGGAAGCTAAGCAGGGTTGGGCCTGGTTAGTACTTGGATGGGAGACCGCCTGGGAATACTAGGTGCTGTAGGCTTTTGCCTTTTCTTACTTCCACCAGCAGGGGTCAATCTCCTCTATGCCTTTTTTCCATTCCTTTTTTCACAAGCGCACACATGCTCCTTTCTTCTTTTCATTTGCTTTCTCTCTTGCGCTATTTAATCCTTGCAAAATACCAGCATCCTTCTCATCACCGTGGGCCTCCAGCATTGTTGCTTATTTACTTTTAATACTAGGCTTCCTTTCACCAGGACCAGCGACTCCCGCATGACTGGAGGCAACCACCGCTGACCTGGAGGCAACCACCGGTAACCTGGAGGCCAGTTTACAGCACAACCCAAGCAAAACACCTTTGCAGGCCACACGACCCCCCCGAAGAGCAGCTCAAATTCACTCGCAACCATCTCACCCTCTTCCTTCATTCACTCCTGGGCGTTTCGCTCCACCCCAAGTTGCGGGTCCAGCTTGCTCTTTCTGTCACATCCCCGCGATGAACGGTTTAGCCTGCAGGAGACCCTGCGCCGAGCCATTTTTAAACACATCTGATGCGGCAGGTGTTTCATTGCTCAACAAACAACACCTATAGGGACGGCACAGCCTATGCATCGGTCCTTCGGAGACCGCCCCAGAACGGCCAGAGTTCTCGTCCCCACGCGAGCCTGAGGAAGGCTGGCCAGGCGATGGGCCAAGCAGCGTCTACTGGCCATACCACCTTGGCTACGTCCGATCTCGGAAGCAAAGCAGAGATGGGTTCGGAAATACTTGGTTGGGACACCTCCTGAGAACACCAGGTATTGTAGACAATTTTGATGACGTTTTGCCATCTTGCCCAGCTCGGCTAGCATTGAGTGGCGCCTTGCTGGACACCGACCTTACGTAAAGTAGAGGCTGGAAGTCCCAAGCATCCCAAGCCCCCCAAGACCTCTAAGATAAGGACGCAACCCCGCCGCCTCTACCAGGCCTCACACCGAGCTCCTTGCCACGGCTAGGAGCGCTTATTGACCCCGCAGCCGGCCGTATGCAAATGATGGCGTTAAAAGCATCTCGCGCTGTGAAGGGGCCAGGCTTTCAGCAGCTGCCCAGGGGATGGTTTTAGAGGGCGACCGCCTAACGAGGGCCAGCAGAAGTAACGTCTTCTTCTTCAAAGAATCTTGTGTAACTAACCCAATCAGACAGCTGCCCAGGAGCTAACCTCAGTGCTAGGAAGGAGCGGGAGAGAATTGAGGGGGTGGTTCCTGCTAAGGCCCTGAAATAATAATAAGACAGGCAGGAGAGTCTGACGCATGGTGGCGGAAAAGCTGCAGGTGCAAATAGGGAATGTGGTCTCGTGCGAGCAACTTGTGCATGCTCGCTGTGTGTGAGTGTGCGCTTCCTAGGTACGGCGCGCTGCAGACAGTCAAAAGGGTTGCTCCCTTTCATTAAAAGTTAATCCCCGGCTGCAGGCTATTAGAAAGCAACTAACCGCGCTCTACTCACCCTACCCAGGTCTACCGGTGAGTCTCGCCGCTGCTCCCGGCCTGTGGCATTGGCCGCGACGCTGACGTTCCGTCGACAGCGCGGCAGCCGATCAGTGAGCTCAGCGGCTCTGAGCGGGGCGTTCTGTCTACAAGACCTTTTTAAGGAGCCAGCAAAAAAGTGAAGAGAAAAGAAAGCACAAAAGCACCTTGTCTTACTAAGTACTGGAAAGGGCAGCCGGCAACCGGACGTCAAAGTGGAAAAGCAGCAAGTGAGAGGCCTGTCTCTGCATACGGCCACACCACCCTGAACACACCCGATCTCGTCTGATCTCGGAAGCTAAGCAGGGTTGGGCCTGGTTAGTACTTGGATGGGAGAATGCCTGGGAATACCAGGTGCTGTAGGCTTTTGCCTTTTCTTACTTCCACCAGCAGGGGTCACTCTCCTCTATGCCTTTTTTCCATTCCTTTTTTCACAAGCGCACACATGCTCCTTTCTTCTTTTCATTTGCTTTCTCTCTTGCGCTATTTAATCCTTGCAAAATACCAGCATCCTTCTCATCACCGTGGGCCTCCAGCATTGTTGCTTATTTACTTTTAATACTAGGCTTCCTTTCACCAGGACCAGCGACTCCCGCATGACTGGAGGCAACCACCGCTGACCTGGAGGCAACCACCAGTAACCTGGAGGCCAGTTTACAGCACAACCCAAGCAAAACACCTTTGCAGGCCACACGACCCCCCCGAAGAGCAGCTCAAATTCACTCGCAACCATCTCACCCTCTTCCTTCATTCACTCCTGGGCGTTTCGCTCCACCCCAAGTTGCGGGTCCAGCTTGCTCTTTCTGTCACATCCCCGCGATGAACGGTTTAGCCTGCAGGAGACCCTGCGCCGAGCCATTTTTAAACACATCTGATGCGGCAGGTGTTTCATTGCTCAACAAACAACACCTATAGGGACGGCACAGCCTATGCATCGGTCCTTCGGAGACCGCCCCAGAACGGCCAGAGTTCTCGTCCCCACGCGAGCCTGAGGAAGGCTGGCCAGGCGATGGGCCAAGCAGCGTCTACTGGCCATACCACCTTGGATACGTCCGATCTCGGAAGCAAAGCAGAGATGGGTTCGGAAATACTTGGTTGGGACACCTCCTGAGAACACCAGGTATTGTAGACAATTTTGATGACGTTTTGCCATCTTGCCCAGCTCGGCTAGCATTGAGTGGCGCCTTGCTGGACACCGACCTTACGTAAAGTAGAGGCTGGAAGTCCCAAGCATCCCAAGCCCCCCAAGACCTCTAAGATAAGGACGCAACCCCGCCGCCTCTACCAGGCCTCACACCGAGCTCCTTGCCACGGCTAGGAGTGCTTATTGACCCCGCAGCCGGCCGTATGCAAATGATGGTGTTAAAAGCATCTCGCGCTGTGAAGGGGCCAGGCTTTCAGCAGCTGCCCAGGGGATGGTTTTAGAGGGCGACCGCCTAACGAGGGCCAGCAGAAGTAACGTCTTCTTCTTCAAAGAATCTTGTGTAACTAACCCAATCAGACAGCTGCCCAGGAGCTAACCTCAGTGCTAGGAAGGAGCGGGAGAGAATTGAGGGGGTGGTTCCTGCTAAGGCCCTGAAATAATAATAAGACAGGCAGGAGAGTCTGACGCATGGTGGCGGAAAAGCTGCAGGTGCAAATAGGGAATGTGGTCTCGTGCGAGCAACTTGTGCATGCTCGCTGTGTGTGAGTGTGCGCTTCCTAGGTACGGCGCGCTGCAGACAGTCAAAAGGGTTGCTCCCTTTCATTAAAAGTTAATCCCCGGCTGCAGGCTATTAGAAAGCAACTAACCGCGCTCTACTCACCCTACCCAGGTCTACCGGTGAGTCTCGCCGCTGCTCCCGGCCTGTGGCATTGGCCGCGACGCTGACGTTCCGTCGACAGCGCGGCAGCCGATCAGTGAGCTCAGCGGCTCTGAGCGGGGCGTTCTGTCTACAAGACCTTTTTAAGGAGCCAGCAAAAAAGTGAAGAGAAAAGAAAGCACAAAAGCACCTTGTCTTACTAAGCACTGGAAAGGGCAGCCGGCAACCGGACGTCAAAGTGGAAAAGCAGCAAGTGAGAGGCCTGTCTCTGCATACGGCCACACCACCCTGAACACACCCGATCTCGTCTGATCTCGGAAGCTAAGCAGGGTTGGGCCTGGTTAGTACTTGGATGGGAGAATGCCTGGGAATACCAGGTGCTGTAGGCTTTTGCCTTTTCTTACTTCCACCAGCAGGGGTCACTCTCCTCTATGCCTTTTTTCCATTCCTTTTTTCACAAGCGCACACATGCTCCTTTCTTCTTTTCATTTGCTTTCTCTCTTGCGCTATTTAATCCTTGCAAAATACCAGCATCCTTCTCATCACCGTGGGCCTCCAGCATTGTTGCTTATTTACTTTTAATACTAGGCTTCCTTTCACCAGGACCAGCGACTCCCGCATGACTGGAGGCAACCACCGCTGACCTGGAGGCAACCACCAGTAACCTGGAGGCCAGTTTACAGCACAACCCAAGCAAAACACCTTTGCAGGCCACACGACCCCCCCGAAGAGCAGCTCAAATTCACTCGCAACCATCTCACCCTCTTCCTTCATTCACTCCTGGGCGTTTCGCTCCACCCTAAGTTGCGGGTCCAGCTTGCTCTTTCTGTCACATCCCCGCGATGAACGGTTTAGCCTGCAGGAGACCCTGCGCCGAGCCATTTTTAAACACATCTGATGCGGCAGGTGTTTCATTGCTCAACAAACAACACCTATAGGGACGGCACAGCCTATGCATCGGTCCTTCGGAGACCGCCCCAGAACGGCCAGAGTTCTCGTCCCCACGCGAGCCTGAGGAAGGCTGGCCAGGCGATGGGCCAAGCAGCGTCTACTGGCCATACCACCTTGGATACGTCCGATCTCGGAAGCAAAGCAGAGATGGGTTCGGAAATACTTGGTTGGGACACCTCCTGAGAACACCAGGTATTGTAGACAATTTTGATGACGTTTTGCCATCTTGCCCAGCTCGGCTAGCATTGAGTGGCGCCTTGCTGGACACCGACCTTACGTAAAGTAGAGGCTGGAAGTCCCAAGCATCCCAAGCCCCCCAAGACCTCTAAGATAAGGACGCAACCCCGCCGCCTCTACCAGGCCTCACACCGAGCTCCTTGCCACGGCTAGGAGTGCTTATTGACCCCGCAGCCGGCCGTATGCAAATGATGGTGTTAAAAGCATCTCGCGCTGTGAAGGGGCCAGGCTTTCAGCAGCTGCCCAGGGGATGGTTTTAGAGGGCGACCGCCTAACGAGGGCCAGCAGAAGTAACGTCTTCTTCTTCAAAGAATCTTGTGTAACTAACCCAATCAGACAGCTGCCCAGGAGCTAACCTCAGTGCTAGGAAGGAGCGGGAGGGAATTGAGGGGGTGGTTCCTGCTAAGGCCCTGAAATAATAATAAGACAGGCAGGAGAGTCTGACGCATGGTGGCGGAAAAGCTGCAGGTGCAAATAGGGAATGTGGTCTCGTGCGAGCAACTTGTGCATGCTCGCTGTGTGTGAGTGTGCGCTTCCTAGGTACGGCGCGCTGCAGACAGTCAAAAGGGTTGCTCCCTTTCATTAAAAGTTAATCCCCGGCTGCAGGCTATTAGAAAGCAACTAACCGCGCTCTACTCACCCTACCCAGGTCTACCGGTGAGTCTCGCCGCTGCTCCCGGCCTGTGGCATTGGCCGCGACGCTGACGTTCCGTCGACAGCGCGGCAGCCGATCAGTGAGCTCAGCGGCTCTGAGCGGGGCGTTCTGTCTACAAGACCTTTTTAAGGAGCCAGCAAAAAAGTGAAGAGAAAAGAAAGCACAAAAGCACCTTGTCTTACTAAGCACTGGAAAGGGCAGCCGGCAACCGGACGTCAAAGTGGAAAAGCAGCAAGTGAGAGGCCTGTCTCTGCCTACGGCCACACCACCCTGAACACGCCCGATCTCGTCTGATCTCGGAAGCTCAGCAGGGTCGGGCCTGGTTAGTACTTGGATGGGAGACCGCCTGGGAATACCAGGTGCTGTAGGCTTTTGCCTTTTCTTACTTCCACCAGCAGGGGTCACTCTCCTCTATGCCTTTTTTCCATTCCTTTTTTCACAAGCGCACACATGCTCCTTTCTTCTTTTCATTTGCTTTCTCTCTTGCGCTATTTAATCCTTGCAAAATACCAGCATCCTTCTCATCACCGTGGGCCTCCAGCATTGTTGCTTATTTACTTTTAATACTAGGCTTCTTTTCACCAGGACCAGCGACTCCCGCATGACTGGAGGCAACCACCGCTGACCTGGAGGCAACCACCGGTAACCTGGAGGCCAGTTTACAGCACAACCCAAGCAAAACACCTTTGCAGGCCACACGACCCCCCCGAAGAGCAGCTCAAATTCACTCGCAACCATCTCACCCTCTTCCTTCATTCACTCCTGGGCGTTTCGCTCCACCCCAAGTTGCGGGTCCAGCTTGCTCTTTCTGTCACATCCCCGCGATGAACGGTTTAGCCTGCAGGAGACCCTGCGCCGAGCCATTTTTAAACACATCTGATGCGGCAGGTGTTTCATTGCTCAACAAACAACACCTATAGGGACGGCACAGCCTATGCATCGGTCCTTCGGAGACCGCCCCAGAACGGCCAGAGTTCTCGTCCCCACGCGAGCCTGAGGAAGGCTGGCCGGGCGATGGGCCAAGCAGCGTCTACTGGCCATACCACCTTGGATATGTCCGATCTCGGAAGCAAAGCAGAGATGGGTTCGGAAATACTTGGTTGGGACACCTCCTGAGAACACCAGGTATTGTAGACAATTTTGATGACGTTTTGCCATCTTGCCCAGCTCGGCTAGCATTGAGTGGCGCCTTGCTGGACACCGACCTTACGTAAAGTAGAGGCTGGAAGTCCCAAGCATCCCAAGCCCCCCAAGACCTCTAAGATAAGGACGCAACCCCGCCGCCTCTACCAGGCCTCACACCGAGCTCCTTGCCACGGCTAGGAGTGCTTATTGACCCCGCAGACGGCCGTATGCAAATGATGGCGTTAAAAGCATCTCGCGCTGTGAAGGGGCCAGGCTTTCAGCAGCTGCCCAGGGGATGGTTTTAGAGGGCGACCGCCTAACGAGGGCCAGCAGAAGTAACGTCTTCTTCTTCAAAGAATCTTGTGTAACTAACCCAATCAGACAGCTGCCCAGGAGCTAACCTCAGTGCTAGGAAGGAGCGGGAGGGAATTGAGGGGGTGGTTCCTGCTAAGGCCCTGAAATAATAATAAGACAGGCAGGAGAGTCTGACGCATGGTGGCGGAAAAGCTGCAGGTGCAAATAGGGAATGTGGTCTCGTGCGAGCAACTTGTGCATGCTCGCTGTGTGTGAGTGTGCGCTTCCTAGGTACGGCGCGCTGCAGACAGTCAAAAGGGTTGCTCCCTTTCATTAAAAGTTAATCCCCGGCTGCAGGCTATTAGAAAGCAACTAACCGCGCTCTACTCACCCTACCCAGGTCTACCGGTGAGTCTCGCCGCTGCTCCCGGCCTGTGGCATTGGCCGCGACGCTGACGTTCCGTCGACAGCGCGGCAGCCGATCAGTGAGCTCAGCGGCTCTGAGCGGGGCGTTCTGTCTACAAGACCTTTTTAAGGAGCCAGCAAAAAAGTGAAGAGAAAAGAAAGCACAAAAGCACCTTGTCTTACTAAGCACTGGAAAGGGCAGCCGGCAACCGGACGTCAAAGTGGAAAAGCAGCAAGTGAGAGACCTGTCTCTGCCTACGGCCACACCACCCTGAACATGCCCGATCTCGTCTGATCTCAGAAGCTAAGCAGGGTCGGGCCTGGTTAGTACTTGGATGGGAGACCGCCTGGGAATACCAGGTGCTGTAGGCTTTTGCCTTTTCTTACTTCCACCAGCAGGGGTCACTCTCCTCTTTGCCTTTTTTCCATTCCTTTTTTCACAAGCGCACACATGCTCCTTTCTTCTTTTCATTTGCTTTCTCTCTTGCGCTATTTAATCCTTGCAAAATACCAGCATCCTTCTCATCACCGTGGGCCTCCAGCATTGTTGCTTATTTACTTTTAATACTAGGCTTCTTTTCACCAGGACCAGCGACTCCCGCATGACTGGAGGCAACCACCGCTGACCTGGAGGCAACCACCGGTAACCTGGAGGCCAGTTTACAGCACAACCCAAGCAAAACACCTTTGCAGGCCACACGACCCCCCCGAAGAGCAGCTCAAATTCACTCGCAACCATCTCACCCTCTTCCTTCATTCACTCCTGGGCGTTTCGCTCCACCCCAAGTTGCGGGTCCAGCTTGCTCTTTCTGTCACATCCCCGCGATGAACGGTTTAGCCTGCAGGAGACCCTGCGCCGAGCCATTTTTAAACACATCTGATGCGGCAGGTGTTTCATTGCTCAACAAACAACACCTATAGGGACGGCACAGCCTATGCATCGGTCCTTCTGAGACCGCCCCAGAACGGCCAGAGTTCTCGTCCCCACGCGAGCCTGAGGAAGGCTGGCCGGGCGATGGGCCAAGCAGCGTCTACTGGCCATACCACCTTGGATACGTCCGATCTCGGAAGCAAAGCAGAGATGGGTTCGGAAATACTTGGTTGGGACACCTCCTGAGAACACCAGGTATTGTAGACAATTTTGATGACGTTTTGCCATCTTGACCAGCTCGGCTAGCATTGAGTGGCGCCTTGCTGGACACCGACCTTACGTAAAGTAGAGGCTGGAAGTCCCAAGCATCCCAAGCCCCCCAAGACCTCTAAGATAAGGACGCAACCCCGCCGCCTCTACCAGGCCTCACACCGAGCTCCTTGCCACGGCTAGGAGCGCTTATTGACCCCGCAGCCGGCCGTATGCAAATGATGGCGTTAAAAGCATCTCGCGCTGTGAAGGGGCCAGGCTTTCAGCAGCTGCCCAGGGGATGGTTTTAGAGGGCGACCGCCTAACGAGGGCCAGCAGAAGTAACGTCTTCTTCTTCAAAGAATCTTGTGTAACTAACCCAATCAGACAGCTGCCCAGGAGCTAACCTCAGTGCTAGGAAGGAGCGGGAGGGAATTGAGGGGGTGGTTCCTGCTAAGGCCCTGAAATAATAATAAGACAGGCAGGAGAGTCTGACGCATGGTGGCGGAAAAGCTGCAGGTGCAAATAGGGAATGTGGTCTCGTGCGAGCAACTTGTGCATGCTCGCTGTGTGTGAGTGTGCGCTTCCTAGGTACGGCGCGCTGCAGACAGTCAAAAGGGTTGCTCCCTTTCATTAAAAGTTAATCCCCGGCTGCAGGCTATTAGAAAGCAACTAACCGTGCTCTACTCACCCTACCCAGGTCTACCGGTGAGTCTCGCCGCTGCTCCCGGCCTGTGGCATTGGCCGCGACGCTGACGTTCCGTCGACAGCGCGGCAGCCGATCAGTGAGCTCAGCGGCTCTGAGCGGGGCGTTCTGTCTACAAGACCTTTTTAAGGAGCCAGCAAAAAAGTGAAGAGAAAAGAAAGCACAAAAGCACCTTGTCTTACTAAGCACTGGAAAGGGCAGCCGGCAACCGGACGTCAAAGTGGAAAAGCAGCAAGTGAGAAGCCTGTCTCTGCCTACGGCCACACCACCCTGAACACGCCCGATCTCGTCTGATCTCGGGCCTGGTTAGTACTTGGATGGGAGACTGCCTGGGAATACCAGGTGCTGTAGGCTTTTGCCTTTTCTTACTTCCACCAGCAGGGGTCACTCTCCTCTATGCCTTTTTTCCATTCCTTTTTTCACAAGCGCACACATGCTCCTTTCTTCTTTTCATTTGCTTTCTCTCTTGCGCTATTTAATCCTTGCAAAATACCAGCATCCTTCTCATCACCGTGGGCCTCCAGCATTGTTGCTTATTTACTTTTAATACTAGGCTTCTTTTCACCAGGACCAGCGACTCCCGCATGACTGGAGGCAACCACCGCTGACCTGGAGGCAACCACCGGTAACCTGGAGGCCAGTTTACAGCACAACCCAAGCAAAACACCTTTGCAGGCCACACGACCCCCCCGAAGAGCAGCTCAAATTCACTCGCAACTGACGCGCCCCTGGGCCTGTGTCGCGCTGCGCTGCGCATGCGGGAGCTTACCCGGAGCCGGATCTGTGGAGGGTTGTAGTCTCGTGGCGGTGACCCGGTCCGTGCCCAGGGAGTCAAACTAGACGGCAGTCCATTAGTAGTAAATGGTTGATGACTACGCCACCCGTTGAGTGCAGCCAGGGGGCTGCTGCTGCAGGGCAGACCGCTGAGGCCGATGGTGGGATTGTGCAGCGTAGATGGTATAACCCCCAACGGGAGGGGTATGGCCTCAGGGCAGCAGATGTGGATGATGGGGGTAGCAGGAACCACTCAGAGACGGTACGGTGTAGTTCAGGGTCTTTACTGGTAACAACAAAAGACCCTCCCGGAGTACTTGCTAGCGGATGGGGCCTGGTCAGTCCTTGAGCAGATGGGATCTCCCCTGGCCAGGCGTAGTTGTAGGCCTCCCAAACTGACTGTACTCTTCTGGCTACCTTGCTAGGAGCTGATGTAAGTAGCCCACGTCCCTGAGTGTACCGTGTGGTGCTCACCCGTATGGCCGGTGACTCGGGGCCTTCTAATGGCTTCCGCTCCACGATGGCGGTGCTGGTCCCACGCGTGTGACCGTGCCTTCGGGCTTCTGGGCCAGAGGACCTGAAATCCCCTGCCTGACGGATTCTGCTGCTGGGCAGGAATTAGTCCCCACAGCCTCGGACTCCGGGTCCGGTAAAAAGTCTTCTTAGTCAGGGCGAACTCTGCAGCTGCCAGCCCCTGACTCCTTGTAACTGCTGTTTCTTCCTATGCTGTTTCTACTTCTTCTCTTCTTCTACTCACTCACCCTGCCTCAGCCCCAGGTTTATATAGGGGAAGTTCTTCCCCTCCCAAGACTGGGCAGGAGGTGTGGCATGCACAGGATCCCTGACTAAAGGACCTCCCACCTGCTCTCAGACATAACATTACGTTACTGTGGCAACCAGACCCCTGGGGTGTCACATTCCCCCCTAGTAAAATTTAGTACTCCGGGACTAAACACATTTAGAAAACATAACAAGGCAAAACATTAATAATACAATAAGAAAACACATAAAGATGGTTACGGCGTGTCCGCAACCGGGTGCAGTCTCTGAAGAAAGCAAGGTGTCCATTTCACCAACACAGGAAGACGTAACCAGGTAGGGGTCTGTTCTACCCCGAGTCCTTGACAGTCTTTAGTCCATCCTGGGTTACGCTCCAACTATATACAAGGATTCCCGGTAAATCCACCAAGGATTCCTAAAAACAACTAGAAATACAAAATTACACACAAGCAACTATAGACAGGTAAACATTATAAAATAGCTTAAACATTTAGATCCTCCAACGTGCGGGTAACTGGCCTCTAGTGGCCCTAGTGGACCTACGGAGCTGACTGTCTGGCCCTGAACTACAGGGTGTAGGAGCTGTCAAGGGTAAACTGGGCAGCTGTCTACCGGCTCTTTGTCTCACTAGGGGTACGGCAGGCTCACTATAAGCAGAGGGTTGATTCTCCTGTTCTACTTGTGTGGAGTCTTCTGCCTCCTGGACCGGCTGTTCTTCCAGCTCTACCCGTTGCTCCGTAGGTTCTTGGGATGATGGTTGGAGGAAGGTGAGTACGGGTACCACAACTGCACCATTGACTTGAGTCCAAGACCGAGGGAAGTCCCCGAGCACGGTACTAACCATATCTTCCCTTTCTCCCACGGGTCGATGGTCTTCTTGTTCCTCTTCAGGGTTCCTCAGTTGTTCGGGACACTTCTTCAGGTGGTCCCGGGATACAATGGCTGTGGTTTCCCCTCCGTCTTTACTGATGGTACAGACCTTCGGGTTCTCGTGGCTTGAGGGCAGTACGGTGTACGGGTCCTTCTCCCACTGGTCATCCAACTTGTGGAGCCGTCTTTTCCTCTTCAAGACCTGCTCTCCGGGTACCAGGGGAACAGCGGGAGCATACTGGTTGTAAGTCTTCTCTTGTCTTTCCCTAGCCTGACAGAGACTTCGCTCCACGCTCTCCTGTACTCTCCGGTACTGCTGCTGCCTCTCTGTGTCCCAGTCTGTTTCTGGTGAAGTGTCCTCAGGTGTCAGGACTCCCATTTCCAGGTCAACAGGTAACTTACCAGGTCTCGCCCTCATTAGGTAAGCCGGGGTACAGTTGGTGGAACCTACCGGGATGTGGTTGTATAGGTCCACCAGATCGGGCAACTTCTCAGGCCACAGACTGCGTTCTTCCAGGGGCAATGTTTTTAGAAGATCCATTACCACCTGGTTCATTTTTTCACAAAGTCCATTAGTTTGCGGATGGTAGGGTGTCGTCCTTATCTTCCGGCAGCCATACAGATTGCAGAATTCCTGGAAGACCTCCGCTTCAAAGGCAGGTCCCTGGTCCGTCAGCACTTGGTCCGGGTACCCGTGTGGACGGCAGAAGTGCTGCTGGAAGGCCCTAGTTGCTGTTTGAGCCGTTAAGTCCTTGACGGGGACGACAACCAAGAACCGGGAGTAATGATCCACGATGGTTAACGCGTAGACGTAGCCACTTCTGCTTGGGGTCAGTTTTACATGATCCAAGGCTACCAGTTCCAACGGTTGCCGGGTGACGATGGACTGCAGGGGAGTCTTCTGGCTGGCCCGGTCCTTCCTTCTCAGATTGCACGGGCCACAGTCTCTGCACCACTTCTCGATGGTTCCCCTCATGCCTACCCAGTGGAACCGCTCGCGCAGCAGGAACTCCAGCTTTTTCCACCCGAAGTGTCCAGCTCCGTCGTGGTATGCCTCCATCACCATGGCTGCGTCTCTTCGGGGCACCACTACTTGCCAGAGTAGTTCATGCGTCCGGGAGTTGACCATTCTGCGGCACAACTTCCCCTTGTAAAGGAATAGTCGACTCTTCTCCGCCCATAGTTGTTTGGCTTCCTCCGGAGCGTCTGGTTCAAGGCGAGCCTCCGGCCGAGTCAGCATCTCCTTCACCAGTCGGACGGCAGGGTCGCTGTCTTGCGTTTCCGCCCAGTTGTAGTGGGGTAAGGGGTTCAACGTAGCAGCCTGCTTACCCCTTACCCGGTGGGAATACTGGATAGTCCCATGACGGTGGAACGCAGGGAGTTCAACTTCTTCCAGTCCCTCCGGATCTTCTCCTTCGTCCGGCAGGTTGGGCATCCTGGACAGGGCGTCCGCGTTAGTATTGGAGCGTCCTGCCCGGTATTTGATTGTGAACTCGTAGTTGGACAGACGGGCCATCCACCTCTGCTCCAGGGCACCGAGTCTTGCCGTGTCCAGGTGTGTCAACGGGTTGTTATCCGTGTATACGGTGAACCGGGAAGAAGCGAGGTAATGCCTAAAGCGCTCGGTGACTGCCCATACCACGGCCAGGAACTCTAGCTTAAATGAGCTGTAATTTTCGGGGTTCCTTTCGGTGGGTCGCAGTTTTCGGCTGGCATAGGAGATTACTCGTTCTCTCCCCTGCTGAATCTGGGACAGTACGGCTCCTAGCCCGATGTTACTGGCGTCGGTGTAGAGGATGAAGGGCTGGCTATAGTCCGGGTACGCCAAGATTTCATCCCCCGTGAGGGCCATCTTCAGCTGGCGGAAGGACTCTTCTTCTAGCTTTTCCCATTTGAAGGGCGGCTTCTGGTTCTTGGCCTTCCGGGACTGGCCTATCAGGAGGTCCTGCATAGGTGCTGCCTTTTTGGTGAAACCGGGAATAAACCTTCGGTAGTAGCCTACCAACCCTAGGAACTGCCGCACTTCTTTTACGCTGGAGGGGCTTGGCCATCCCTTAATTGCGGTGATCTTATCGGGGTCGGGAGCCACTCCGTCAGCGCTCACCACGTGTCCCAGGTATTGCACCTTTGGTTTCAGGAGGTGACACTTGGAGGGTTTCACCTTTAGGCCGTAACTCGCCAGAGCTTCGAACACCTCCGCCAGGTGTTTCAGGTGGTCCTCATAAGTTTTGGAGTATACGATGACATCGTCCAGGTACAACAGGACCGTCTCGAAGTTTCTGTGGCCCAGACAGCACTCCATTAATCGTTGGAAGGTTCCTGGGGCGTTGCAGAGTCCGAACGGCATGCAGGTGAACTCGCTAAGTCCCATCGGGGTGGTGAATGCGGTCTTCTCCCGGTCCGCCTCTGCTACAGGAACCTGCCAGTACCCGCTAGTGAGATCCAAGGTAGAGAAGAAGTTAGCAGATCTTAAAGCAGCCAATGACTCCTCTATCCTTGGTAAGGGGTACGCATCCTTGTGTGTGATACGGTTGATTTTCCGGTAATCTACACACATCCTCATGGTGTTGTCTTTCTTTTTGACTAAAACTAGTGGGGCTGCCCAGGGGCTACAGCTATCCCGGATTACCCCAGCCTCCTTCATGTCTCTAAGCATCCCCTTGGCGTGTTGGTAATGTGCAGGGGGTACGGGTCGATACCTCTCTTTTATGGGAGGATGATCTCCCGTGGGGATGCGGTGTTCTACCCCCTTGACTCGCCCGAAGTCTAACGGGTGTTTACTAAACACTCTCTCATACTCTTGAACCACCCGATAGACTCCTTGTTTCTGATGTGAGGGAGTGGAGTCAGTACCCAGATGTAGTTGCTGACACCAGTCCTCCATGTCTTTCTTAGAGCCGTTACCTTCCTCCGGGTGAGATGGAGGCAAGGGTTCCACAGATTGTATAAAATTTTGATTAGTGGTATATAATTTGGCTAGCGTGGCATACCGGGGCAGGTACACTTCCCTCTCCCCGATATTTATTATGCGAACGGGCACCCTCCCATGGCGTACATTGACCACCCCCCGTGCTGTCAAAATGGTGGGCCTACTGTCTGAGTAAACTGGTTCTACCATTGCCTGGTAATCTCTACCTCTCAGACCAATAGCTGCCCGGCACCAAATCATCATTTCACTTTTTGGGGGCATGGCAATAGGAAAAGGGTCACACATTCTTACGCTACCAATCTCACCGCCGGAGAGTTCCACTTGTTGCCGTTGCATCAGTGCCCGGATCTCTTTCTGGAGCACCCGCTGCTCGCCGGAGCTGGCGTTCTTGGCAACCTGCTGTAAAAGGAAAATCACCTCTGCAAGACAATTTTCAATTACGTTAGTTCCTAGAGTTATTTTTGGGTGACTCTCATGTTTATCAATATCTACAATGATCAGTCCCTGTGCGGCCAGTTCGACTCTACCGATTTTGAGGGTCACCTCTTTAAATCCGATCTGTGGCACGGGCTGGCCATTGCTGGCGATGATACTCAAGTCGTCGTCAGGGTAGCGGGTAATATCCGAGTCATTCCAGTACTGCTTGAAGAGCACGTACGGGATGGTGGTGACCTGTGACCCGGTATCCAGTAGGGCACTCATGGGAATGCCATCCAGTACCACAGGCAAGACTGGACGTCCTCCCACATATCTGTCGCGCCAGTTCGATGGGCCTGGTGATCTTTTTCCTGGGGGTTGGCCCTCTACCCCAGGTTGTGCCCGTTTAAAGAACAGTACCTTTCCATATGTCCGGGTTGATTGCAGCGGCGGCAGATGGGTCGTCCGTCCTCGCTGTATCGGTCACTGAGTCTTCCTCTGGCCGGTGGGGTCCTCCTTGGTCGACGCCACGGGATGTCCTCCGGTCCGGATGCCAGCTGGATCTTCCCTGGGGTGGAAACCTGTAAAGACTGCACAGTTCGGGTTAGCGCAGCAACGCTCTTAACTAGCTCTTGGACCTGATGGTGTAGGTCTGGAGCCGGGTCATTGTCCAAAGCCTGCGCATGAGCTCCCACAGGCCCTGTCGACAAGGGCGCCGCCTCCTGGTGGTAAGTGATAGCTGGGCGCCTGTGGGTCACAACGCCACCCGGTGCTGGTTCTCGGAGCACCCGGATAGCTCTATCCTTGAACTGTGCAAAGTCCAGATGGGGATCCTGTAAGGCCATTGCCCGCAACTGGGTTCGGTGGGCATTGCAATATAAACCCTCTATAAATTGTTCAGTCAACAGCCTGTCCTCGTTTCCCACCCCATCAGGGTCGGTCTGCTTTATGGCCCTCAGGGCCTCTTGTAGGTTTAGTGCATAGTCCCTTATACTCTCATGCGCTCGCTGCTTGCACCCGTAGAATCTAAGCTTGATCTCGGCTGAGGTGCGGGTATCGAAGGTGTCCCTCAGCCGGGTTAGTATCTCTGCGACAGTCCTCCTCCCAGGTGGCCAAGATTTTACTTCTCTTTTGGCTGCCCCGGTTAGTTGGGCCACCAGGATGCTCACTTTTTGCTCTTCTGTGAGGGGGTACACCTGGAAGAGGCTATCCAGCTTTTCTCTAAAGTCATGCAGGGTATGTGACTCCCCTGAGTACTGGGGTAGCCAAGCTGCTCCCGGGATATAGGGCATGGTGAAGGGCATAACTGCAGCAGCGGTAGCGCTGGTGGGGGTTGAGGCAGTGAAGCTCTCCTCCGTATCCGACATCTTCCTCCCCCCTAGTGGACCGTGGCCTACCTTGCGATGATCCTCTTCCGTAGGCCGCGGCTCCGCAGTGGATCGTCAGGGTTGAGGACCTTCCGTCGCGCTCCTGTGACGTCGGCGTCTGCTGGGCTCCTTCCAGGACCTTACGCAACGTCCGGACGTGAGGCGGGGCTTCAGTTCTCGCGCGCTTCCGGAGTCCACGCCCCTCTTCTTCCCGCGCGGCGTCCTCAAGATGGCGTCCAATGGCGGGAAAACTCCACGGATGGCGGGAAGAAGGTCGAAGATGGCGCCGGATGGCGGGAAACCTCCACGGATAGCGGGAATCTTCACCACTGGTAAGTTTGAACAGTCTTTGCTTTTCAGGCACGCAGTACCCGGTGGTTGCGGGCACGAGATCCTGCCGACTACGCCAAAGTTGACGCGCCCCTGGGCCTGTGTCGCGCTGCGCTGCGCATGCGGGAGCTTACCCGGAGCCGGATCTGTGGAGGGTTGTAGTCTCGTGGCGGTGACCCGGTCCGTGCCCAGGGAGTCAAACTAGACGGCAGTCCATTAGTAGTAAATGGTTGATGACTACGCCACCCGTTGAGTGCAGCCAGGGGGCTGCTGCTGCAGGGCAGACCGCTGAGGCCGATGGTGGGATTGTGCAGCGTAGATGGTATAACCCCCAACGGGAGGGGTATGGCCTCAGGGCAGCAGATGTGGATGATGGGGGTAGCAGGAACCACTCAGAGACGGTACGGTGTAGTTCAGGGTCTTTACTGGTAACAACAAAAGACCCTCCCGGAGTACTTGCTAGCGGATGGGGCCTGGTCAGTCCTTGAGCAGATGGGATCTCCCCTGGCCAGGCGTAGTTGTAGGCCTCCCAAACTGACTGTACTCTTCTGGCTACCTTGCTAGGAGCTGATGTAAGTAGCCCACGTCCCTGAGTGTACCGTGTGGTGCTCACCCGTATGGCCGGTGACTCGGGGCCTTCTAATGGCTTCCGCTCCACGATGGCGGTGCTGGTCCCACGCGTGTGACCGTGCCTTCGGGCTTCTGGGCCAGAGGACCTGAAATCCCCTGCCTGACGGATTCTGCTGCTGGGCAGGAATTAGTCCCCACAGCCTCGGACTCCGGGTCCGGTAAAAAGTCTTCTTAGTCAGGGCGAACTCTGCAGCTGCCAGCCCCTGACTCCTTGTAACTGCTGTTTCTTCCTATGCTGTTTCTACTTCTTCTCTTCTTCTACTCACTCACCCTGCCTCAGCCCCAGGTTTATATAGGGGAAGTTCTTCCCCTCCCAAGACTGGGCAGGAGGTGTGGCATGCACAGGATCCCTGACTAAAGGACCTCCCACCTGCTCTCAGACATAACATTACGTTACTGTGGCAACCAGACCCCTGGGGTGTCACACAACCATCTCACCCTCTTCCTTCATTCACTCCTGGGCGTTTCGCTCCACCCCAAGTTGCGGGTCCAGCTTGCTCTTTCTGTCACATCCCCGCGATGAACGGTTTAGCCTGCAGGAGACCCTGCGCCGAGCCATTTTTAAACACATCTGATGCGGCAGGTGTTTCATTGCTCAACAAACAACACCTATAGGGACGGCACAGCCTATGCATCGGTCCTTCGGAGACCGCCCCAGAACGGCCAGAGTTCTCGTCCCCACGCGAGCCTGAGGAAGGCTGGCCGGGCGATGGGCCAAGCAGCGTCTACTGGCCATACCACCTTGGATATGTCCGATCTCGGAAGCAAAGCAGAGATGGGTTCGGAAATACTTGGTTGGGACACCTCCTGAGAACACCAGGTATTGAAGACAATTTTGATGACGTTTTGCCATCTTGCCCAGCTCGGCTAGCATTGAGTGGCGCCTTGCTGGACACCGACCTTACGTAAAGTAGAGGCTGGAAGTCCCAAGCATCCCAAGCCCCCCAAGACCTCTAAGATAAGGACGCAACCCCGCCGCCTCTACCAGGCCTCACACCGAGCTCCTTGCCACGGCTAGGAGTGCTTATTGACCCCGCAGCCGGCCGTATGCAAATGATGGCGTTAAAAGCATCTCGCGCTGTGAAGGGGCCAGGCTTTCAGCAGCTGCCCAGGGGATGGTTTTAGAGGGCGACCGACTAACGAGGGCCAGCAGAAGTAACGTCTTCTTCTTCAAAGAATCTTGTGTAACTAACCCAATCAGACAGCTGCCCAGGAGCTAACCTCAGTGCTAGGAAGGAGCGGGAGGGAATTGAGGGGGTGGTTCCTGCTAAGGCCCTGAAATAATAATAAGACAGACAGGGGAGTCTGACGCATGGTGGCGGAAAAGCTGCAGGTGCAAATAGGGAATGTGGTCTCGTGCGAGCAACTTGTGCATGCTCGCTGTGTGTGAGTGTGCGCTTCCTAGGTACAGCGCGCTGCAGACAGTCAAAAGGGTTGCTCCCTTTCATTAAAAGTTAATCCCCGGCTGCAGGCTATTAGAAAGCAACTAACCGTGCTCTACTCACCCTACCCAGGTCTACCGGTGAGTCTCGCCGCTGCTCCCGGCCTGTGGCATTGGCCGCGACGCTGACGTTCCGTCGACAGCGCGGCAGCCGATCAGTGAGCTCAGCGGCTCTGAGCGGGGCGTTCTGTCTACAAGACCTTTTTAAGGAGCCAGCAAAAAAGTGAAGAGAAAAGAAAGCACAAAAGCACCTTGTCTTACTAAGCACTGGAAAGGGCAGCCGGCAACCGGACGTCAAAGTGGAAAAGTAGCAAGTGAGAGGCCTGTCTCTGCCTACGGTCACACCACCCTGAACACGCCTGATCTCGTCTGATCTCAGAAGATAAGCAGGGTCGGGCCTGGTTAGTACTTGGATGGGAGACCGCCTGGGAATACCAGGTGCTGTAGGCTTTTGCCTTTTCTTACTTCCACCAGCAGGGGTCACTCTCCTCTTTGCCTTTTTTCCATTCCTTTTTTCACAAGCGCACACATGCTCCTTTCTTCTTTTCATTTGCTTTCTCTCTTGCGCTATTTAATCCTTGCAAAATACCAGCATCCTTCTCATCACCGTGGGCCTCCAGCATTGTTGCTTATTTACTTTTAATACTAGGCTTCTTTTCACCAGGACCAGCGACTCCCGCATGACTGGAGGCAACCACCGCTGACCTGGAGGCAACCACCGGTAACCTGGAGGCCAGTTTACAGCACAACCCAAGCAAAACACCTTTGCAGGCCACACGACCCCCCCGAAGAGCAGCTCAAATTCACTCGCAACCATCTCACCCTCTTCCTTCATTCACTCCTGGGCGTTTCGCTCCACCCCAAGTTGCGGGTCCAGCTTGCTCTTTCTGTCACATCCCCGCAATGAACGGTTTAGCCTGCAGGAGACCCTGCGCCGAGCCATTTTTAAACACATCTGATGCGGCAGGTGTTTCATTGCTCAACAAACAACACCTATAGGGACGGCACAGCCTATGCATCGGTCCTTCGGAGACCGCCCCAGAACGGCCAGAGTTCTCGTCCCCACGCGAGCCTGAGGAAGGCTGGCCGGGTGATGGGCCAAGCAGCGTCTACTGGCCATACCACCTTGGATACGTCCGATCTCGGAAGCAAAGCAGAGATGGGTTCGGAAATACTTGGTTGGGACACCTCCTGAGAACACCAGGTATTGTAGACAATTTTGATGACGTTTTGCCATCTTGCCCAGCTCGGCTAGCATTGAGTGGCGCCTTGCTGGACACCGACCTTACGTAAAGTAGAGGCTGGAAGTCCCAAGCATCCCAAGCCCCCCAAGACCTCTAAGATAAGGACGCAACCCCGCCGCCTCTACCAGGCCTCACACCGAGCTCCTTGCCACGGCTAGGAGCGCTTATTGACCCCGCAGCCGGCCGTATGCAAATGATGGCGTTAAAAGCATCTCGCGCTGTGAAGGGGCCAGGCTTTCAGCAGCTGCCCAGGGGATGGTTTTAGAGGGCGACCGCCTAACGAGGGCCAGCAGAAGTAACGTCTTCTTCTTCAAAGAATCTTGTGTAACTAACCCAATCAGACAGCTGCCCAGGAGCTAACCTCAGTGCTAGGAAGGAGCGGGAGGGAATTGAGGGGGTGGTTCCTGCTAAGGCCCTGAAATAATAATAAGACAGGCAGGAGAGTCTGACGCATGGTGGCGGAAAAGCTGCAGGTGCAAATAGGGAATGTGGTCTCGTGCGAGCAACTTGTGCATGCTCGCTGTGTGTGAGTGTGCGCTTCCTAGGTACGGCGCGCTGCAGACAGTCAAAAGGGTTGCTCCCTTTCATTAAAAGTTAATCCCCGGCTGCAGGCTATTAGAAAGCAACTAACCGCGCTCTACTCACCCTACCCAGGTCTACCGGTGAGTCTCGCCGCTGCTCCCGGCCTGTGGCATTGGCCGCGACGCTGACGTTCCGTCGACAGCGCGGCAGCCGATCAGTGAGCTCAGCGGCTCTGAGCGGGGCGTTCTGTCTACAAGACCTTTTTAAGGAGCCAGCAAAAAAGTGAAGAGAAAAGAAAGCACAAAAGCACCTTGTCTTACTAAGCACTGGAAAGGGCAGCCGGCAACCGGACGTCAAAGTGGAAAAGCAGCAAGTGAGAGGCCTGTCTCTGCCTATGGCCACACCACCCTGAACACGCCCGATCTCGTCTGATCTCGGAAGCTAAGCAGGGTTGGGCCTGGTTAGTACTTGGATGGGAGACCGCCTGGGAATACTAGGTGCTGTAGGCTTTTGCCTTTTCTTACTTCCACCAGCAGGGGTCAATCTCCTCTATGCCTTTTTTCCATTCCTTTTTTCACAAGCGCACACATGCTCCTTTCTTCTTTTCATTTGCTTTCTCTCTTGCGCTATTTAATCCTTGCAAAATACCAGCATCCTTCTCATCACCGTGGGCCTCCAGCATTGTTGCTTATTTACTTTTAATACTAGGCTTCTTTTCACCAGGACCAGCGACTCCCGCATGACTGGAGGCAACCACCGGTAACCTGGAGGCCAGTTTACAGCACAACCCAAGCAAAACACCTTTGCAGGCCACACGACCCCCCCGAAGAGCAGCTCAAATTCACTCGCAACCATCTCACCCTCTTCCTTCATTCACTCCTGGGCGTTTCGCTCCACCCCAAGTTGCGGGTCCAGCTTGCTCTTTCTGTCACATCCCCGCGATGAACAGTTTAGCCTGCAGGAGACCCTGCGCCGAGCCATTTTTAAACACATCTGATGCGGCAGGTGTTTCATTGCTCAACAAACAACACCTATAGGGACGGCACAGCCTATGCGTCGGTCGTTCGGAGACCGCCACAGAACGGCCAGAGTTCTCGTCCCCACGCGAGCCTGAGGAAGGCTGGCCGGGCGATGGGCCAAGCAGCGTCTACTGGCCATACCACCTTGGATACGTCCGATCTCGGAAGCAAAGCAGAGATGGGTTCAGAAATACTTGGTTGGGACACCTCCTGAGAACACCAGGTATTGTAGACAATTTTGATGACGTTTTGCCATCTTGCCCAGCTCGGCTAGCATTGAGTGGCGCCTTGCTGGACACCGACCTTACGTAAAGTAGAGGCTGGAAGTCCCAAGCATCCCAAGCCCCCCAAGACCTCTAAGATAAGGACGCAACCCCGCCGCCTCTACCAGGCCTCACACCGAGCTCCTTGCCACGGCTAGGAGTGCTTATTGACCCCGCAGCCGGCCGTATGCAAATGATGGCGTTAAAAGCATCTCGCGCTGTGAAGGGGCCAGGCTTTCAGCAGCTGCCCAGGGGATGGTTTTAGAGGGCGACCGCCTAACGAGGGCCAGCAGAAGTAACGTCTTCTTCTTCAAAGAAGCTTGTGTAACTAACCCAATCAGACAGCTGCCCAGGAGCTAACCTCAGTGCTAGGAAGGAGCGGGAGGGAATTGAGGGGGTGGTTCCTGCTAAGGCCCTGAAATAATAATAAGACAGGCAGGAGAGTCTGACGCATGGTGGCGGAAAAGCTGCAGGTGCAAATAGGGAATGTGGTCTCGTGCGAGCAACTTGTGCATGCTCGCTGTGTGTGAGTGTGCGCATCCTAGGTACGGCGCGCTGCAGACAGTCAAAAGGGTTGCTCCCTTTCATTAAAAGTTAATCCCCGGCTGCAGGCTATTAGAAAGCAACTAACCGCGCTCTACTCACCCTACCCAGGTCTACCGGTGAGTCTCGCCGCTGCTCCCGGCCTGTGGCATTGGCCGCGACGCTGACGTTCCGTCGACAGCGCGGCAGCCGATCAGTGAGCTCAGCGGCTGTGAGCGGGGCGTTCTGTCTACAAGACCTTTTTAAGGAGCCAGCAAAAAAGTGAAGAGAAAGGAAAGCATAAAAGCACCTTGTCTTACTAAGCACTGGAAAGGGCAGCCGGCAACCGGACGTCAAAGTAGAAAAGCAGCAAGTGAGAGGCCTGTTTCTGCCTACGGCCACACCACCCTGAGCACGCCTGATCTCGTCTGATCTCCGATTATAAGCAGGGTTGGGCCTGGTTAGTACTTGGATGGGAGACCGCCTGGGAATACCAGGTGCTGTAGGCTTTTGCTTTTTCTTACTTCCACCAGCAGGGGTCACTCTCCTCTATGCCTTTTTTCCATTCCTTTTTTCACAAGCGCACACATGCTCCTTTCTTCTTTTCATTTGCTTTCTCTCTTGCGCTATTTAATCCTTGCAAAATACCAGCATCCTTCTCATCACCGTGGGCCTCCAGCATTGTTGCTTATTTACTTTTAATACTAGGCTTCTTTTCACCAGGACCAGCGACTCCCGCATGACTGGAGGCAACCACCGCTGACCTGGAGGCAACCACCGGTAACCTGGAGGCCAGTTTACAGCACAACCCAAGCAAAACACCTTTGCAGGCCACACGACCCCCCCGAAGAGCAGCTCAAATTCACTCGCAACCATCTCACCCTCTTCCTTCATTCACTCCTGGGCGTTTCGCTCCACCCCAAGTTGCGGGTCCAGCTTGCTCTTTCTGTCACATCCCCGCGATGAACGGTTTAGCCTGCAGGAGACCCTGCGCCGAGCCATTTTTAAACACATCTGATGCGGCAGGTGTTTCATTGCTCAACAAACAACACCTATAGGGACGGCACAGCCTATGCATCGGTCCTTCGGAGACCGCCCCAGAACGGCCAGAGTTCTCGTCCCCACGCGAGCCTGAGGAAGGCTGGCCGGGCGATGGGCCAAGCAGTGTCTACTGGCCATACCACCTTGGATACGTCCGATCTCGGAAGCAAAGCAGAGATGGGTTCGGAAATACTTGGTTGGGACACCTCCTGAGAACACCAGGTATTGTAGACAATTTTGATGATGTTTTGCCATCTTGCCCAGCTCGGCTAGCATTGAGTGGCGCCTTGCTGGACACCGACCTTACGTAAAGTAGAGGCTGGAAGTCCCAAGCCCCCCAAGACCTCTAAGATAAGGACGCAACCCCGCCGCCTCTACCAGGCCTCACACCGAGCTCCTTGCCACGGCTAGGAGTGCTTATTGACCCCGCAGCCGGCCGTATGCAAATGATGGCGTTAAAAGCATCTCGCGCTGTGAAGGGGCCAGGCTTTCAGCAGCTGCCCAGGGGATGGTTTTAGAGGGCGACCGCCTAACGAGGGCCAGCAGAAGTAACGTCTTCTTCTTCAAAGAAGCTTGTGTAACTAACCCAATCAGACAGCTGCCCAGGAGCTAACCTCAGTGCTAGGAAGGAGCGGGAGGGAATTGAGGGGGTGGTTCCTGCTAAGACCCTGAAATAATAATAAGACAGGCAGGAGAGTCTGACGCATGGTGGCGGAAAAGCTGCAGGTGCAAATAGGGAATGTGGTCTCGTGCGAGCAACTTGTGCATGCTCGCTGTGTGTGAGTGTGCGCTTCCTAGGTACGGCGCGCTGCAGACAGTCAAAAGGGTTGCTCCCTTTCATTAAAAGTTAATCCCCGGCTGCAGGCTATTAGAAAGCAACTAACCGCGCTCTACTCACCCTACCCAGGTCTACCGGTGAGTCTCGCCGCTGCTCCCGGCCTGTGGCATTGGCCGTGACGCTGACGTTCCGTCGACAGCGCGGCAGCCGATCAGTGAGCTCAGCGGCTCTGAGCGGGGCGTTCTGTCTACAAGACCTTTTTAAGGAGCCAGCAAAAAAGTGAAGAGAAAGGAAAGCACAAAAGCACCTTGTCTTACTAAGCACTGGAAAGGGCAGCCGGCAACAGGACGTCAAAGTAGAAAAGCAGCAAGTGAGAGGCTTGTCTCCACCTATGGCCACACCACCCTGAACACACCTGATCTCGTCTGATCTCGGATTATAAGCAGGGTTGGGCCTGGCTAGTACTTGGATGGGAGACCGCCTGGGAATACCAGGTGCTGTAGGCTTTTGCCTTTTCTTACTTCCACCAGCAGGGGTCACTCTCCTCTTTGCCTTTTTTCCATTCCTTTTTTCACAAGCGCACACATGCTCCTTTCTTCTTTTCATTTGCTTTCTCTCTTGCGCTATTTAATCCTTGCAAAATACCAGCATCCTTCTCATCACCGTGGGCCTCCAGCATTGTTGCTTATTTACTTTTAATACTAGGCTTCTTTTCACCAGGACCAGCGACTCCCGCATGACTGGAGGCAACCACCGCTGACCTGGAGGCAACCACCGGTAACCTGGAGGCCAGTTTACAGCACAACCCAAGCAAAACACCTTTGCAGGCCACACGACCCCCCCGAAGAGCAGCTCAAATTCACTCGCAACCATCTCACCCTCTTCCTTCATTCACTCCTGGGCGTTTCGCTCCACCCCAAGTTGCGGGTCCAGCTTGCTCTTTCTGTCACATCCCCGCGATGAACGGTTTAGCCTGCAGGAGACCCTGCGCCGAGCCATTTTTAAACACATCTGATGCGGCAGGTGTTTCATTGCTCAACAAACAACACCTATAGGGACGGCACAGCCTATGCATCGGTCCTTCGGAGACCGCCCCAGAACGGCCAGAGTTCTCGTCCCCACGCGAGCCTGAGGAAGGCTGGCCGGGCGATGGGCCAAGCAGCGTCTACTGGCCATACCACCTTGGATACGTCCGATCTCGGAAGCAAAGCAGAGATGGGTTCGGAAATACTTGGTTGGGACACCTCCTGAGAACACCAGGTATTGTAGACAATTTTGATGACGTTTTGCCATCTTGCCCAGCTCGGCTAACATTGAGTGGCGCCTTGCTGGACACCGACCTTACGTAAAGTAGAGGCTGGAAGTCCCAAGCCTCCCAAGCCCCCCAAGACCTCTAAGATAAGGACGCAACCCCGCCGCCTCTACCAGGCCTCACACCGAGCTCCTTTCCACGGCTAGGAGTGCTTATTGACCCCGCAGCCGGCCGTATGCAAATGATGGCGTTAAAAGCATCTCGCGCTGTGAAGGGGCCAGGCTTTCAGCAGCTGCCCAGGGGATGGTTTTAGAGGGCGACCGCCTAACGAGGGCCAGCAGAAGTAACGTCTTCTTCTTCAAAGAAGCTTGTGTAACTAACCCAATCAGACAGCTGCCCAGGAGCTAACCTCAGTGCTAGGAAGGAGCGGGAGGGAATTGAGGGGGTGGTTCCTGCTAAGGCCCTGAAATAATAATAAGACAGGCAGGAGAGTCTGACGCATGGTGGCGGAAAAGCTGCAGGTGCAAATAGGGAATGTAGTCTCGTGCGAGCAACTTGTGCATGCTCGCTGTGTGTGAGTGTGCGCTTCCTAGGTACGGCGCGCTGCAGACAGTCAAAAGGGTTGCTCCCTTTCATTAAAAGTTAATCCCTGGCTGCAGGCTATTAGAAAGCAACTAACCGCGCTCTACTCACCCTACCCAGGTCTACCGGTGAGTCTCGCCGCTGCTCCCGGCCTGTGGCATTGGCCGCGACGCTGACGTTCCGTCGACAGCGCGGCAGCCGATCAGTGAGCTCAGCGGCTCTGAGCGGGGCGTTCTGTCTACAAGACCTTTTTAAGGAGCCAGCAAAAAAGTGAAGAGAAAGGAAAGCACAAAAGCACCTTGTCTTACTAAGCACTGGAAAGGGCAGCCGGCAACCGGACGTCAAAGTGGAAAAGCAGCAAGTGAGAGGCCTGTCTCTGCCTACGGCCACACCACCCTGAACACGCCCGATCTCGTCTGATCTTGGAAGCTAAGCACGGTTGGTCCTGGTTAGTACTTGGATGGGAGACCGCCTGGGAATACCAGGTGCTGTAGGCTTTTGCTTTTTCTTACTTCCACCAGCAGGGGTCACTCTCCTCTATGCCTTTTTTCCATTCCTTTTTTCACAAGCGCACACATGCTCCTTTCTTCTTTTCATTTGCTTTCTCTCTTGCGCTATTTAATCCTTGCAAAATACCAGCATCCTTCTCATCACCGTGGGCCTCCAGCATTGTTGCTTATTTACTTTTAATACTAGGCTTCTTTTCACCAGGACCAGCGACTCCCGCATGACTGGAGGCAACCACCGCTGACCTGGAGGCAACCACCGGTAACCTGGAGGCCAGTTTACAGCACAACCCAAGCAAAACACCTTTGCAGGCCACACAACCCCCCCGAAGAGCAGCTCAATTCACTCGCAACCATCTCACCCTCCTCCTTCATTCACTCCTGGGCGTTTCGCTCCACCCCAAGTTGCGGGTCCAGCTTGCTCTTTCTGTCACATCCCCGCGATGAACGGTTTAGCCTGCAGGAGACCCTGCGCCGAGCCATTTTTAAACACATCTGATGCGGCAGGTGTTTCATTGCTCAACAAACAACACCTATAGGGACGGCACAGCCTATGCATCGGTCCTTCGGAGACCGCCCCAGAACGGCCAGAGTTCTCGTCCCCACGCGAGCCTGAGGAAGGCTGGCCGGGCGATGGGCCAAGCAGCGTCTACTGGCCATACCACCTTGGATACGTCCGATCTCGGAAGCAAAGCAGAGATGGGTTCGGAAATACTTGGTTGGGACACCTCCTGAGAACACCAGGTATTGTAGACAATTTTGATGACGTTTTGCCATCTTGCCCAGCTCGGCTAGCATTGAGTGGCGCCTTGCTGGACACCGACCTTACGTAAAGTAGAGGCTGGAAGTCCCAAGCCTCCCAAGCCCCCCAAGACCTCTAAGAGACTCAGAAAGAGAATAGGAGGGATCCAATGGCTGGATGTCCTTAAGGACAAAAATGTCCAGGAAGGATGGGAAATTTTTAAAAATGAGATTCTCAAAGCATAATCGTTAACAATCCCGAAAAGTAGAAAGAATGGGAAGCATTTAAGGAAACCAGGATGGATGAACACAGAACTTAAACACATGCTAAAAAGAAAGAAAGAAATGTTTATTAAATGGAAAGAGGGAGGCATATCTAAAGAAGATTATAATGCAGTCTGCAGATCCTGCAGGGCACGTATCAGGTTAGCTAAAGCTGACAATGAATTAAGGCTTGCAAGAGATGTCAAAAGCAATAAAAAAGGATTTTGGGGGTATGTCAAAAGTAAAAGAAAAGTCAAAGATGCTATAGGATTTTTACAGGATGAAAATGGAGAAATGGTAAGAGAGGATGTTGAGAAGGCCGAACTTTTTAATTCCTATTTTGCATCTGTTTTCCCTCAGAAAGAAAATGTAACATCAACTGATCTTCACTGTCCTTTTAAAGGAATAGAGGAATCCAAGTTATCTGTAAACAGAAAGCTTGTGAGGGAATATTTAGCTAACATAAATGAGTTCAAGTCTCCAGGTCCAGATGAATTACACCCCAGAGTACTGAAGGAGATCGTAGAAGAAATTTTAGAACCACTCTCCATAATCTTTGAAAATTCTTGGAGAACAGGAGAAGTCCCAGAAGACTGGAGAAGAGCAAATGTTGTTCCTATCTTCAAAAAGGGGAAGAAGGTGGACCCAGGGAACTATAGGCCGGTGAGTCTGACTTCTATACCAGGAAAGATCTTTGAACAAATTATTAAACAACATGTATGTAAGTACATGGATAAGAATGAAGTGATTAACCAGAGTCAGCATGGGTTTGTAACTAACAAGTCATGTCAGACTAACTTAATTTCCTTCTATGACAGAATCACTGACTGGGTGGATCAGGGAAATGCTGTAGATATAGTATATCTTGACTTCAGCAAAGCATTTGACAAAGTATCTCACACCATCCTTATTGACAAAATGACCAAGTATGCAATGGACCAGGCAACTGTTAGGTGGATTCATAACTGGCTTAGTGATCGGACTCAAAGGGTGGTTGTAAATGGCTTCACATCCAGCTGGATGAATGTCTCAAGTGGGGTACCACAGGGCTCCGTCCTGGGACCTGTATTGTTCAACATCTTTATCAATGATTTAGATGAAGGAATTGAGGGTAAACTGATTAAATTTGCTGATGACACAAAGCTAGGAGGGATAGCTAATACTAGAGAAGAGAGAGAGAGAGGATTCAAAAAGACCTAAATAAACTGGAGCAGTGGGCAGCAACCAACAGAATGGTTTTTAACAGGGAAAAATGCAAAGTACTACATCTGGGCAATAAAAATGAAAAAAGCATATACAGAATGGGAGGAATAGAGCTAAGCAACAGTACATGTGAAAAAGACTTAGGTATACTAATAGATCATAGACTGAACATGAGTCAACAGTGTGATGCAGCAGCAAAAAAGGCAAATACAATTCTGGGATGTATTAACAGAAGCATACAGTCTAGATCACGTGAAGTCATTATCGGTCTTTACTCCTCTTTGGTCAGACCTCATCTGGAATACTGTGTACAGTTTTGGGCACCACATTTTAAAAAAGACATAGACAAACTGGAGCAAGTTCAGAGACGAGCGACCAGAATGGTGACTGGTCTGCAAACCATGTCCTATGAGGAACGGTTGCAGGATTTGGGAATGTTTAGCTTGCAAAAAAGAAGACTGAGAGGAGACTTAATAGCTGTCTACAAATATGTCAAGGGCTGTCACATTGTAGAAGGATCATCTTTATTCTCATTTGCACAAGGAAAGACTAGAAGCAATGGGATGAAACTAAATGGGAGGAGACACAGATTAGATATTAGAAAAAACTTTTTGACAGTTAGGGTGATTAATGAGTGGAACAGGCTGCCACGAGAGGTGGTGAGTTCCCCTTCAATGGACGTCTTCAAACAGAGGCTGGACAGACATCTGTCTGAGATGATCTAGTGAATCCTGCTTTGAGCAGGGAGTTGGACCAGATGACCCAGGAGGTCCCTTCCAACTCTACCATTCTATGATTCTATGATAAGGACGCAACCCCGCCGCCTCTACCAGGCCTCACACCGAGCTCCTTGCCACGGCTAGGAGTGCTTATTGACCCCGCAGCCGGCCGTATGCAAATGATGGCGTTAAAAGCATCTCGCGCTGTGAAGGGGCCAGGCTTTCAGCAGCTGCCCAGGGGATGGTTTTAGAGGGCGACCGCCTAACGAGGGCCAGCAGAAGTAACGTCTTCTTCTTCAAAGAAGCTTGTGTAACTAACCCAATCAGACAGCTGCCCAGGAGCTAACCTCAGTGCTAGGAAGGAGCGGGAGGGAATTGAGGGGGTGGTTCCTGCTAAGGCCCTGAAATAATAATAAGAGAGGCAGGAGAGTCTGACGTATGGTGGCGGAAAAGCTGCAGGTGCAAATAGGGAATGTGGTCTCGTGCGAGCAACTTGTGCATGCTCGCTGTGTGTGAGTGTGCGCTTCCTAGGTACGGCGCGCTGCAGACAGTCAAAAGGGTTGCTCCCTTTCATTAAAAGTTAATCCCCGGCTGCAGGCTATTAGAAGGCAACTAACCGCGCTCTACTCACCCTACCCAGGTCTACCGGTGAGTCTCGCCGCTGCTCCCGGCCTGTGGCATTGGCCGCGACGCTGACGTTCCGTCGACAGCGCGGCAGCCGATCAGTGAGCTCAGCGGCTCTGAGCGGGGCGTTCTGTCTACAAGACCTTTTTAAGGAGCCAGCAAAAAAGTGAAGAGAAAGGAAAGCACAAAAGCACCTTGTCTTACTAAGCACTGGAAAGGGCAGCCGGCAACCGGACGTCACAGTAGAAAAGCAGCAAGTGAGAGGCCTGTCTCTGCCTACGGCCACACCACCCTGAACACGCCCGATCTCGTCTGATCTCGGAAGCTAAGCAGGGTTGGGCCTGGCCTGGTTAGTACTTGGATAGGAGACTGCCTGGGAATACCAGGTGCTGTAGGCTTTTGCTTTTTCTTACTTCCACAAGCAGGGGTCACTCTCCTCTATGCCTTTTTTCCATTCCTTTTTTCACAAGCGCACACATGCTCCTTTCTTCTTTTCATTTGCTTTCTCTCTTGCGCTATTTAATCCTTGCAAAATACCAGCATCCTTCTCATCACCGTGGGCCTCCAGCATTGTTGCTTATTTACTTTTAATACTAGGCTTCTTTTCACCAGGACCAGCGACTCCCGCATGACTGGAGGCAACCACCGCTGACCTGGAGGCAACCACCGGTAACCTGGAGGCCAGTTTACAGCACAACCCAAGCAAAACACCTTTGCAGGCCACACGACCCCCCCGAAGAGCAGCTCAAATTCACTCGCAACCATCTCACCCTCTTCCTTCATTCACTCCTGGGCGTTTCGCTCCACCCCTAGTTGCAGGTCCAGCTTGCTCTTTCTGTCACATCCCTGCGATGAACGGTTTAGCCTGCAGGAGACCCTGCGCCGAGCCATTTTTAAACACATCTGATGCGGCAGGTGTTTCATTGCTCAACAAACAACACCTATAGGGACGGCACAGCCTATGCATCGGTCCTTCGGAGACCGCCCCAGAACGGCCAGAGTTCTCGTCCCCACGCGAGCCTGAGGAAGGCTGGCCGGGCGATGGGCCAAGCAGCGTCTACTGGCCATACCACCTTGGATACGTCCGATCTCGGAAGCAAAGCAGAGATGGGTTCGGAAATACTTGGTTGGGACACCTCCTGAGAACACCAGGTATTGTAGACAATTTTGATGACGTTTTGCCATCTTGCCCAGCTCGGCTAGCATTGAGTGGCGCCTTGCTGGACACCGACCTTACGTAAAGTAGAGGCTGGAAGTCCCAAGCCTCCCAAGCCCCCCAAGACCTCTAAGAGACTCAGAAAGAGAATAGGAGGGATCCAATGGCTGGATGTCCTTAAGGACAAAAATGTCCAGGAAGGATGGGAAATTTTTAAAAATGAGATTCTCAAAGCACAATCGTTAACAATCCCGAAAAGTAGGAAGAATGGGAAGCATTTAAGGAAACCAGGATGGATGAACACAGAACTTAAACACATGCTAAAAAGAAAGAAAGAAATGTTTATTAAATGGAAAGAGGGAGGCATATCTAAAGAAGATTATAATGCAGTCTGCAGATCCTGCAGGGCACGTATCAGGTTAGCTAAAGCTGACAATGAATTAAGGCTTGCAAGAGATGTCAAAAGCAATAAAAAAGGATTTTGGGGGTATGTCAAAAGTAAAAGAAAAGTCAAAGATGCTATAGGATTTTTACAGGATGAAAATGGAGAAATGGTAAGAGAGGATGTTGAGAAGGCCGAACTTTTTAATTCCTATTTTGCATCTGTTTTCCCTCAGAAAGAAAATGTAACATCAACTGATCTTCACTGTCCTTTTAAAGGAATAGAGGAATCCAAGTTATCTGTAAACAGAAAGCTTGTGAGGGAATATTTAGCTAACATAAATGAGTTCAAGTCTCCAGGTCCAGATGAATTACACCCCAGAGTACTGAAGGAGATCGTAGAAGAAATTTTAGAACCACTCTCCATAATCTTTGAAAATTCTTGGAGAACAGGAGAAGTCCCAGAAGACTGGAGAAGAGCAAATGTTGTTCCTATCTTCAAAAAGGGGAAGAAGGTGGACCCAGGGAACTATAGGCCGGTGAGTCTGACTTCTATACCAGGAAAGATCTTTGAACAAATTATTAAACAACATGTATGTAAGTACATGGATAAGAATGAAGTGATTAACCAGAGTCAGCATGGGTTTGTAACTAACAAGTCATGTCAGACTAACTTAATTTCCTTCTATGACAGAATCACTGACTGGGTGGATCAGGGAAATGCTGTAGATATAGTATATCTTGACTTCAGCAAAGCATTTGACAAAGTATCTCACACCATCCTTATTGACAAAATGACCAAGTATGCAATGGACCAGGCAACTGTTAGGTGGATTCATAACTGGCTTAGTGATCGGACTCAAAGGGTGGTTGTAAATGGCTTCACATCCAGCTGGATGAATGTCTCAAGTGGGGTACCACAGGGCTCCGTCCTGGGACCTGTATTGTTCAACATCTTTATCAATGATTTAGATGAAGGAATTGAGGGTAAACTGATTAAATTTGCTGATGACACAAAGCTAGGAGGGATAGCTAATACTAGAGAAGAGAGAGAGAGAGGATTCAAAAAGACCTAAATAAACTGGAGCAGTGGGCAGCAACCAACAGAATGGTTTTTAACAGGGAAAAATGCAAAGTACTACATCTGGGCAATAAAAATGAAAAAAGCATATACAGAATGGGAGGAATAGAGCTAAGCAACAGTACATGTGAAAAAGACTTAGGTATACTAATAGATCATAGACTGAACATGAGTCAACAGTGTGATGCAGCAGCAAAAAAGGCAAATACAATTCTGGGATGTATTAACAGAAGCATACAGTCTAGATCACGTGAAGTCATTATCGGTCTTTACTCCTCTTTGGTCAGACCTCATCTGGAATACTGTGTACAGTTTTGGGCACCACATTTTAAAAAAGACATAGACAAACTGGAGCAAGTTCAGAGAAGAGCGACCAGAATGGTGACTGGTCTGCAAACCATGTCCTATGAGGAACGGTTGCAGGATTTGGGAATGTTTAGCTTGCAAAAAAGAAGACTGAGAGGAGACTTAATAGCTGTCTACAAATATGTCAAGGGCTGTCACATTGTAGAAGGATCATCTTTATTCTCATTTGCACAAGGAAAGACTAGAAGCAATGGGATGAAACTAAATGGGAGGAGACACAGATTAGATATTAGAAAAAACTTTTTGACAGTTAGGGTGATTAATGAGTGGAACAGGCTGCCACGAGAGGTGGTGAGTTCCCCTTCAATGGACGTCTTCAAACAGAGGCTGGACAGACATCTGTCTGAGATGATCTAGTGAATCCTGCTTTGAGCAGGGAGTTGGACCAGATGACCCAGGAGGTCCCTTCCAACTCTACCATTCTATGATTCTATGATAAGGACGCAACCCCGCCGCCTCTACCAGGCCTCACACCGAGCTCCTTGCCACGGCTAGGAGTGCTTATTGACCCCGCAGCCGGCCGTATGCAAATGATGGCGTTAAAAGCATCTCGCGCTGTGAAGGGGCCAGGCTTTCAGCAGCTGCCCAGGGGATGGTTTTAGAGGGCGACCGCCTAACGAGGGCCAGCAGAAGTAACGTCTTCTTCTTCAAAGAAGCTTGTGTAACTAACCCAATCAGACAGCTGCCCAGGAGCTAACCTCAGTGCTAGGAAGGAGCGGGAGGGAATTGAGGGGGTGGTTCCTGCTAAGGCCCTGAAATAATAATAAGAGAGGCAGGAGAGTCTGACGTATGGTGGCGGAAAAGCTGCAGGTGCAAATAGGGAATGTGGTCTCGTGCGAGCAACTTGTGCATGCTCGCTGTGTGTGAGTGTGCGCTTCCTAGGTACGGCGCACTGCAGACAGTCAAAAGGGTTGCTCCCTTTCATTAAAAGTTAATCCCCGGCTGCAGGCTATTAGAAGGCAACTAACCGCGCTCTACTCACCCTACCCAGGTCTACCGGTGAGTCTCGCCGCTGCTCCCGGCCTGTGGCATTGGCCGCGACGCTGACGTTCCGTCGACAGCGCGGCAGCCGATCAGTGAGCTCAGCGGCTCTGAGCGGGGCGTTCTGTCTACAAGACCTTTTTAAGGAGCCAGCAAAAAAGTGAAGAGAAAGGAAAGCACAAAAGCACCTTGTCTTACTAAGCACTGGAAAGGGCAGCCGGCAACAGGACGTCACAGTAGAAAAGCAGCAAGTGAGAGGCCTGTCTCTGCCTACGGCCACACCACCCTGAACACGCCCGATCTTGTCTGATCTCGGAAGCTAAGCAGGGTTGGGCCTGGCCTGGTTAGTACTTGGATAGGAGACTGCCTGGGAATACCAGGTGCTGTAGGCTTTTGCTTTTTCTTACTTCCACAAGCAGGGGTCACTCTCCTCTATGCCTTTTTTCCATTCCTTTTTTCACAAGCGCACACATGCTCCTTTCTTCTTTTCATTTGCTTTCTCTCTTGCGCTATTTAATCCTTGCAAAATACCAGCATCCTTCTCATCACCGTGGGCCTCCAGCATTGTTGCTTATTTACTTTTAATACTAGGCTTCTTTTCACCAGGACCAGCGACTCCCGCATGACTGGAGGCAACCACCGCTGACCTGGAGGCAACCACCGGTAACCTGGAGGCCAGTTTACAGCACAACCCAAGCAAAACACCTTTGCAGGCCACACGACCCCCCCGAAGAGCAGCTCAAATTCACTCGCAACCATCTCACCCTCTTCCTTCATTCACTCCTGGGCGTTTCGCTCCACCCCTAGTTGCGGGTCCAGCTTGCTCTTTCTGTCACATCCCTGCGATGAACGGTTTAGCCTGCAGGAGACCCTGCGCCGAGCCATTTTTAAACACATCTGATGCGGCAGGTGTTTCATTGCTCAACAAACAACACCTATAGGGACGGCACAGCCTATGCATCGGTCCTTCGGAGACCGCCCCAGAACGGCCAGAGTTCTCGTCCCCACGCGAGCCTGAGGAAGGCTGGCCAGGCGATGGGCCAAGCAGCGTCTACTGGCCATACCACCTTGGATACGTCCGATCTCGGAAGCAAAGCAGAGATGGGTTCGGAAATACTTGGTTGGGACACCTCCTGAGAACACCAGGTATTGTAGACAATTTTGATGACGTTTTGCCATCTTGCCCAGCTCGACTAGCATTGAGTGGCGCCTTGCTGGACACCGACCTTACGTAAAGTAGAGGCTGGAAGTCCCAAGCCTCCCAAGCCCCCCCAAGACCTCTAAGATAAGGACGCAACCCCGCCGCCTCTACCAGGCCTCACACCGAGCTCCTTGCCACGGCTAGGAGTGCTTATTGACCCCACAGCCGGCCGTATGCAAATGATGGCGTTAAAAGCATCTCGCGCTGTGAAGGGGCCAGGCTTTCAGCAGCTGCCCAGGGGATGGTTTTAGAGGGCGACCGCCTAACGAGGGCCAGCAGAAGTAACGTCTTCTTCTTCAAAGAAGCTTGTGTAACTAACCCAATCAGACAGCTGCCCAGGAGCTAACCTCAGTGCTAGGAAGGAGCGGGAGGGAATTGAGGGGGTGGTTCCTGCTAAGGCCCTGAAATAATAATAAGAGAGGCAGGAGAGTCTGACGCATGGTGGCGGAAAAGCTGCAGGTGCAAATAGGGAATGTGGTCTCGTGCGAGCAACTTGTGCATGCTCGCTGTGTGTGAGTGTGCGCTTCCTAGGTACGGCGCGCTGCAGACAGTCAAAAGGGTTGCTCCCTTTCATTAAAAGTTAATCCCCGGCTGCAGGCTATTAGAAAGCAACTAACCGCGCTCTACTCACCCTACCCAGGTCTACCGGTGAGTCTCGCCGCTGCTCCCGGCCTGTGGCATTGGCCGCGACGCTGACGTTCCGTCGACAGCGCGGCAGCCGATCAGTGAGCTCAGCGGCTGTGAGCGGAGCGTTCTGTCTACAAGACCTTTTTAAGGAGCCAGCAAAAAAGTGAAGAGAAAGGAAAGCACAAAAGCACCTTGTCTCACTAAGCAATGGAAGGGGCAGCTGGCAGCCGGACGTCAAAGTAGAAAAGCAGCAAGTGAGAGGCTTGTCTCTGCCTACGGCCACACCAACCTGAACACACCCGATCTCGCCTGATCTTGGAATCTAAGCAGGGTTGGGCCTGGTTAGTACTTGGATGGGAGACCGCCTGGGAATACCAGGTGCTGTAGGCTTTTGCTTTTTCTTACTTCCACAAGCAGGGGTCACTCTCCTCTATGCCTTTTTTCCATTCCTTTTTTCACAAGCGCACACATGCTCCTTTCTTCTTTTCATTTGCTTTCTCTCTTGCGCTATTTAATCCTTGCAAAATACCAGCATCCTTCTCATCACCGTGGGCCTCCAGCATTGTTGCTTATTTACTTTTAATACTAGGCTTCTTTTCACCAGGACCAGCGACTCCCGCATGACTGGAGGCAACCACCGCTGACCTGGAGGCCAGTTTACAGCACAACCCAAGCAAAACACCTTTGCAGGCCACACGACCCCCCCGAAGAGCAGCTCAAATTCACTCGCAACCATCTCACCCTCTTCCTTCATTCACTCCTGGGCGTTTCGCTCCACCCCAAGTTGCGGGTCCAGCTTGCTCTTTCTGTCACATCCCCGTGATGAACGGTTTAGCCTGCAGGAGACCCTGCGCCGAGCCATTTTTAAACACATCTGATGCGGCAGGTGTTTCATTGCTCAACAAACAACACCTATAGGGACGGCACAGCCTATGCATCGGTCCTTCGGAGACCGCCCCAGAACGGCCAGAGTTCTCGTCCCCACGCGAGCCTGAGGAAGGCTGGCCGGGCGATGGGCCAAGCAGCGTCTACTGGCCATACCACCTTGGATACGTCCGATCTCGGAAGCAAAGCAGAGATGGGTTCGGAAATACTTGGTTGGGACACCTCCTGAGAACACCAGGTATTGTAGACAATTTTGATGACGTTTTGCCATCTTGCCCAGCTCGGCTAGCATGGAGTGGCGCCTTGCTGGACACCGACCTTACGTAAAGTAGAGGCTGGAAGTCCCAAGCCTCCCAAGCCCCCCAAGACCTCTAAGATAAGGACGCAACCCCGCCGCCTCTACCAGGCCTCACACCGAGCTCCTTGCCACGGCTAGGAGTGCTTATTGACCCCGCAGCCGGCCGTATGCAAATGATGGCGTTAAAAGCATCTCGCGCTGTGAAGGTGACGCGCCCCCTGGGCCAGTGTTGTTGGGGATACCCGGAGCCGGATCAGATGGGGGTTGTAGTCTCCGAGTGGCTGTGACCCGGTCCGTGCCCAGGGTGTCAAGCTCAGTGTGTGGCAGTCCTTACTGATGTTACTAAAGTTCTTTATGTCGACTACGCCACCCGTTGAATTGCGGTCACTTCGGCCGCCGCTGCAGCAGGGTCCGCTGAGGCTGATGGTGTTTGTGCAGCCCAGGTAGTATAACCCCCAACGGGTGGGGTATAGCCTCAGGGGGTCAGGTGCAGAGGATGGTGGTTGTGGAGGTGCAGTGAGGATGGTAAAGAGAGTCAGAGTCGGGCTGTGCAGTTCAGGGTTTGTTTACTTACTGCTGTTTTTGTACCGGTCACTCCGGCCTTGAGTGACCACCCGAGCCGTGCTGCGTCCACCAGGTCCTGGACTCGGCCAACCCCCAAGTAGTTCCGGAGCGTGGTTCTGAGCTCCCTTTCTGTCTTGTCCTCGTCTCTGGCCTTCCCCACCAGGGATCCACCTATGTCCGGCTCCCTCGGGCCTCTTGGTGGTAAACCCTTGTCTCTGGGTTCCCTGACCCTATTCCTGGTCTGCCTTCTGGGTGGATTTAGTGGGTGATCGTGGCAGATCGATCCTGCCCATGACCTCCGGTTCCTGGCTAAGGTGTGCTGTAGCCTCTGCCAGCTTGGGATCCGGTACCCTGTTGCCAACTCTTCACCCTTTGATTTATTTTGGGCTCTCAGAGTTCCTTCTTTCTCCCCCTCTGGGTCTTTCTTTCTCCTCTCTCTCTCTCTTGGCCTGGGGCTGCTCTGCTCTTCTGCTCTCTTCCTCTGCAAAGACTGGCTGACTGACCCTGATCTTAGATGGTGCCCACCTTATATACTCCCTCTATGTGTGAGCTCAGGTGACCAGCACCCAATGAGCTCCTAACCTTACCCAGGCTGCTCCCCCTATCTGCCCCTACACTACTGGGATGGTCCACCCCCCTCCCACTCCAGCCAAGGACAGACTCGGTCGTACCTGCACATTTCTAAGTGGGAGTACCGTTGGTCTGCCCTCCGGAAATGGGATGTGTGTAGTGCATGCAGCCTTCTGAGCTCAGTTCCACACTCCATCCTTACCCGGGAGTGGAATATCACACCTCTGGTTGAGGTGCAATACCCCTGTAGCAGCCGAATCCTCAGGGTGCTACATTCCCCCCTGGTAAATCACAGCACGTCCTCGGGCTGTAAGATATAAAAAACACCAAAACATACAATTTTTTCATAAACATAAACATATAAAACATATAAAACATTATCAGCAGCATAAACTTTTCATATAAACATTCTTGTTTCTGGTACCTCCGGTCACGGTGCAACTTGTGACCGGGTAAAGTGCAACAGTTTCTTTAAGAAAATGGTTTTCCTATAAAACCAGTAGGGGGCGCCTTAGGAAGCGCAACTATATACAAGGGAATATGGCCGCTCTCAGTCCTCGGCCAGGTATTAGGGAGGATTGACCGCTCTCAGTCCTCGGTCAGTGGGGAAATGGGACACACTGGAACAGTTCAGTTCTCTGGTCCCAACGGGGACTATATTAGCAGCAACGGTTCACTGTGCCCCGACGGGCAACTATATACAGTCTCTACTCTGCCGTACTCAACGACGGCGTCCTCCTGCTCTTTCTTTGTGGACAGTTTCAGTTTCAGACCCGTCCGGGCACGTATGCTGGGCAAATAGATTTTCACCCAGGTGCGGCACTCTAGATGTTGAGGGCGCGTTGATGGTAGCGGCGCCCGGGTCGACCAGGCCTTGCGACCAGGCTTGGGGCACCTTGAAAGTAAAGGGCACCGTAAGAACGGCGGCGCCCTGTGTTACTTGGCCCTGCGACCAGGCCGGGGGCTCCGCGGAGGTAGGGGGCGCTGTTGGTATTGCGTCGCCCGGGGGTACTAGGCCTTGCGACCAGGCCGATGGTACTTCCTGCTTGGTCACGCTCGGGGTCGAAGCGTGTGACGTCACAGGGGTCGCGGCTTCCGTTTGAGGCCTAGTCTGCGGCGGTGACGTTGCAGCGACGGGCACGGCAGGGGATACTTCGGGCTCTGCGACGGGGAGCTGGGGCAGGCACGCGGTTTCCCGGCTCGGGGTATAGACGTCCCCTTTACCTGCCTCCATTCGTTCGGCTCCCTTCTCGGCGCCGTCTCCGGCCTTCAGTCCTCCTGCGCCATCCTCAGAGGCGGTCTGTCTCCTCGTCTCGGGTGGCGTGCTCCGCTGACGGGTTCTTGTCTGCTGGGCCATCTCACGGCTCCATTCTGCTAACGTCTCTCGCTGCACCCGGGCCATCCTCCGTGCGAGGCCCTCCAGCGCAGTCTGTGCACACTCCCGATCTCGGGGGAGCTGTGCCAAGACCTCCACTAAGCCTAGTGGGGTCGTTGCTTCTAGCAGGCTCCTGACCAACGGGTCGGTGCTGCTCTGCTCTCCTCCCGTTGTCTCCAGCAGGCCTTCTGGAGTGGCGACCGGCAACAGGCTCCTGACCACTGGGTCGGTGCTGCCTGGAGTGGCGGCCCGCATCAGGCTCCTGACCACTGGGTCGGTGCTGCCTGGCTCTCCCTCCATCTCCGGGTAGGCTCTTTCTGGACTCTGCTCCAGGCTTCTTGTCTCCGGGTGCGCTCTCTCCAGACTGCTCCAGGCGACACCCATCTTTGTTCTCTTGTTCTCAGTCCTCCCACTTCGAGGGCGGTCCCGGGGCCACTTGGTGATTGTCAGCTCCAGGGGCAGTTCTTTCACGCTGACAGACACCTCTAGCATCACAGTCTCTGTTGGTGGGGGCGGTTTCCACTTTTGGCGCCATTTTCGGTCCTGGCCCACGATGGGAGGCGGCCTCTTGCCACCCTCTGGCACGCCCATAATGGCGTCCGCTCTTCCAAGGCGGGAAATCTTCGGAAATGGCGGGAATCGTCTCCCAGTGGCGGGAAACTCTGCAGATGGCGGGAAAAAGCTGTTAATGGCGGACAACCGGCGGGAATCGATCTGTGATGGAGTCCGATGGCGGGGACCCTCCGGGACCGGCGGGAGACTTCTTTTTGAGGTAAACTTGTTCTTTTCTTCAGGCACGCAGTACCCGGGTGTTGCGGGCACGTTATCCTGCCGACTACGCCAAAGTTGACGCGCCCCCTGGGCCAGTGTTGTTGGGGATACCCGGAGCCGGATCAGATGGGGGTTGTAGTCTCCGAGTGGCTGTGACCCGGTCCGTGCCCAGGGTGTCAAGCTCAGTGTGTGGCAGTCCTTACTGATGTTACTAAAGTTCTTTATGTCGACTACGCCACCCGTTGAATTGCGGTCACTTCGGCCGCCGCTGCAGCAGGGTCCGCTGAGGCTGATGGTGTTTGTGCAGCCCAGGTAGTATAACCCCCAACGGGAGGGGTATAGCCTCAGGGGGTCAGGTGCAGAGGATGGTGGTTGTGGAGGTGCAGTGAGGATGGTAATGAGAGTCAGAGTCGGGCTGTGCAGTTCAGGGTTTGTTTACTTACTGCTGTTTTTGTACCGGTCACTCCGGCCTTGAGTGACCACCCGAGCCGTGCTGCGTCCACCAGGTCCTGGACTCGGCCAACCCCCAAGTAGTTCCGGAGCGTGGTTCTGAGCTCCCTTTCTGTCTTGTCCTCGTCTCTGGCCTTCCCCACCAGGGATCCACCTATGTCCGGCTCCCTTGGGCCTCTTGGTGGTAAACCCTTGTCTCTGGGTTCCCTGACCCTATTCCTGGTCTGCCTTCTGGGTGGATTTAGTGGGTGATCGTGGCAGATCGATCCTGCCCACGACCTCCGGTTCCTGGCTAAGGTGTGCTGTAGCCTCTGCCAGCTTGGGATCCGGTACCCTGTTGCCAACTCTTCACCCTTTGATTTATTTTGGGCTCTCAGAGTTCCTTCTTTCTCCCCCTCTGGGTCTTTCTTTCTCCTCTCTCTCTCTCTTGGCCTGGGGCTGCTCTGCTCTTCTGCTCTCTTCCTCTGCAAAGACTGGCTGACTGACCCTGATCTTAGATGGTGCCCACCTTATATACTCCCTCTATGTGTGAGCTCAGGTGACCAGCACCCAATGAGCTCCTAACCTTACCCAGGCTGCTCCCCCTATCTGCCCCTACACTACTGGGATGGTCCACCCCCCTCCCACTCCAGCCAAGGACAGACTCGGTCGTACCTGCACATTTCTAAGTGGGAGTACCGTTGGTCTGCCCTCCGGAAATGGGATGTGTGTAGTGCATGCAGCCTTCTGAGCTCAGTTCCACACTCCATCCTTACCCGGGAGTGGAATATCACACCTCTGGTTGAGGTGCAATACCCCTGTAGCAGCCGAATCCTCAGGGTGCTACAAAGGGGCCAGGCTTTCAGCAGCTGCCCAGGGGATGGTTTTAGAGGGCGACCGCCTAACGAGGGCCAGCAGAAGTAACGTCTTCTTCTTCAAAGAAGCTTGTGTAACTAACCCAATCAGACAGCTGCCCAGGAGCTAACCTCAGTGCTAGGAAGGAGCGGGAGGGAATTGAGGGGGTGGTTCCTGCTAAGGCCCTGAAATAATAATAAGAGAGGCAGGAGAGTCTGACGCATGGTGGCGGAAAAGCTGCAGGTGCAAATAGGGAATGTGGTCTCGTGCGAGCAACTTGTGCATGCTCGCTGTGTGTGAGTGTGCGCTTCCTAGGTACGGCGCGCTGCAGACAGTCAAAAGGGTTGCTCCCTTTCATTAAAAGTTAATCCCCGGCTGCAGGCTATTAGAAAGCAACTAACCGCGCTCTACTCACCCTACCCAGGTCTACCGGTGAGTCTCGCCGCTGCTCCCGGCCTGTGGCATTGGCCGCGACGCTGACGTTCCGTCGACAGCGCGGCAGCCGATCAGTGAGCTCAGCGGCTCTGAGCGGGGCGTTCTGTCTACAAGACCTTTTTAAGGAGCCAGCAAAAAAGTGAAGAGAAAGGAAAGCACAAAAGCACCTTGTCTTACTAAGCACTGGAAAGGGCAGCCGGCACCAGGACGTCAAAGTAGAAAAGCAGCAAGTGAGAGGCCTGTCTCTGCCTATGGCCACACCACCCTGAACACGCCTGATCTTGTCTGATCTTGGAAGATAAGCAGGGTTGGGCCTGGTTAGTACTTGGATGGGAGACCACCTGGGAATACCAGGTGCTGTAGGCTTTTGCTTTTTCTTACTTCCACCAGCAGGGGTCACCCTCCTCTATGCCTTTTTTCCATTCCTTTTTTCACAAGCGCACACATGCTCCTTTCTTCTTTTTATTTGCTTTCTCTCTTGCGCTATTTAATCCTTGCAAAATACCAGCATCCTTCTCATCACCGTGGGCCTCCAGCATTGTTGCTTATTTACTTTTAATACTAGGCTTCTTTTCACCAGGACCAGCGACTCCCGCATGACTGGAGGCAACCACCGCTGACCTGGAGGCAACCACCGGTAACCTGGAGGCCAGTTTACAGCACAACCCAAGCAAAACACCTTTGCAGGCCACACAACCCCCCCGAAGAGCAGCTCAATTCACTCGCAACCATCTCACCCTCTTCCTTCATTCACTCCTGGGCATTTCGCTCCACCCCAAGTTGCGGGTCCAGCTTGCTCTTTCTGTCACATCCCCGCGATGAACGGTTTAGCCTGCAGGAGACCCTGCGCCGAGCCATTTTTAAACACATCTGATGCGGCAGGTGTTTCATTGCTCAACAAACAACACCTATAGGGACGGCACAGCCTATGCATCGGTCCTTCGGAGACCGCCCCAGAACGGCCAGAGTTCTCGTCCCCACGCGAGCCTGAGGAAGGCTGGCCGGGCGATGGGCCAAGCAGCGTCTACTGGCCATACCACCTTGGATACGTCCGATCTCGGAAGCAAAGCAGAGATGGGTTCGGAAATACTTGGTTGGGACACCTCCTGAGAACACCAGGTATTGTAGACAATTTTGATGACGTTTTGCCATCTTGCCCAGCTCGGCTAGCATTGAGTGGCGCCTTGCTGGACACCGACCTTACGTAAAGTAGAGGCTGGAAGTCCCAAGCCTCCCAAGCCCCCCAAGACCTCTAAGAGACTCAGAAAGAGAATAGGAGGGATCCAATGGCTGGATGTCCTTAAGGACAAAAATGTCCAGGAAGGATGGGAAATTTTTAAAAATGAGATTCTCAAAGCACAATCGTTAACAATCCCGAAAAGTAGGAAGAATGGGAAGCATTTAAGGAAACCAGGATGGATGAACACAGAACTTAAACACATGCTAAAAAGAAAGAAAGAAATGTTTATTAAATGGAAAGATGGAGGCATATCTAAAGAAGATTATAATGCAGTCTGCAGATCCTGCAGGGCACGTATCAGGTTAGCTAAAGCTGACAATGAATTAAGGCTTGCAAGAGATGTCAAAAGCAATAAAAAAGGATTTTGGGGGTATGTCAAAAGTAAAAGAAAAGTCAAAGATGCTATAGGATTTTTACAGGATGAAAATGGAGAAATGGTAAGAGAGGATGTTGAGAAGGCCGAACTTTTTAATTCCTATTTTGCATCTGTTTTCCCTCAGAAAGAAAATGTAACATCAACTGATCTTCACTGTCCTTTTAAAGGAATAGAGGAATCCAAGTTATCTGTAAACAGAAAGCTTGTGAGGGAATATTTAGCTAACATAAATGAGTTCAAGTCTCCAGGTCCAGATGAATTACACCCCAGAGTACTGAAGGAGATCGTAGAAGAAATTTTAGAACCACTCTCCATAATCTTTGAAAATTCTTGGAGAACAGGAGAAGTCCCAGAAGACTGGAGAAGAGCAAATGTTGTTCCTATCTTCAAAAAGGGGAAGAAGGTGGACCCAGGGAACTATAGGCCGGTGAGTCTGACTTCTATACCAGGAAAGATCTTTGAACAAATTATTAAACAACATGTATGTAAGTACATGGATAAGAATGAAGTGATTAACCAGAGTCAGCATGGGTTTGTAACTAACAAGTCATGTCAGACTAACTTAATTCCTTCTATGACAGAATCACTGACTGGGTGGATCAGGGAAATGCTGTAGATATAGTATATCTTGACTTCAGCAAAGCATTTGACAAAGTATCTCACACCATCCTTATTGACAAAATGACCAAGTATGCAATGGACCAGGCAACTGTTAGGTGGATTCATAACTGGCTTAGTGATCGGACTCAAAGGGTGGTTGTAAATGGCTTCACATCCAGCTGGATGAATGTCTCAAGTGGGGTACCACAGGGCTCCGTCCTGGGACCTGTATTGTTCAACATCTTTATCAATGATTTAGATGAAGGAATTGAGGGTAAACTGATTAAATTTGCTGATGACACAAAGCTAGGAGGGATAGCTAATACTAGAGAAGAGAGAGAGAGAGGATTCAAAAAGACCTAAATAAACTGGAGCAGTGGGCAGCAACCAACAGAATGGTTTTTAACAGGGAAAAATGCAAAGTACTACATCTGGGCAATAAAAATGAAAAAAGCATATACAGAATGGGAGGAATAGAGCTAAGCAACAGTACATGTGAAAAAGACTTAGGTATACTAATAGATCATAGACTGAACATGAGTCAACAGTGTGATGCAGCAGCAAAAAAGGCAAATACAATTCTGGGATGTATTAACAGAAGCATACAGTCTAGATCACGTGAAGTCATTATCGGTCTTTACTCCTCTTTGGTCAGACCTCATCTGGAATACTGTGTACAGTTTTGGGCACCACATTTTAAAAAAGACATAGACAAACTGGAGCAAGTTCAGAGAAGAGCGACCAGAATGGTGACTGGTCTGCAAACCATGTCCTATGAGGAACGGTTGCAGGATTTGGGAATGTTTAGCTTGCAAAAAAGAAGACTGAGAGGAGACTTAATAGCTGTCTACAAATATGTCAAGGGCTGTCACATTGTAGAAGGATCATCTTTATTCTCATTTGCACAAGGAAAGACTAGAAGCAATGGGATGAAACTAAATGGGAGGAGACACAGATTAGATATTAGAAAAAACTTTTTGACAGTTAGGGTGATTAATGAGTGGAACAGGCTGCCACGAGAGGTGGTGAGTTCCCCTTCAATGGACGTCTTCAAACAGAGGCTGGACAGACATCTGTCTGAGATGATCTAGTGAATCCTGCTTTGAGCAGGGAGTTGGACCAGATGACCCAGGAGGTCCCTTCCAACTCTACCATTCTATGATTCTATGATTCTATGATAAGGACGCAACCCCGCCGCCTCTACCAGGCCTCACACCGAGCTCCTTGCCACGGCTAGGAGTGCTTATTGACCCCGCAGCCGGCCGTATGCAAATGATGGCGTTAAAAGCATCTCGCGCTGTGAAGGGGCCAGGCTTTCAGCAGCTGCCCAGGGGATGGTTTTAGAGGGCGACCGCCTAACGAGGGCCAGCAGAAGTAACGTCTTCTTCTTCAAAGAAGCTTGTGTAACTAACCCAATCAGACAGCTGCCCAGGAGCTAACCTCAGTGCTAGGAAGGAGCGGGAGGGAATTGAGGGGGTGGTTCCTGCTAAGGCCCTGAAATAATAATAAGAGAGGCAGGAGAGTCTGACGTATGGTGGCGGAAAAGCTGCAGGAGCAAATAGGGAATGTGGTCTCGTGCGAGCAACTTGTGCATGCTCGCTGTGTGTGAGTGTGCGCTTCCTAGGTACGGCGCGCTGCAGACAGTCAAAAGGGTTGCTCCCTTTCATTAAAAGTTAATCCCCGGCTGCAGGCTATTAGAAGGCAACTAACCGCGCTCTACTCACCCTACCCAGGTCTACCGGTGAGTCTCGCCGCTGCTCCCGGCCTGTGGCATTGGCCGCGACGCTGACGTTCCGTCGACAGCGCGGCAGCCGATCAGTGAGCTCAGCGGCTCTGAGCGGGGCGTTCTGTCTACAAGACTTTTTTAAGGAGCCAGCAAAAAAGTGAAGAGAAAGGAAAGCACAAAAGCACCTTGTCTTACTAAGCACTGGAAAGGGCAGCCGGCAACCGGACGTCACAGTAGAAAAGCAGCAAGTGAGAGGCCTGTCTCTGCCTACGGCCACACCACCCTGAACACGCCCGATCTCGTCTGATCTCGGAAGCTAAGCAGGGTTGGGCCTGGCCTGGTTAGTACTTGGATAGGAGACTGCCTGGGAATACCAGGTGCTGTAGGCTTTTGCTTTTTCTTACTTCCACAAGCAGGGGTCACTCTCCTCTATGCCTTTTTTCCATTCCTTTTTTCACAAGCGCACACACGCTCCTTTCTTCTTTTCATTTGCTTTCTCTCTTGCGCTATTTAATCCTTGCAAAATACCAGCATCCTTCTCATCACCGTGGGACTCCAGCATTGTTGCTTATTTACTTTTAATACTAGGCTTCTTTTCACCAGGACCAGCGACTCCCGCATGACTGGAGGCAACCACCGCTGACCTGGAGGCAACCACCGGTAACCTGGAGGCCAGTTTACAGCACAACCCAAGCAAAACACCTTTGCAGGCCACACGACCCCCCCGAAGAGCAGCTCAAATTCACTCGCAACCATCTCACCCTCTTCCTTCATTCACTCCTGGGCGTTTCGCTCCACCCCTAGCTGCGGGTCCAGCTTGCTCTTTCTGTCACATCCCTGCGATGAACGGTTTAGCCTGCAGGAGACCCTGCGCCGAGCCATTTTTAAACACATCTGATGCGGCAGGTGTTTCATTGCTCAACAAACAACACCTATAGGGACGGCACAGCCTATGCATCGGTCCTTCGGAGACCGCCCCAGAACGGCCAGAGTTCTCGTCCCCACGCGAGCCTGAGGAAGGCTGGCCGGGCGATGGGCCAAGCAGCGTCTACTGGCCATACCACCTTGGATACGTCCGATCTCGGAAGCAAAGCAGAGATGGGTTCGGAAATACTTGGTTGGGACACCTCCTGAGAACACCAGGTATTGTAGACAATTTTGATGACGTTTTGCCATCTTGCCCAGCTCGGCTAGCATTGAGTGGCGCCTTGCTGGACACCGACCTTACGTAAAGTAGAGGCTGGAAGTCCCAAGCCTCCCAAGCCCCCCAAGACCTCTAAGATAAGGACGCAACCCCGCCGCCTCTACCAGGCCTCACACCGAGCTCCTTGCCACGGCTAGGAGTGCTTATTGACCCCGCAGCCGGCCGTATGCAAATGATGGCGTTAAAAGCATCTCGCGCTGTGAAGGGGCCAGGCTTTCAGCAGCTGCCCAGGGGATGGTTTTAGAGGGCGACCGCCTAACGAGGGCCAGCAGAAGTAACGTCTTCTTCTTCAAAGAAGCTTGTGTAACTAACCCAATCAGACAGCTGCCCAGGAGCTAACCTCAGTGCTAGGAAGGAGCGGGAGGGAATTGAGGGGGTGGTTCCTGCTAAGGCCCTGAAATAATAATAAGAGAGGCAGGAGAGTCTGACGCATGGTGGCGGAAAAGCTGCAGGTGCAAATAGGGAATGTGGTCTCGTGCGAGCAACTTGTGCATGCTCGCTGTGTGTGAGTGTGCGCTTCCTAGGTACGGCGCGCTGCAGACAGTCAAAAGGGTTGCTCCCTTTCATTAAAAGTTAATCCCCGGCTGCAGGCTATTAGAAAGCAACTAACCGCGCTCTACTCACCCTACCCAGGTCTACCGGTGAGTCTCGCCGCTGCTCCCGGCCTGTGGCATTGGCCGCGACGCTGACGTTCCGTCGACAGCGCGGCAGCCGATCAGTGAGCTCAGCGGCTGTGAGCGGGGCGTTCTGTCTACAAGACCTTTTTAAGGAGCCAGCAAAAAAGTGAAGAGAAAGGAAAGCACAAAAGCACCTTGTCTCACTAAGCAATGGAAGGGGCAGCTGGCAGCCGGACCTCAAAGTAGAAAAGCAGCAAGTGAGAGGCTTGTCTCTGCCTACGGCCACACCAACCTGAACACACCCGATCTCGCCTGATCTTGGAATCTAAGCAGCGTTGGGCCTGGTTAGTACTTGGATGGGAGACCGCCTGGGAATACCAGGTGCTGTAGGCTTTTGCTTTTTCTTACTTCCACAAGCAGGGGTCACTCTCCTCTATGCCTTTTTTCCATTCCTTTTTTCACAAGCGCACACATGCTCCTTTCTTCTTTTCATTTGCTTTCTCTCTTGCGCTATTTAATCCTTGCAAAATACCAGCATCCTTCTCATCACCGTGGGCCTCCAGCATTGTTGCTTATTTACTTTTAATACTAGGCTTCTTTTCACCAGGACCAGCGACTCCCGCATGACTGGAGGCAACCACCGCTGACCTGGAGGCCAGTTTACAGCACAACCCAAGCAAAACACCTTTGCAGGCCACACGACCCCCCCGAAGAGCAGCTCAAATTCACTCGCAACCATCTCACCCTCTTCCTTCATTCACTCCTGGGCGTTTCGCTCCACCCCAAGTTGCGGGTCCAGCTTGCTCTTTCTGTCACATCCCCGCGATGAACGGTTTAGCCTGCAGGAGACCCTGCGCCGAGCCATTTTTAAACACATCTGATGCGGCAGGTGTTTCATTGCTCAACAAACAACACCTATAGGGACGGCACAGCCTATGCATCGGTCCTTCGGAGACCGCCCCAGAACGGCCAGAGTTCTCGTCCCCACGCGAGCCTGAGGAAGGCTGGCCGGGCGATGGGCCAAGCAGCGTCTACTGGCCATACCACCTTGGATACGTCCGATCTCGGAAGCAAAGCAGAGATGGGTTCGGAAATACTTGGTTGGGACACCTCCTGAGAACACCAGGTATTGTAGACAATTTTGATGACGTTTTGCCATCTTGCCCAGCTCGGCTAGCATGGAGTGGCGCCTTGCTGGACACCGACCTTACGTAAAGTAGAGGCTGGAAGTCCCAAGCCTCCCAAGCCCCCCAAGACCTCTAAGATAAGGACGCAACCCCGCCGCCTCTACCAGGCCTCACACCGAGCTCCTTGCCACGGCTAGGAGTGCTTATTGACCCCGCAGCCGGCCGTATGCAAATGATGGCGTTAAAAGCATCTCGCGCTGTGAAGGTGACGCGCCCCCTGGGCCAGTGTTGTTGGGGATACCCGGAGCCGGATCAGATGGGGGTTGTAGTCTCCGAGTGGCTGTGACCCGGTCCGTGCCCAGGGTGTCAAGCTCAGTGTGTGGCAGTCCTTACTGATGTTACTAAAGTTCTTTATGTCGACTACGCCACCCGTTGAATTGCGGTCACTTCGGCCGCCGCTGCAGCAGGGTCCGCTGAGGCTGATGGTGTTTGTGCAGCCCAGGTAGTATAACCCCCAACGGGTGGGGTATAGCCTCAGGGGGTAAGGTGCAGAGGATGGTGGTTGTGGAGGTGCAGTGAGGATGGTAAAGAGAGTCAGAGTCGGGCTGTGCAGTTCAGGGTTTGTTTACTTACTGCTGTTTTTGTACCGGTCACTCCGGCCTTGAGTGACCACCCGAGCCGTGCTGCGTCCACCAGGTCCTGGACTCGGCCAACCCCCAAGTAGTTCCGGAGCGTGGTTCTGAGCTCCCTTTCTGTCTTGTCCTCGTCTCTGGCCTTCCCCACCAGGGATCCACCTATGTCCGGCTCCCTCGGGCCTCTTGGTGGTAAACCCTTGTCTCTGGGTTCCCTGACCCTATTCCTGGTCTGCCTTCTGGGTGGATTTAGTGGGTGATCGTGGCAGATCGATCCTGCCCACGACCTCCGGTTCCTGGCTAAGGTGTGCTGTAGCCTCTGCCAGCTTGGGATCCGGTACCCTGTTGCCAACTCTTCACCCTTTGATTTATTTTGGGCTCTCAGAGTTCCTTCTTTCTCCCCCTCTGGGTCTTTCTTTCTCCTCTCTCTCTCTCTTGGCCTGGGGCTGCTCTGCTCTTCTGCTCTCTTCCTCTGCAAAGACTGGCTGACTGACCCTGATCTTAGATGGTGCCCACCTTATATACTCCCTCTATGTGTGAGCTCAGGTGACCAGCACCCAATGAGCTCCTAACCTTACCCAGGCTGCTCCCCCTATCTGCCCCTACACTACTGGGATGGTCCACCCCCCTCCCACTCCAGCCAAGGACAGACTCGGTCGTACCTGCACATTTCTAAGTGGGAGTACCGTTGGTCTGCCCTCCGGAAATGGGATGTGTGTAGTGCATGCAGCCTTCTGAGCTCAGTTCCACACTCCATCCTTACCCGGGAGTGGAATATCACACCTCTGGTTGAGGTGCAATACCCCTGTAGCAGCCGAATCCTCAGGGTGCTACATTCCCCCCTGGTAAATCACAGCACGTCCTCGGGCTGTAAGATATAAAAAACACCAAAACATACAATTTTTTCATAAACATAAACATATAAAACATATAAAACATTATCAGCAGCATAAACTTTTCATATAAACATTCTTGTTTCTGGTACCTCCGGTCACGGTGCAACTTGTGACCGGGTAAAGTGCAACAGTTTCTTTAAGAAAATGGTTTTCCTATAAAACCAGTAGGGGGCGCCTTAGGAAGCGCAACTATATACAAGGGAATATGGCCGCTCTCAGTCCTCGGCCAGGTATTAGGGAGGATTGACCGCTCTCAGTCCTCGGTCAGTGGGGAAATGGGACACACTGGAACAGTTCAGTTCTCTGGTCCCAACGGGGACTATATTAGCAGCAACGGTTCACTGTGCCCCGACGGGCAACTATATACAGTCTCTACTCTACCGTACTCAACGACGGCGTCCTCCTGCTCTTTCTTTGTGGACAGTTTCAGTTTCAGACCCGTCCGGGCACGTATGCTGGGCAAATAGATTTTCACCCAGGTGCGGCACTCTAGATGTTGAGGGCGCGTTGATGGTAGCGGCGCCCGGGTCGACCAGGCCTTGCGACCAGGCTTGGGGCACCTTGAAAGTAAAGGGCACCGTAAGAACGGCGGCGCCCTGTGTTACTTGGCCCTGCGACCAGGCCGGGAGCTCCGCGGAGGTAGGGGGCGCTGTTGGTATTGCGTCGCCCGGGGGTACTAGGCCTTGCGACCAGGCCGATGGTACTTCCTGCTTGGTCACGCTCGGGGTCGAAGCGTGTGACGTCACAGGGGTCGCGGCTTCCGTTTGAGGCCTAGTCTGCGGCGGTGACGTTGCAGCGACGGGCACGGCAGGGGATACTTCGGGCTCTGCGACGGGGAGCTGGGGCAGGCACGCGGTTTCCCGGCTCGGGGTATAGACGTCCCCTTTACCTGCCTCCATTCGTTCGGCTCCCTTCTCGGCGCCGTCTCCGGCCTTCAGTCCTCCTGCGCCATCCTCAGAGGCGGTCTGTCTCCTCGTCTCGGGTGGCGTGCTCCGCTGACGGGTTCTTGTCTGCTGGGCCATCTCACGGCTCCATTCTGCTAACGTCTCTCGCTGCACCCGGGCCATCCTCCGTGCGAGGCCCTCCAGCGCAGTCTGTGCACACTCCCGATCTCGGGGGAGCTGTGCCAAGACCTCCACTAAGCCTAGTGGGGTCGTTGCTTCTAGCAGGCTCCTGACCAACGGGTCGGTGCTGCTCTGCTCTCCTCCCGTTGTCTCCAGCAGGCCTTCTGGAGTGGCGACCGGCAACAGGCTCCTGACCACTGGGTCGGTGCTGCCTGGAGTGGCGGCCCGCATCAGGCTCCTGACCACTGGGTCGGTGCTGCCTGGCTCTCCCTCCATCTCCGGGTAGGCTCTTTCTGGACTCTGCTCCAGGCTTCTTGTCTCCGGGTGCGCTCTCTCCAGACTGCTCCAGGCGACACCCATCTTTGTTCTCTTGTTCTCAGTCCTCCCACTTCGAGGGCGGTCCCGGGGCCACTTGGTGATTGTCAGCTCCAGGGGCAGTTCTTTCACGCTGACAGACACCTCTAGCATCACAGTCTCTGTTGGTGGGGGCGGTTTCCACTTTTGGCGCCATTTTCGGTCCTGGCCCACGATGGGAGGCGGCCTCTTGCCACCCTCTGGCACGCCCATAATGGCGTCCGCTCTTCCAAGGCGGGAAATCTTCGGAAATGGCGGGAATCGTCTCCCAGTGGCGGGAAACTCTGCAGATGGCGGGAAAAAGCTGTTAATAGCGGACAACCGGCGGGAATCGATCTGTGATGGAGTCCGATGGCGGGGACCCTCCGGGACCGGCGGGAGACTTCTTTTTGAGGTAAACTTGTTCTTTTCTTCAGGCACGCAGTACCCGGGTGTTGCGGGCACGTTATCCTGCCGACTACGCCAAAGTTGACGCGCCCCCTGGGCCAGTGTTGTTGGGGATACCCGGAGCCGGATCAGATGGGGGTTGTAGTCTCCGAGTGGCTGTGACCCGGTCCGTGCCCAGGGTGTCAAGCTCAGTGTGTGGCAGTCCTTACTGATGTTACTAAAGTTCTTTATGTCGACTACGCCACCCGTTGAATTGCGGTCACTTCGGCCGCCGCTGCAGCAGGGTCCGCTGAGGCTGATGGTGTTTGTGCAGCCCAGGTAGTATAACCCCCAACGGGAGGGGTATAGCCTCAGGGGGTCAGGTGCAGAGGATGGTGGTTGTGGAGGTGCAGTGAGGATGGTAATGAGAGTCAGAGTCGGGCTGTGCAGTTCAGGGTTTGTTTACTTACTGCTGTTTTTGTACCGGTCACTCCGGCCTTGAGTGACCACCCGAGCCGTGCTGCGTCCACCAGGTCCTGGACTCGGCCAACCCCCAAGTAGTTCCGGAGCGTGGTTCTGAGCTCCCTTTCTGTCTTGTCCTCGTCTCTGGCCTTCCCCACCAGGGATCCACCTATGTCCGGCTCCCTTGGGCCTCTTGGTGGTAAACCCTTGTCTCTGGGTTCCCTGACCCTATTCCTGGTCTGCCTTCTGGGTGGATTTAGTGGGTGATCGTGGCAGATCGATCCTGCCCACGACCTCCGGTTCCTGGCTAAGGTGTGCTGTAGCCTCTGCCAGCTTGGGATCCGGTACCCTGTTGCCAACTCTTCACCCTTTGATTTATTTTGGGCTCTCAGAGTTCCTTCTTTCTCCCCCTCTGGGTCTTTCTTTCTCCTCTCTCTCTCTCTTGGCCTGGGGCTGCTCTGCTCTTCTGCTCTCTTCCTCTGCAAAGACTGGCTGACTGACCCTGATCTTAGATGGTGCCCACCTTATATACTCCCTCTATGTGTGAGCTCAGGTGACCAGCACCCAATGAGCTCCTAACCTTACCCAGGCTGCTCCCCCTATCTGCCCCTACACTACTGGGATGGTCCACCCCCCTCCCACTCCAGCCAAGGACAGACTCGGTCGTACCTGCACATTTCTAAGTGGGAGTACCGTTGGTCTGCCCTCCGGAAATGGGATGTGTGTAGTGCATGCAGCCTTCTGAGCTCAGTTCCACACTCCATCCTTACCCGGGAGTGGAATATCACACCTCTGGTTGAGGTGCAATACCCCTGTAGCAGCCGAATCCTCAGGGTGCTACAAAGGGGCCAGGCTTTCAGCAGCTGCCCAGGGGATGGTTTTAGAGGGCGACCGCCTAACGAGGGCCAGCAGAAGTAACGTCTTCTTCTTCAAAGAAGCTTGTGTAACTAACCCAATCAGACAGCTGCCCAGGAGCTAACCTCAGTGCTAGGAAGGAGCGGGAGGGAATTGAGGGGGTGGTTCCTGCTAAGGCCCTGAAATAATAATAAGACAGGCAGGAGAGTCTGACGCATGGTGGCGGAAAAGCTGCAGGTGCAAATAGGGAATGTGGTCTCGTGCGAGCAACTTGTGCATGCTCGCTGTGTGTGAGTGTGCGCTTCCTAGGTACGGCGCGCTGCAGACAGTCAAAAGGGTTGCTCCCTTTCATTAAAAGTTAATCCCCGGCTGCAGGCTATTAGAAAGCAACTAACCGCGCTCTACTCACCCTACCTAGGTCTACCGGTGAGTCTCGCCGCTGCTCCCGGCCTGTGGCATTGGCCGCGACGCTGACGTTCCGTCGACAGCGCGGCAGCCGATCAGTGAGCTCAGCGGCTGTGAGCGGGGCGTTCTGTCTACAAGACCTTTTTAAGGAGCCAGCAAAAAAGTGAAGAGAAAGGAAAGCACAAAAGCACCTTGTCTTACTAAGCACTGGAAAGGGCAGCCGGCAACCGGACGTCAAAGTAGAAAAGGAGCAAGTGAGAGGCCTGTCTCTGCCTACGGCCACACCACCCTGAACACACCCGATCTCGTCTGATCTTGGAATCTAAGCAGGGTTGGACCTGGTTAGCACTTGGATGGGAGACCACCTGGGAATACCAGGTGCTGTAGACTTTTGCTTTTTCTTTCTTCCACAAGCAGGGGTCACTCTCCTCTATGCCTTTTTTCCATTCCTTTTTTCACAAGCGCAAACATGCTCCTTTCTTCTTTTCATTTGCTTTCTCTCTTGCGCTATTTAATCCTTGCAAAATACCAGCATCCTTCTCATCACCGTGGGCCTCCAGCATTGTTGCTTATTTACTTTTAATACTAGGCTTCTTTTCAACAGGACCAGCGACTCCCGCATGACTGGAGGCAACCACCGCTGACCTGGAGGCCAGTTTACAACACAACCCAAGCAAAACACCTTTGCAGGCCACACGACCCCCCCGAAGAGCAGCTCAAATTCACTCGCAACCATCTCACCCTCTTCCTTCATTCACTCCTGGGCGTTTCGCTCCACCCCAAGTTGTTGGTCCAGCTTGCTCTTTCTGTCACATCCCCGCGATGAACGGTTTAGCCTGCAGGAGACCCTACTCCGAGCCATTTTTAAACACATCTGATGCGGCAGGTGTTTCATTGCTCAACAAACAACACCTATAGGGACGGCACAGCCTATGCATCGGTCCTTCGGAGACCGCCCCAGAACGGCCAGAGTTCTCGTCCCCACGCAAGCCTGAGGAAGGCTGGCCGGTCGATGGGCCAAGCAGCGTCTACTGGCCATACCACCTTGGATACGTCCCATCTCAGAAGCAAAGCAGAGATGGGTTCGGAAATACTTGGTTGGGACACCTCCTGAGAACACCAGGTATTGTACACAATTTTGATGACGTTTTGCCATCTTGCGCAGCTCGGCTAGCATGGAGTGGCGCCTTGCTGGACACCGACCTTACGTAAAGTAGAGGCTGGAAGTCCCAAGCCTCCCAAGACCTCTAAGATAAGGACGCAACCCCGCCGCCTCTACCAGGCCTCACACCGAGCTCCTTGCCACGGCTAGGAGTGCTTATTGACACCGCAGCCGGCCGTATGCAAATGATGGCGTTAAAAGCATCTCGCGCTGTGAAGGGGCCAGGCTTTCAGCAACTGCCCAGGGGATGGTTTTAGAGGGCGACCGCCTAACGAGGGCCAGCAGAAGTAACGTCTTCTTCTTCAAAGAAGCTTGTGTAACTAACCCAATCAGACAGCTGCCCAGGAGCTAACCTCAGTGCTAGGAAGGAGCGGGAGGGAATTGAGGGGGTGGTTCCTGCTAAGGCCCTGAAATAATAATAAGAGAGGCAGGAGAGTCTGACGCATGGTGGCGGAAAAGCTGCAGGTGCAAATAGGGAATGTGGTCTCGTGCGAGCAACTTGTGCATACTCGCTGTGTGTGAGTGTGCGCTTCCTAGGTACGGCGCGCTGCAGACAGTCAAAAGGGTTGCTCCCTTTCATTAAAAGTTAATCCCCGGCTGCAGGCTATTAGAAAGCAACTAACCGCGCTCTACTCACCCTACCCAGGTCTACCGGTGAGTCTCGCCGCTGCTCCCGGCCTGTGGCATTGGCCGCGACGCTGACGTTCCGTCGACAGCGCGGCAGGCGATCAGTGAGCTCAGCGGCTCTGAGCGGGGCGTTCTGTCTACAAGACCTTTTTAAGGAGCCAGCAAAAAAGTGAAGAGAAAGGAAAGCACAAAAGCACCTTGTCTTACTAAGCACTGGAAAGGGCAGCTGGCAACCGGACGTCAAAGTAGAAAAGCAGCAAGTGAGAGGCCTGTCTCTGCCTATGGCCACACCACCCTGAACACACCTGATCTTGTCTGATCTCGCATTATAAGCAGGGTTGGGCCTGGTTAGTACTTGGATGGGAGACCGCCCGGGAATACCAGGTGCTGTAGGCTTTTGCTTTTTCTTACTTCCACCAGCAGGGGTCACTCTCCTCTATGCCTTTTTTCCATTCCTTTTTTCACAAGCGCACATGTGGCACCCCAGGGGTCTGGTTTCCACAGTAATGTAATGTTATGTCTGAGAGCAGGTGGGAGGTCCTTTGGTCAGGGATCCTGTGCATGCCACACCTCCTGCCCAGTCTTGGGAGGGGAAGAACTTCCCCTATATAAACCCGGGGCTGAGGCAGGGTTAGGAGTAGAGAAGAAGCAGAGACAAGAAACAGTCATAGGAAGAAACAGCAGAAGCTCAGTGGGAGCAATACTACTATGAGTCAGGGGCTGGCAGCTGCAGAGCTCGCCCTGACTGAGAAGCTTTCTTACCGGACCCGGCGTCCGAGGCTGTGGGGACTAACTCTTACCCAGCAGCAGAAGCCGACCGGCAGGGGATTTCAGGTCCTCAGGCCCAGAAACCCGAAGGCAAGGTCACACGCGTGGGACCAGCACCGCCAACGTGGAGCGGAAGCCATTAGAAGGCCCCGAGTCACCGGCCATACGGGTGAGCACCACACGGCACACTCAGGGACGTGGGCTACTTATATCCGCTTCTAGCAAGGTAGCCAGAAGAGTACAGTCAGTTTGGGAGGCCTACAACTCCGCCTGGCCAGGGGAGATCCCATCTGCTCAAGGACTGACCAGGCCCCGTTCGCTAGCAAGTACTCCGGGAGGGTCTATCGTTGTTACCAGTAAAGACCCTGAATTACACCGCACCGTCTCTGAGTGGTTCCTGCTACCCCCATCTTCCACGTCGGCTGCCCTGAGGCCATACCCCTCCCGTTGGGGGTTATACTATCACGCTGCACAATTCTACATCGGCCTCAGCGGTCTGCCCTGCAGCGGCAGCTCCATAGCTGCAAATCAACGGGTGGCGTAGTCGACACTCAAATAACACCTATCAAGACTGCCACACACTGAGTTTGACTCCCTGGGCATGGACCGGGTCCCCGCCACTCGGAGACTACAACCCTCATCTGATCCGGTTCCGGGTAAGCCCCCGAGTGCGAGACGCTGCGCGACACAGCAGGCCCAGGGGCGCGTCAACTTTGGCGTATTCGGCAGGATTTCGTGCCCGCAACCACCGGGTACTGCGTGCCTGAAAAAGAGACTTTCAAACTCACCTGTGGTGAAGATTCCTGCCATCCGGCGCCATTTTCAGCCTTCTTCCCGCCATCTGTGAAGATTCCCACCATCCGGCGCCATCTTCAGCCTTCTTCCCGCCATCCGTGGAGTTTTCCCGCCGTTGGACGCCATATTGAGGACGCCGCGCGGGAAGAAGAGGGGCGTGGACTCCAAAAAGCCCGCGAGAACTGAAGCCCCGCCTCACGTCCGGACGTTGCGTAAGGTCCTGGAAGGAGCCCAGCAGACGCCGACGTCACCGGAGCGCGACGGAAGGTCCTCAACCCTGACGATCCACTGCGGAGCCGCGGCCTACGGAAGAGGATCATCGCAAGGTAGGCCACGGTCCACTAGGGGGGAGAAGGATGTCGGATACGGAGGAGAGCTTCACCGCTTCAACCCCCGCCAGCGCCACCGCTGTCGCGGTCATGCCTTTCACCATGCCCTATATCCCGGGGGCAGCCTGGCTACCCCAGTACTCAGGGGAGTCACATACCCTGCAGGACTTTAGAGAAAGGCTGGATAGCCTCTTCCAGGTGTACTCCCTCACAGAAGAGCAAAAAGTGAGCATCCTGGTGGCCCAATTAACCGGAGCAGCCCGAAGGGAGGTAAAGTCCTGGCCACCTGGGGGGAGGACTGTCGCAGGGATACTAACCCGGCTGAAGGACACCTTTGATACCCGCACCTCAGCCGAGATCAAGCTTAGATTCTACGGGTGCAAACAGCGGGCCCATGAGAGTATAAGGGACTATGCCCTGAACCTACAAGAGGCCCTGAGAGCCGTTAAGCAGACCGACCCTGACGGCGTGGGAGACGAGGACAGGCTGTTGACTGAACAATTTATAGAGGGTTTATATTGCAATGCCCACCGAACCCAGTTGCGGGCAATGGCCCTACAGGACCCTCATCTGGGATTTGCACAGTTCAAGGACAGAGCCATCCGGGTGCTCCGAGAACCGGCACCGGATGGCGTTGTGACCCACAGGCGCCCAGCTATCACTTACCACCAGGAGGCGGCGCCCTTGTCGGCAGGGCCTGTAGGGGCTGATGCGCAGGCTTTGAACAATGACCCGGCTCCAGACCTGCACCATCAGGTCCAAGAGCTAGCTAAAAGCGTTGCTGCGTTAACCCGAACTGTGCAGTCTTCACAGGCTTCCACTCCAGGGAAGATCCAGCTGGCATCCGGACCGGAGAACATCCCGTGGCGTCGACCAAGGAGGACCCCACCGGCCAGAGGAAGACCCAGTGACCGGTACAACGAGGACGGACGACCCATCTGCCGCCGCTGCAATCAACCCGGACATATGGCAAGGTACTGTCCTTTAAACTGGCACAACCTGGGGGTAGAGGGCCAACCCCCAGGAAAAAGACCACAAGGCCCATCGAACTGGCGCGACAAATATGTCGGAGGGCGTCCAGTCTTGCCTGTGGTACTGGATGGCATCCCTATGAGTGCCCTACTGGACACCGGGTCACAGGTCACCACCATTCCGTACGTGCTCTTCAAGCAGTACTGGAATGACTCGGATATAACCCGCTACCCTGACGACGACTTGAGTATCATTGCCAGCAATGGTCAGCCCGTGCCACAGATCAGATTTAAAGAGGCGACCATTAAAATTGGTAGAGTCGAACTGGCAGCACAGGGACTGATTATTGTAGACATTGACAAACACGAGAGTCACCCAAAGATAACGCTAGGAACTAATGTAATTGAAAATTGTCTTGCAGAGGTGATTTTCCTTTTACAACAGGTTGCCAAGAACGCCAGCTCCGGCGAGCAGCGAGTGCTCCAGAAAGAGATCCGGTCACTGAGGCGACGGCAACAGGTGGAACTCTCCGGCGGTGAGATTGGTAGCGTAAGAATGTGTGACCCTTTCCCTATTGCCATGCCCCCAAAAAGTGAAATGATGATTTGGTGCCGGGCAGCTATTGGTCCGAGAGGTAGGGATTACCAGGCAATGGTAGAACCAGTTTACTCAGACAGTAGGCCCACCATTTTGACAGCACGGGGGGTGGTTCATGTACGCCATGGGAGGGTGCCCGTTCGCCTAATAAATATCGGGAAGAGGGAAGTATACCTACCCCGGTATGCCACGCTAGCCAAATTATATACCATCAACCAAAACTCTATACAGTCTGTGGAACCCTTGCCTCCATCTCACCCGGAGGAAGGTAACGGCTCTAAGAAAGTAATGGAGGATTGGTGTCAGCAACTACACTTGGGAACTGACTCCACTCCCTCCCACCAGAAACAGGGAGTCTACCGGGTGGTTCAAGAGTATGAGAGAGTGTTTAGTAAACACCCGTTAGACTTCGGGCGAGTTAAGGGGGTAGAACACCGCATCCCCACGGGAGATCATCCTCCCATAAAAGAGAGGTATCGACCCGTACCCCCTGCACATTACCAACACGCCAAGGGGATGCTTAGAGACATGAAGGAGGCTGGGGTAATCCGGGATAGCTGTAGCCCCTGGGCAGCCCCACTAGTTTTAGTCAAAAAGAAAGACAACACTATGAGGATGTGTGTAGATTACCGGAAAATCAATCGTATCACACACAAGGATGCGTACCCTTTACCAAGGATAGAGGAGTCTTTGGCTGCTTTAAGATCTGCTAACTTCTTCTCTACCTTGGATCTCACTAGCGGGTACTGGCAGGTTCCTGTAGCAGAGGCGGACCGGGAGAAGACCGCATTCACCACCCCGATGGGACTTAGCGAGTTTACCTGTATGCCGTTTGGACTTTGTAACGCACCCGGAACCTTCCAACGATTAATGGAGTGCTGTCTGGGACACAAAAACTTCGAGACGGTCCTGTTGTACCTGGACGATGTCATCGTATATTCCAAGACTTATGAGGACCACCTGAAACATCTGGCGGAAGTGTTCGAAGCCCTGGCAAGTTACGGCCTGAAGGTGAAACCCTCTAAGTGTCACCTCCTGAAGCCAAAGGTGCAGTACCTGGGACACGTGGTGAGCGCTGACGGAGTGGCTCCCGATCCTGATAAGATCACCGCAATTAAGGAATGGCCAAGTCCCTCCAGTATAAAGGAAGTGCGGCAGTTCCTTGGGTTGGTAGGCTATTACCGCAGATTCATCCCCGGTTTCACCAAAAAGGCAGCTCCCATGCAGGACCTCCTGATAGGCCAGTCCCGGAAGGCCAAGAACCAGAAGCCGCCCATCAGATGGGAGAAGTTAGAAGAAGAGTCCTTCCGCCAGCTGAAGATGGCCCTCACGGGGGATGAAATCCTGGCGTACCCCGATTACAGCCAGCCCTTTATCCTCTACACTGACGCAAGTAACATCGGGCTAGGAGCTGTGCTGTCCCAGATCCAGCAGGGGAAAGAACGAGTAATCGCTTACGCCAGCCGAAAACTGCGACCCACCGAGAGAAACCCGGAGAATTACAGCTCCTTTAAGCTAGAGTTCCTGGCAGTGGTGTGGGCAGTCACCGAACGCTTTAAGCACTACCTCGCTTCTTCCCGGTTCATCGTGTACACGGATAACAACCGTTGACACACCTGGACACAGCAAGACTCGGTGCCCTAGAGCAGAGATGGATGGCTCGTCTGTCCAACTACGAGTTCACAATCAAATACCGGGCAGGACGCTCCAATACCAACGCGGACGCCCTGTCCAGGATGCCAAATCTACCGGACGTAGGAGAAGATCCAGAGGAACTGGAAGAAGTCGAACTCCCTGCGTTCCACCGTCATGGGACTATCCAGTGTTCCCACCGGGTAGGGAGTAAGCAAGCCGCTACGTTTAACCCCTTGCCTCACTACAACTGGGCGGAAACGCAAGACAGCGACCCTGCCGTCCGGCTGGTAAAGGAGATGCTGACTCGGCCAGAGGCTCGACTTGACCCAGACGCTCCGGAGGAAGCCAAGCAACTGTGGGCAGAAAAGAGTAGACTGTTCCTTTACAAGGGGAAGTTGTGCCGCAGAATAGTTAACTCCCGGACGCATGAACTAATCTGGCAAATAGTGGTGCCACGAAGAGACGCAGCCATGGTGATGGAGGCATACCACGACGGGGCTGGACACTTCGGATGGAAGAAGCTGGAGTTCCTGCTGCGCGAGCGGTTCCACTGGGTAGGCATGAGGGGAACCATCAAGAGGTGGTGCAGAGACTGTGGCCCGTGCAACCTAAGAAGGAAGGACCGTGCCAGCCAGAAGACTCCCCTGCAGTCCATCGTCACCCGGCAGCCGTTGGAACTGGTAGCCTTGGATCATGTAAAACTGACCCCAAGCAGAAGTGGCTACGTCTACGCGTTAACCATCGTGGATCATTACTCCCGGTTTCTGGTTGTCGTCCCCGTCAAGGACTTAACGGCTCAAACAGCAGCTAGAGCCTTTCAGCAGCACTTTTGCCGTCCACACGGTTACCCGGACCAAGTGCTGACGGACCAGGGACCTGCCTTTGAAGCGGAGGTCTTCCAGGAATTCTGCAATCTGTATGGCTGCCGGAAGATAAGGACGACACCCTACCATCCGCAAACTAATGGACTTTGTGAGAAAATGAACCAGGTGGTAATGGATCTTCTGAAAACGTTGCCCCTGGAAGAACGCAGTCTGTGGCCTGAGAAGTTGCCCGATCTGGTGGACCTATACAACCACATCCCGGTAGGTTCCACCAACTGTACCCCGGCTTACCTAATGAGGGCGAGACCTGGTAAGTTACCTGTTGACCTGGAAATGGGAGTCCTGACACCCGAGGACACTTCACCAGAAGCAGACTGGGACACAGAGAGGCAGCAGCAGTACCGGAGAGTACAGGAGAGCGTGGAGCGAAGTCTCTGTCAGGCTAGGGAAAGACAAGAGAAAACTTACAACCAGTATGCTCCCGCTGTTCCCCTGGTACCCGGAGAGCAGGTCTTGAAGAGGAAAAAGACGGCTCCACAAGTTGGACGACCAGTGGGAGAAGGACCCGTACACCATACTGCCCTCAAGCCACGACAACCCAAAGGTCTGTACCATCAGTAAAGATGGAGGGGAAACCACAACCATTGTATCCCGGGATCACCTGAAGAAGTGTCCCGAACAGCTACGGAACCCTGAAGAGGAACAAGAAGACCCTCGACCCGTAGAGGAAAGGGAAGACATGGTTAGTACTGTGCTCGGAGACTTCCCTCGGTCTTGGACTCAAGTCAATGGCGCAGTTGTGGTACCCGTACTCACCTTCCTCCAACCCGCATCCCAAGCACCTACGGAGCGACAGGTAGAGCTGGAAGAGCAGCCGGTCCAGGAGGCAGAAGACTCCACACAAGCAGAACAGGAGGATCAACCCTCTGCTTATAGTGAGCCTGCCGTACCCCTAGTGAGCCAAAGAGCCGGTAGACAGCTGCCCAGTTTACCCTTGACAGCTCCTACACCCTGTAGTTCAGGGCTAGACAGTAAGCTCCGTAGGTCCACTAGGGCCACTAGAGGCCAGTTACCCGCACGTTGGAGGATTTGAAATGTATAAGTTGTTTTATTTGTGGTTACCTGTTTTTCTTATTGCTTGTGTATAATTATGTGTTTCTAGTTGTTTATAGGAGTCTTTGGTGGATTTACCGGGAATCCTGTGTACATAGTTGGAGCGTAACCCAGGACGGACTAAAGACTGTTAAGGACTCGGGGCAGAACAGACCCCTACCTGGTTACGTCTCCCTGTTTTGGTGAAATGGACACCTTGCTTTCTTCAAAGACTGCACCCGGTTACGGATATCCGTGACCACCTTTATGTGTTTCTTCTTATTGTACTATTATTGTTGTTATATCTTGTTATGTTTTTCTAAAATATGTTTAGTCCCGGAGTACTAAATTTCACTAGGGGGGAATGTGGCACCCCAGGGGTCTGGTTTCCACAGTAATGTAATGTTATGTCTGAGAGCAGGTGGGAGGTCCTTTGGTCAGGGATCCTGTGCATGCCACACCTCCTGCCCAGTCTTGGGAGGGGAAGAACTTCCCCTATATAAACCCGGGGCTGAGGCAGGGTTAGGAGTAGAGAAGAAGCAGAGACAAGAAACAGTCATAGGAAGAAACAGCAGAAGCTCAGTGGGAGCAATACTACTATGAGTCAGGGGCTGGCAGCTGCAGAGCTCGCCCTGACTGAGAAGCTTTCTTACCGGACCCGGCGTCCGAGGCTGTGGGGACTAACTCTTACCCAGCAGCAGAAGCCGACCGGCAGGGGATTTCAGGTCCTCAGGCCCAGAAACCCGAAGGCAAGGTCACACGCGTGGGACCAGCACCGCCAACGTGGAGCGGAAGCCATTAGAAGGCCCCGAGTCACCGGCCATACGGGTGAGCACCACACGGCACACTCAGGGACGTGGGCTACTTATATCCGCTTCTAGCAAGGTAGCCAGAAGAGTACAGTCAGTTTGGGAGGCCTACAACTCCGCCTGGCCAGGGGAGATCCCATCTGCTCAAGGACTGACCAGGCCCCGTTCGCTAGCAAGTACTCTGGGAGGGTCTATCGTTGTTACCAGTAAAGACCCTGAATTACACCGCACCGTCTCTGAGTGGTTCCTGCTACCCCCATCTTCCACGTCGGCTGCCCTGAGGCCATACCCCTCCCGTTGGGGGTTATACTATCACGCTGCACAATTCTACATCGGCCTCAGCGGTCTGCCCTGCAGCGGCAGCTCCATAGCTGCAAATCAACGGGTGGCGTAGTCGACACTCAAATAACACCTATCAAGACTGCCATACACTGAGTTTGACTCCCTGGGCACGGACCGGGTCCCCGCCACTCGGAGACTACAACCCTCATCTGATCCGGTTCCGGGTAAGCCCCCGAGCGCGAGACGCTGCGCGACACAGCAGGCCCAGGGGCGCGTCACACACATGCTCCTTTCTTCTTTTCATTTGCTTTCTCTCTTGCGCTATTTAATCCTTGCAAAATACCAGCATCCTTCTCATCACCGTGGGCCTCCAGCATTGTTGCTTATTTACTTTTAATACTAGGCTTCTTTTCACCAGGACCAGCGACTCCCGCATGACTGGAGGCAACCACCGCTGACCTTGAGGCAACCACCGGTAACCTGGAGGCCAGTTTACAGCACAACCCAAGCAAAACACCTTTGCAGGCCACACGACCCCCCCGAAGAGCAGCTCAAATTCACTCGCAACCATCTCACCCTCTTCCTTCATTCACTCCTGGGCGTTTCGCTCCACCCCAAGTTGCGGGTCCAGCTTGCTCTTTCTGTCATATCCCCGCGATGAACGGTTTAGCCTGCAAACAAACAACACCTATAGGGACGGCACAGCCTATGCATCGGTCCTTCGGAGACCGCCCCAGAACGGCCAGAGTTCTCGTCCCCACGCAAGCCTGAGGAAGGCTGGCCGGTCGATGGGCCAAGCAGCGTCTACTGGCCATACCACCTTGGATACGTCCGATCTCGGAAGCAAAGCAGAGATGGGTTCGGAAATACTTGGTTGGGACACCTCCTGAGAACACCAGGTATTGTAGACAATTTTGATGACGTTTTGCCATCTTGCGCAGCTCGGCTAGCATGGAGTGGCGCCTTGCTGGACACTGACCTTACGTAAAGTAGAGGATGGAAGTCCCAAGCCGCCCAAGCCCCCCAAGACCTCTAAGATAAGGACGCAACCCCGCCGCCTCTACCAGGCCTCACACCGAGCTCCTTGCCACGGCTAGGAGTGCTTATTGACCCCGCAGCCGGCCGTATGCAAATGATGGCGTTAAAAGCATCTCGCGCTGTGAAGGGGCCAGGCTTTCAGCAGCTGCCCAGGGGATGGTTTTAGAGGGCGACCGCCTAACGAGGGCCAGCAGAAGTAACGTCTTCTTCTTCAAAGAAGCTTGTGTAACTAACCCAATCAGACAGCTGCCCAGGAGCTAACCTCAGTGCTAGGAAGGAGCGGGAGGGAATTGAGGGGGTGGTTCCTGCTAAGGCCCTGAAATAATAATAAGACAGGCAGGAGAGTCTGACGCATGGTGGTGGAAAAGCTGCAGGTGCAAATAGGGAATGTGGTCTCGTGCGAGCAACTTGTGCATGCTCGCTGTGTGTGAGTGTGCGCTTCCTAGGTACGGCGCGCTGCAGACAGTCAAAAGGGTTGCTCCCTTTCATTAAAAGTTAATCCCCGGCTGCAGGCTATTAGAAAGCAACTAACCGCGCTCTACTCACCCTACCCAGGTCTACCGGTGAGTCTCGCCGCTGCTCCCGGCCTGTGGCATTGGCCGCGGCAGCCGATCAGTGAGCTCAGCGGCTCTGAGCGGGGCGTTCTGTCTACAAGACCTTTTTAAGGAGCCAGCAAAAAAGTGAAGAGAAAGGAAAGCACAAAAGCACCTTGTCTTACTAAGCACTGGAAAGGGCAGCCGGCCACCGGACGTCAAAGTAGAAAAGCAGCAAGTGAGAGGCGTGTCTCCGCCTATGGCCACACCACCCTGAACACGCCCGATCTCGTCTGATCTCGGAAGCTAAGCAGGGTCGGGCCTGGTTAGTACTTGGATGGCAGACCGCCTGGGAATACCAGGTGCTGTAGGCTTTTGCTTTTTCTTACTTCCACCAGCAGGGGTCACTCTCCTCTATGCCTTTTTTCCATTCCTTTTTTCACAAGCGCACACATACTCCTTTCTTCTTTTCATTTGCTTTCTCTCTTGCGCTATTTAATCCTTGCAAAATACCAGCATACTTCTCATCACCGTGGGCCTCCAGCATTGTTGCTTATTTACTTTTAATACTAGGCTTCTTTTCACCAGGACCAGCGACTCCCGCATGACTGGAGGAAACCACCGCTGACCTGGAGGCCAGTTTACAGCACAACCCAAGCAAAACACCTTTGCAGGCCACACGACCCCCCCGAAGAGCAGCTCAAATTCACTCGCAACCATCTCACCCTCTTCCTTCATTCACTCCTGGGCGTTTCGCTCCACCCCAAGTTGTGGGTCCAGCTTGCTCTTTCTGTCACATCCCCGCGATGAACGGTTTAGCCTGCAGGAGACCCTGCGCCGAGCCATTTTTAAACACATCTGATGCGGCAGGTGTTTCATTGCTCAACAAACAACACCTATAGGGACGGCACAGCCTATGCATCGGTCCTTCGGAGACCGCCCCAGAACGGCCAGAGTTCTCGTCCCCATGCGAGCCTGAGGAAGGCTGGCCGGGCGATGGGCCAAGCAGCGTCTACTGGCCATACCTGCTTGGATACGTCCGATCTCGGAAGCAAAGCAGAGATGGGTTTGGAAATACTTGGTTGGGACACCTCCTGAGAACACCAGGTATTGTAGACAATTTTGATGACGTTTTGCCATCTTGCCCAGCTCGGCTAGCATGGAGTGGCGCCTTGCTGGACACCGACCTTACGTAAAGTAGAGGATGGAAGTCCCAAGCCGCCCAAGCCCCCCAAGACCTCTAAGATAAGGACGCAACCCCGCCGCCTCTACCAGGCCTCACACCGAGCTCCTTGCCACGGCTAGGAGTGCTTATTGACCCCGCAGCCGGCCGTATGCAAATGATGGCGTTAAAAGCATCTCGCGCTGTGAAGGGGCCAGGCTTTCAGCAGCTGCCCAGGGGATGGTTTTAGAGGGCGACCGCCTAACGAGGGCCAGCAGAAGTAACGTCTTCTTCTTCAAAGAAGCTTGTGTAACTAACCCAATCAGACAGCTGCCCAGGAGCTAACCTCAGTGCTAGGAAGGAGCGGGAGGGAATTGAGGGGGTGGTTCCTGCTAAGGCCCTGAAATAATAATAAGACAGGCAGGAGAGTCTGACGCATGGTGGCGGAAAAGCTGTAGGTGCAAATAGGGAATGTGGTCTCGTGCGAGCAACTTGTGCATGCTCGCTGTGTGTGAGTGTGCGCTTCCTAGGTACGGCGCGCTGCAGACAGTCAAAAGGGTTGCTCCCTTTCATTAAAAGTTAATCCCCGGCTGCAGGCTATTAGAAAGCAACTAACCGAGCTCTACTCACCCTACCCAGGTCTACCGGTGAGTCTCGCCGCTGCTCCCGGCCTGTGGCATTGGCCGCGACGCTGACGTTCCGTCGACAGCGCGGCAGCCGATCAGTGAGCTCAGCGGCTTAGAGCGGGGCGTTCTGTCTACAAGACCTTTTTAAGGAGCCAGCAAAAAAGTGAAGAGAAAGAAAAGCACAAAAGCACCTTATCTTACTAAGCACTGGAAAGGGCAGCCGGCAACCGGACGTCAAAGTAGAAAAGCAGCAAGTGAGAGGCCTGTCTCTGCCTATGGCCACACCACCCTGAACACGCCTGATCTTGTCTGATCTCAGAAGCTAAGCAGGGTTGGGCCTGGTTAGTACTTGGATGGGAGACTGCCTGGGAATACCAGGTGCTGTAGGCTTTTGCTTTTTCTTACTTCCACCAGCAGGGGTCACTCTCCTCTATGCCTTTTTTCCATTCCTTTTTTCACAAGCGCACACATGCTCCTTTCTTCTTTTCATTTGCTTTCTCTCTTGCGCTGTTTAATCCTTGCAAAATACCAGCATCCTTCTCATCACCGTGGACCTCCAGCATTGTTGCTTATTTACTTTTAATACTAGGCTTCTTTTCACCAGGACCAGCGACTCTCGCATGACTGGAGGCAACCACCGCTGACCTGGAGGCAACCACTGGTAACCCGGAGGCCAGTTTACAGCACAACCCAAGCAAAACACCTTTGCAGGCCACACAACCCCCCCCGAAGAGCAGCTCAAATTCACTCGCAACCATCTCACCCTCTTCCTTCATTCACTCCTGGGCGTTTCGCTCCACCCCAAGTTGTGGGTCCAGCTTGCTCTTTCTGTCACATCCCCGCGATGAACGGTTTAGCCTGCAGGAGACCCTGCGCCGAGCCATTTTTAAACACATCTGATGCGGCAGGTGTTTCATTGCTCAACAAACAACACCTATAGGGACGGCACAGCCTATGCATCGGTCCTTCGGAGACCGCCCCAGAACGGCCAGAGTTCTCGTCCCCACGCGAGCCTGAGGAAGGCTGGCCGGTCGATGGGCCAAGCAGCGTCTACTGGCCATACCACCTTGGATACGTCCGATCTCGGAAGCAAAGCAGAGATGGGTTTGGAAATACTTGGTTGGGACACCTCCTGAGAACACCAGGTATTGTAGACAATTTTGATGACGTTTTGCCATCTTGCGCAGCTCGGCTAGCATGGAGTGGCGCCTTGCTGGACACCGACCTTACGTAAAGTAGAGGATGGAAGTCCCAAGCCCCCCAAGACCTCTAAGATAAGGACGCAACCCCGCCGCCTCTACCAGGCCTCACACCGAGCTCCTTGCCACGGCTAGGAGTGCTTATTGACCCCGCAGCCGGCCGTATGCAAATGATGGCGTTAAAAGCATCTCTCTCGCGCTGTGAAGGGGCCAGGCTTTCAGCAGCTGCCCAGGGGATGGTTTTAGAGGGCGACCGCCTAACGAGGGCCAGCAGAAGTAACGTCTTCTTCTTCAAAGAAGCTTGTGTAACTAACCCAATCAGACAGCTGCCCAGGAGCTAACCTCAGTGCTAGGAAGGAGCGGGAGGGAATTGAGGGGGTGGTTCCTGCTAAGGCCCTGAAATAATAATAAGACAGGCAGGAGAGTCTGACGCATGGTGGCGGAAAAGCTGCAGGTGCAAATAGGGAATGTGGTCTCGTGCGAGCAACTTGTGCATGCTCGCTGTGTGTGAGTGTGCGCTTCCTAGGTACGGCGCGCTGCAGACAGTCAAAAGGGTTGCTCCCTTTCATTAAAAGTTAATCCCCGGCTGCAGGCTATTAGAAAGCAACTAACCGCGCTCTACTCACCCTACCCAGGTCTACCGGTGAGTCTCGCCGCTGCTCCCGGCCTGTGGCATTGGCCGCGACGCTGACGTTCCGTCGACAGCGCGGCAGCCGATCAGTGAGCTCAGCGGCTCTGAGCGGGGCGTTCTGTCGACAAGACCTTTTTAAGGAGCCAGCAAAAAAGTGAAGAGAAAGGAAAGCACAAAAGCACCTTGTCTTACTAAGCACTGGAAAGGGCAGCCGGCAACCGGACGTCAAAGTGGAAAAGCAGCAAGTGAGAGGCCTGTCTCTGCCTACGGCCACACCACCCTGAACACACCTGATCTCATCTGATCTTGGAATCTAAGCAGGGTTGGGCCTGGTTAGTACTTGGATGGGAGACCGCCTGGGAATACCAGGTGCTGTAGGCTTTTGCTTTTTCTTACTTCCACAAGCAGGGGTCACTCTCCTCTATGCCTTTTTTCCATTCCTTTTTTCACAAGCGCACACATGCTCCTTTCTTCTTTTCATTTGCTTTCTCTCTTGCGCTATTTAATCCTTGCAAAATACCAGCATCCTTCTCATCACCGTGGGCCTCCAGCATTGTTGCTTATTTACTTTTAATACTAGGCTTCTTTTCACCAGGACCAGAGACTCCCGCATGACTGGAGGCAACCACCGCTGACCTGGAGGCAACCACCGGTAACCTGGAGGCCAGTTTACAGCACAACCCAAGCAAAACACCTTTGCAGGCCAAACGACCCCCCCGAAGAGCAGCTCAAATTCACTCGCAATCATCTCACCCTCTTCCTTCATTCACTCCTGGGCGTTTCGCTCCACCCCAAGTTGCGGGTCCAGCTTGCTCTTTCTGTCACATCCCCGCGATGAACGGTTTAGCCTGCAGGAGACCCTGCGCCGAGCCATTTTTAAACACATCTGATGCGGCAGGTGTTTCATTGCTCAACAAACAACACCTATAGGGACGGCACAGCCTATGCATCGGTCCTTCAGAGACCGCCCCAGAACGGCCAGAGTTCTCGTCCCCACGCGAGCCTGAGGAAGGCTGGCCGGGCGATGGGCCAAGCAGCGTCTACTGTCCATACCACCTTGGATACATCCGATCTCGGAAGCAAAGCAGAGATGGGTTCGGAAATACTTGGTTGGGACACCTCCTGAGAACACCAGGTATTGTAGACAATTTTGATGACGTTTTGCCATCTTGCCCAGCTCGGCTAGCATGGAGTGGCGCCTTGCTGGACACCGACCTTACGTAAAGTAGAGGCTGGAAATCCCAAGCCTCCCAAGCCCCCCAAGACCTCTAAGATAAGGACGCAACCCCGCCGCCTCTACCAGGCCTCACACCGAGCTCCTTGCCACGGCTAGGAGTGCTTATTGACCCCGCAGCCGGCCGTATGCAAATGATGGCGTTAAAAGCATCTCGCGCTGTGAAGGGGCCAGGCTTTCAGCAGCTGCCCAGGGGATGGTTTTAGAGGGCGACCGCCTAACGAGGGCCAGCAGAAGTAACGTCTTCTTCTTCAAAGAAGCTTGTGTAACTAACCCAATCAGACAGCTGCCCAGGAGCTAACTTCAGTGCTAGGAAGGAGCGGGAGGGAATTGAGGGGGTGGTTCCTGCTAAGGCCCTGAAATAATAATAAGACAGGCAGGAGAGTCTGACGCATGGTGGCGGAAAAGCTGCAGGTGCAAATAGGGAATGTGGTCTCGTGCGAGCAACTTGTGCATGCTCGCTGTGTGTGAGTGTGCGCTTCCTAGGTACGGCGCGCTGCAGACAGTCAAAAGGGTTGCTCCCTTTCATTAAAAGTTAATCCCCGGCTGCAGGCTATTAGAAAGCAGCTAACCGCGCTCTACTCACCCTACCCAGGTCTACCGGTGAGTCTCGCCGCTGCTCCCGGCCTGTGGCATTGGCCGCGACGCTGACGTTCCGTCGACAGCGCGGCAGCCGATCAGTGAGCTCAGTGGCTCTGAGCGGGGCGTTCTGTCTACAAGACCTTTTTAAGGAGCCAGCAAAAAAGTGAAGAGAAAGGAAAGCACAAAAGCACCTTGTCTCACTAAGCACTGGAAAGGGCAGCCGGCAGCCGGACGTCAAAGTAGAAAAGCAGCAAGTGAGAGGCCTGTCTCTGCCTACGGCCACACCACCCTGAACACACCCGATCTCGTCTGATCTTGGAATCTAAGCAGGGTTGGGCCTGCTTAGTACTTGGATGCGAGACCGCCTGGGAATACCAGGTGCTGTAGGCTTTTGCTTTTTCTTACTTCCACCAGCAGGGGTCATTCTCCTCTATGCCTTTTTTCCATTCCTTTTTTCACAAGCGCACACATGCTCCTTTCTTCTTTTCATTTGCTTTCTCTCTTGCGCTATTTAATCCTTGCAAAATACCAGCATCCTTCTCATCACCGTGGGCCTCCAGCATTGTTGCTTATTTACTTTTAATACTAGGCTTCTTTTCACCAGGACCAGCGACTCCCGCATGACTGGAGGCAACCACCGCTGACCTGGAGGCAACCACTGGTAACCTGGAGGCCAGTTTACAGCACAACCCAAGCAAAACACCTTTGCAGGCCACACGACCCCCCCCGAAGAGCAGCTCAAATTCACTCGCAACCATCTCACCCTCTTCCTTCATTCACTCCTGGGCGTTTCGCTCCACCCCAAGTTGCGGGTCCAGCTTGCTCTTTCTGTCACATCCCCGCGATGAACGGTTTAGCCTGTAGGAGACCCTGCGCCGAGCCATTTTTAAACACATCTGATGCGGCAGGTGTTTCATTGCTCAACAAACAACACCTATAGGGACGGCACAGCCTATGCATCGGTCCTTCGGAGACCGCCCCAGAACGGCCAGAGTTCTCGTCCCCACGCGATCCTGAGGAAGGCTGGCCGGTCGATGGGCCAAGCAGCGTCTACTGGCCATACCACCTTGGATACGTCCGATCTCAGAAGCAAAGCAGAGATGGGTTCGGAAATACTTGGTTGGGACACCTCCTGAGAACACCAGGTATTGTAGACAATTTTGATGACGTTTTGCCATCTTGCCCAGCTCGGCTAGCATGGAGTGGCGCATTGCTAGACACCGACCTTACGTAAAGTAGAGGCTGGAAGTCCCAAGCCTCCCAAGCCCCCCAAGACCTCTAAGATAAGGAAGCAACCCCGCCGCCTCTACCAGGCCTCACACCGAGCTCCTTGCCACAGCTAGGAGTGCTTATTGACCCCGCAGCCGGCCGTATGCAAATGATGGCGTTAAAAGCATCTCTCTCGCGCTGTGAAGGGGCCAGGCTTTCAGCAGCTGCCCAGGGGATGGTTTTAGAGGGCGACCGCCTAACGAGGGCCAGCAGAAGTAACGTCTTCTTCTTCAAAGAAGCTTGTGTAACTAACCCAATCAGACAGCTGCCCAGGAGCTGACCTCAGTGCTAGGAAGGAGCGGGAGGGAATTGAGGGGGTGGTTCCTGCTAAGGCCCTGAAATAATAATAAGACAGGCAGGAGAGTCTGACGCATGGTGGCGGAAAAGCTGCAGGTGCAAATAGGGAATGTGGTCTCGTGCGAGCAACTTGTGCATGCTCGCTGTGTGTGAGTGTGCGCTTCCTAGGTACGGCGCGCTGCAGACAGTCAAAAGGGTTGCTCCCTTTCATTAAAAGTTAATCCCCGGCTGCAGGCTATTAGAAAGCAACTAACCGCGCTCTACTCACCCTACCCAGGTCTACCGGTGAGTCTCGCCGCTGCTCCCGGCCTGTGGCATTGGCCGCGATGCTGACGTTCCGTCTACAGCGCGGCAGCCGATCAGTGAGCTCAGCGGCTCTGAGCGGGGCGTTCTGTCTACAAGACCTTTTTAAGGAGCCAGCAAAAAAGTGAAGAGAAAGGAAAGCACAAAAGCACCTTGTCTTACTAAGCACTGGAAAGGGCAGCCGGCAACCGGACGTCAAAGTAGAAAAGCAGCAAGTGAGAGACCTGTCTCTGCCTACGGCCACACCACCCTGAACACGCCTGATCTCGTTTGATCTTGGAAGCTAAGCAGGGTTGGGCCTGGTTAGTACTTGGATGGGAGACCGCCTGGGAATACCAGGTGCTGTAGGCTTTTGCTTTTTCTTACTTCCACCAGCAAGGGTCACTCTCCTCTATGCCTTTTTTCCATTCCTTTTTTCACAAGCGCACACATGCTCCTTTCTTCTTTTCATTTGCTTTCTCTCTTGCGCTATTTAATCCTTGCAAAATACCAGCATCCTTCTCATCACCGTGGGCCTCCAGCATTGTTGCTTATTTACTTTTAATACTAGGCTTCTTTTCACCAGGACCAGCGACTCCCGCATGACTGGAGGCAACCACCGCTGACCTGGAGGCAACCACTGGTAACCTGGAGGCCAGTTTACAGCACAACCCAAGCAAAACACTTTTGCAGGCCACACGACCCCCCCCGAAGAGCAGCTCAAATTCACTCGCAACCATCTCACCCTCTTCCTTCATTCACTCCTGGGCGTTTCGCTCCAACCCAAGTTGCGGGTCCAGCTTGCTCTTTCTGTCACATCCCCGCGATGAACGGTTTAGCCTGCAGGAGACCCTGCGCCAAGCCATTTTTAAACACATCTGATGCGGCAGGTGTTTCATTGCTCAACAAACAACACCTATAGGGACGGCACAGCCTATGCATCGGTCCTTCGGAGACCGCCCCAGAACGGCCAGAGTTCTCGTCCCCACGCGAGCCTGAGGAAGGCTGGCCGGGCGATGGGCCAAGCAGCGTCTACTGGCCATACCACCTTGGATACATCCGATCTCGGAAGCAAAGCAGAGATGGGTTCGGAAATACTTGGTTGGGACACCTCCTGAGAGCACCAGGTATTGTAGACAATTTTGATGACGTTTTGCCATCTTGCCCAGCTCGGCTAGCATGGAGTGGCGCCTTGCTGGACACCGACCTTACGTAAAGTAGAGGCTGGAAGTCCCAAGCCTCCCAAGCCCCCCAAGACCTCTAAGATAAGGACGCAACCCCGCCGCCTCTACCAGGCCTCACACCGAGCTCCTTGCCACGGCTAGGAGTGCTTATTGACCCCGCAGCCGGCCGTATGCAAATGATGGCGTTAAAAGCATCTCGCGCTGTGAAGGGGCCAGGCTTTCAGCAGCTGCCCAGGGGATGGTTTTAGAGGGCGACCGCCTAACGAGGGCCAGCAGAAGTAACGTCTTCTTCTTCAAAGAATCTTGTGTAACTAACCCAATCAGACAGCTGCCCAGGAGCTAACCTCAGTGCTAAGAAGGAGCGGGAGGGAATTGAGGGGGTGGTTCCTGCTAAGGCCCTGAAATAATAATAAGACAGGCAGGAGAGTCTGACGCATGGTGGCGGAAAAGCTGCAGGTGCAAATAGGGAATGTGGTCTCGTGCGAGCAACTTGTGCATGCTCGCTGTGTGTGAGTGTGCGCTTCCTAGGTACGGCGCGCTGCAGACAGTGAAAAGGATTGCTCCCTTTCATTAAAAGTTAATCCCCGGCTGCAGGCTATTAGAAAGCAACTAACCGCGCTCTACTCACCCTACCCAGGTCTACCGGTGAGTCTCGCCGCTGCTCCCGGCCTGTGGCATTGGCCGCGACGCTGACGTTCCGTCGACAGCGCGGCAGCCGATCAGTGAGCTCAGCGGCTCTGAGCGGGGCGTTCTGTCTACAAGACCTTTTTAAGGAGCCAGCAAAAAAGTGAAGAGAAAGGAAAGCACAAAAGCACCTTGTCTTACTAAGCACTGGAAAGGGCAGCCGGCAACCGGACGTCAAAGTGGAAAAGCAGCTAGTGAGAGGCCTGTCTCTGCCTACAGCCACACCACCCTGAACATGCCCGATCTTGTCTGATCTTGGAAGCTAAGCAGGGTTGAGCCTGGTTAGTACTTGGATGGGAGACCACCTGGGAATACCAGGTGCTGTAGGCTTTTGCTTTTTCTTACTTCCACCAGCAGGGGTCACTCTCCTCTATGCCTTTTTTCCATTCCTTTTTTCACAAGCGCACACATGCTCCTTTCTTCTTTTCATTTGCTTTCTCTCTTGCGCTATTTAATCCTTGCAAAATACCAGCATCCTTCTCATCACCGTGGGCCTCCAGCATTGTTGCTTATTTACTTTTAATACAGGCTTCTTTTCACCAGGACCAGCGACTCCCGCATGACTGGAGGCAACCACCGCTGACCTGGAGGCAACCACCGGTAACCTGGAGGCCAGTTTACAGCACAACCCAAGCAAAACACCTTTGCAGGCCACACGACCCCCCCGAAGAGCAGCTCAAATTCACTCGCAACCATCTCACCCTCTTCCTTCATTCACTCCTGGGCGTTTCGCTCCACCCCAAGTTGCTGGTCCAGCTTGCTCTTTCTGTCACATCCCCGCGATGAACGGTTTAGCCTGCAGGAGACCCTGCGCCGAGCCATTTTTAAACACATCTGATGCGGCAGGTGTTTCATTGCTCAACAAACAACACCTATAGGGACGGCACAGCCTATGCATCGGTCCTTCGGAGACCGCCCCAGAACGGCCAGAGTTCTCGTCCCCACGCGAGCCTGAGGAAGGCTGGCCGGGCGATGGGCCAAGCAGCGTCTACTGGCCATACCATCTTGGATACGTCCGATCTCGGAAGCAAAGCAGAGATGGGTTTGGAAATAATTGGTTGGGACACCTCCTGAGAACACCAGGTATTGTAGACAATTTTGATGACGTTTTGCCATCTTGCCCAGCTCGGCTAGCATTGAGTGGCGCCTTGCTGGACACCGACCTTACGTAAAGTAGAGGCTGGAAGTCCCAAGCCTCCCAAGCCCCCCAAGACCTCTAAGATAAGGACGCAACCCCGCCGCCTCTACCAGGCCTCACACCGAGCTCCTTGCCACGGCTAGGAGTGCTTATTGACCCCGCAGCCGGCCGTATGCAAATGATGGCGTTAAAAGCATCTCGCGCTGTGAAGGGGCCAGGCTTTCAGCAGCTGCCCAGGGGATGGTTTTAGAGGGCGACCGCCTAACGAGGGCCAGCAAAAGTAACGTCTTCTTCTTCAAAGAAGCTTGTGTAACTAACCCAATCAGACAGCTGCCCAGGAGCTAACCTCAGTGCTAGGAAGGAGCGGGAGGGAATTGAGGGGGTGGTTCCTGCTAAGGCCCTGAAATAATAATAAGACAGGCAGGAGAGTCTGACGCATGGTGGCGGAAAAGCTGCAGGTGCAAATAGGGAATGTGGTCTCGTGCGAGCAACTTGTGCATGCTCGCTGTGTGTGAGTGTGCGCTTCCTAGGTACGGCGAGCTGCAGACAGTCAAAAGGGTTGCTCCCTTTCATTAAAAGTTAATCCCCGGCTGCAGGCTATTAGAAAGCAACTAACCGCGCTCTACTCACCCTACCCAGGTCTACCGGTGAGTCTCGCCGCTGCTCCCGGCCTGTGGCATTGGCCGCGACGGTGACGTTCCGTCGACAGCGCGGCAGCCGATCAGTGAGCTCAGCGGCTCTGAGTGGGGCGTTCTGTCTACAAGACCTTTTTAAGGAGCCAGCAAAAAAGTGAAGAGAAAGGAAAGCACAAAAGCACCTTGTCTTACTAAGCACTGGAAAGGGCAGCCGGCAACCGAACGTCAAAGTAGAAAAGCAGCAAGTGAGAGGCCTGTCTCCGCCTACGGCCACACCACCCTGAACACGCCCGATCTCGTCTGATCTTGGAAGATAAGCAGGGTTGGACCTGGTTAGTACTTGGATGGGAGACCGCCTGGGAATACCAGGTGCTGTAGGCTTTTGCTTTTTCTTACTTCCACCAGCAAGGGTCACTCTCCTCTATGCCTTTTTTCCATTCCTTTTTTCACAAGCGCACACATGCTCCTTTCTTCTTTTCATTTGCTTTCTCTCTTGCGCTATTTAATCCTTGCAAAATACCAGCATCCTTCTCATCACCGTGGGCCTCCAGCATTGTTGCTTATTTACTTTTAATACTAGGCTTCTTTTCACCAGGACCAGCGACTCCCGCATGACTGGAGGCAACCACCGCTGACCTGGAGGCAACCACTGGTAACCTGGAGGCCAGTTTACAGCACAACCCAAGCAAAACACCTTTGCAGGCCACACGACCCCCCCCGAAGAGCAGCTCAAATTCACTCGCAACCATCTCACCCTCTTCCTTCATTCACTCCTGGGCGTTTCGCTCCACCCCAAGTTGCGGGTCCAGCTTGCTCTTTCTGTCACATCCCCGCGATGAACGGTTTAGCCTGCAGGAGACCCTGCGCCAAGCCATTTTTAAACACATCTGATGCGGCAGGTGTTTCATTGCTCAACAAACAACACCTATAGGGACGGCACAGCCTATGCATCGGTCCTTCGGAGACCGCCCCAGAACGGCCAGAGTTCTCGTCCCCACGCGAGCCTGAGGAAGGCTGGCCAGGCTATGGGCCAAGCAGCGTCTAGTGGCCATACCACCTTGGATACGTCCGATCTCGGAAGCAAAGCAGAGATGGGTTCGGAAATACTTGGTTGGGACACCTCCTGAGAACACCAGGTATTGTAGACAATTTTGATGACGTTTTGCCATCTTGCCCAGCTCGGCTAGCATTGAGTGGCGCCTTGCTGGACACCGACCTTACGTAAAGTAGAGGCTGGAAGTCCCAAGCCTCCCAAGCCCCCCAAGACCTCTAAGATAAGGACGCAACCCCGCCGCCTCTACCAGGCCTCACACCGAGCTCCTTGCCACGGCTAGGAGTGCTTATTGACCCCGCAGCCGGCCGTATGCAAATGATGGCGTTAAAAGCATCTCGCGCTGTGAAGGGGCCAGGCTTTCAGCAGCTGCTCAGGGGATGGTTTTAGAGGGCGACCGCCTAACGAGGGCCAGCAGAAGTAACGTCTTCTTCTTCAAAGAAGCTTGTGTAACTAACCCAATCAGACAGCTGCCCAGGAGCTAACCTCAGTGCTAGGAAGGAGCGGGAGGGAATTGAGGGGATGGTTCCTGCTAAGGCCCTCAAATAATAATAAGAGAGGCAGGAGAGTCTGACGCATGGTGGCGGAAAAGCTGCAGGTGCAAATAGGGAATGTGGTCTCGTGCGAGCAACTTGTGCATGCTCGCTGTGTGTGAGTGTGCGCTTCCTAGGTACGGCGCGCTGCAGACAGTCAAAAGGGTTGCTCCCTTTCATTAAAAGTTAATCCCCGGCTGCAGGCTATTAGAAAGCAACTAACCGCGCTCTACTCACCCTACCCAGGTCTACCGGTGAGTCTCGCCGCTGCTCCCGGCCTGTGGCATTGGCCGCGACGCTGACGTTCCGTCGACAGCGCGGCAGCCGATCAGTGAGCTCAGCGGCTCTGAGCGGGGCGTTCTGTCTACAAGACCTTTTTAAGGAGCCAGCAAAAAAGTGAAGAGAAAGGAAAGCACAAAAGCACAAAAGCACCTTGTCTTACTAAGCACTGGAAAGGGCAGCCGGCAACCGGACGTCAAAGTGGAAAAGCAGCAAGTGAGAGGCCTGTCTCTGCCTACGGCCACACCACCCTGAACACGCCCGATCTTGTCTGATCTTGGAAGCTAAGCAGGGTCAGGCCTGGTTAGTACTTGGATGGGAGGCCGCCTGGGAATACCAGGTGCTGTAGGCTTTTGCTTTTTCTTACTTCCACCAGCAGGGGTCACTCTCCTCTATGCCTTTTTTCCATTCCTTTTTTCACAAGCGCACACATGCTCCTTTCTTCTTTTCATTTGCTTTCTCTCTTGCGCTATTTAATCCTTGCAAAATACCAGCATCCTTCTCATCACCGTGGGCCTCCAGCATTGTTGCTTATTTACTTTTAATACTAGGCTTCTTTTCACCAGGACCAGCGACTCCCGCATGACTGGAGGCAACCACCGCTGACCTGGAGGCAACCACCGGTAACCTGGAGGCCAGTTTACAGCACAACCCAAGCAAAACACCTTTGCAGGCCACACGACCCCCCCGAAGAGCAGCTCAAATTCACTCGCAACCATCTCACCCTCTTCCTTCATTCACTCCTGGGCGTTTCGCTCCACCCCAAGTTGCGGGTCCAGCTTGCTCTTTCTGTCACATCCCCGCGATGAACGGTTTAGCCTGCAGGAGACCCTGCGCCGAGCCATTTTTAAACACATCTGATGCGGCAGGTGTTTCATTGCTCAACAAACAACACCTATAGGGACGGCACAGCCTATGCATCGGTCCTTCGGAGACCGCCCCAGAACGGCCAGAGTTCTCGTCCCCACGCGAGCCTGAGGAAGGCTGGCCAGGCTATGGGCCAAGCAGCGTCTAGTGGCCATACCACCTTGGATACGTCCGATCTCGCAAGCAAAGCAGAGATGGGTTCGGAAATACTTGGTTGGGACACCTCCTGAGAACACCAGGTATTGTAGACAATTTTGATGACGTTTTGCCATCTTGCCCAGCTCGGCTAGCATGGAGTGGCGCCTTGCTGGACACCGACCTTACGTAAAGTAGAGGCTGGAAGTCCCAAGCCTCCCAAGCCCCCCAAGACCTCTAAGATAAGGACGCAACCCCGCCGCCTCTACCAGGCCTCACACCGAGCTCCTTGCCACGGCTAGGAGTGCTTATTGACCCCGCAGCCGGCCGTATGCAAATGATGGCGTTAAAAGCATCTCGCGTTGTGAAGGGGCCAGGCTTTCAGCAGCTGCCCAGGGGATGGTTTTAGAGGGCGACCGCCTAACGAGGGCCAGCAGAAGTAACGTCTTCTTCTTCAAAGAAGCTTGTGTAACTAACCCAATCAGACAGCTGCCCAGGAGCTAACCTCAGTGCTAGGAAGGAGCGGGAGGGAATTGAGGGGGTGATTCCTGCTAAGGCCCTGAAATAATAATAAGACAGGCAGGAGAGTCTGACGCATGGTGGCGGAAAAGCTGCAGGTGCAAATAGGGAATGTGGTCTCGTGCGAGCAACTTGTGCATGCTCGCTGTGTGTGAGTGTGCGCTTCCTAGGTACGGCGCGCTGCAGACAGTCAAAAGGGTTGCTCCCTTTCATTAAAAGTTAATCCCCGGCTGCAGGCTATTAGAAAGCAACTAACCGCGCTCTACTCACCCTACCCAGGTCTACCGGTGAGTCTCGCCGCTGCTCCCGGCCTGTGGCATTGGCCGCGACGCTGACGTTCCGTCGACAGCGCGGCAGCCGATCAGTGAGTTCAGCGGCTCTGAGCGGGGCGTTCTGTCTACAAGACCTTTTTAAGGAGCCAGCAAAAAAGTGAAGAGAAAGGAAAGCACAAAAGCACCTTGTCTTACTAAGCACTGGAAAGGGCGGCCGGCAACCGGACGTCAAAGTGGAAAAGCAGCAAGTGAGAGGCCTGTCTCTGCCTACGGCCACACTACCCTGAACACACCCGATCTTGTCTGATCTCGGAAGCTAAGCAGGGTTGGGACTGGTTAGTACTTGGATGGGAGACCACATGGGAATACCAGGTGCTGTAGGCTTTTGCTTTTTCTTACTTCCACCAGCAGGGGTCACTCTCCTCTATGCCTTTTTTCCATTCCTTTTTTCACAAGCGCACACATGCTCCTTTCTTCTTTTCATTTGCTTTCTCTCTTGCGCTATTTAATCCTTGCAAAATACCAGCATCCTTCTCATCACCGTGGGCCTCCAGCATTGTTGCTTATTTACTTTTAATACTAGGCTTCTTTTCACCAGGACCAGCGACTCCCGCATGACTGGAGGCAACCACCGGTAACCTGGAGGCCAGTTTACAGCACAACCCAAGCAAAACACCTTTGCAGGCCACACGACCCCCCCGAAGAGCAGCTCAAATTCACTCGCAACCATCTCACCCTCTTCCTTCATTCACTCCTGGGCGTTTCGCTCCACCCCAAGTTGCGGGTCCAGCTTGCTCTTTCTGTCACATCCCCGCGATGAACGGTTTAGCCTGCAGGAGACCCTGCGCCGAGCCATTTTTAAACACATCTGATGCGGCAGGTGTTTCATTGCTCAACAAACAACACCTATAGGGACGGCACAGCCTATGCATCGGTCCTTCGGAGACCGCCCCAGAACTGCCAGAGTTCTCGTCCCCACGCGAGCCTGAGGAAGGCTGGCCGGGCGATGGGCCAAGCAGCGTCTACTGGCCATACCACCATGGATACGTCCGATCTCGGAAGCAAAGCAGAGATGGGTTCGGAAATACTTGGTTGGGACACCTCCTGAGAACACCAGGTATTGTAGACAATTTTGATGACGTTTTGCCATCTTGCCCAGCTCGGCTAGCATGGAGTGGCGCCTTGCTGGACACCGACCTTACGTAAAGTAGAGGCTGGAAGTCCCAAGCATCCCAAGCCCCCCAAGACCTCTAAGATAAGGACGCAACCCCGCCGCCTCTACCAGGCCTCACACCGAGCTCCTTGCCACGGCTAGGAGTGCTTATTGACCCCGCAGCCGGCCGTATGCAAATGATGGCGTTAAAAGCATCTCGCGCTGTGAAGGGGCCAGGCTTTCAGCAGCTGCTCAGGGGATGGTTTTAGAGGGCGACCGCCTAACGAGGGCCAGCAGAAGTAACGTCTTCTTCTTCAAAGAAGCTTGTGTAACTAACCCAATCAGACAGCTGCCCAGGAGCTAACCTCAGTGCTAGGAAGGAGCGGGAGGGAATTGAGGGGATGGTTCCTGCTAAGGCCCTGAAATAATAATAAGAGAGGCAGGAGAGTCTGACGCATGGTGGCGGAAAAGCTGCAGGTGCAAATAGGGAATGTGGTCTCGTGCGAGCAACTTGTGCATGCTCGCTGTGTGTGAGTGTGCGCTTCCTAGGTACGGCGCGCTGCAGACAGTCAAAAGGGTTGCTCCCTTTCATTAAAAGTTAATCCCCGGCTGCAGGCTATTAGAAAGCAACTAACCGCGCTCTACTCACCCTACCCAGGTCTACCGGTGAGTCTCGCCGCTGCTCCCGGCCTGTGGCATTGGCCGCGACGCTGACGTTCCGTCGACAGCGCGGCAGCCGATCAGTGAGCTCAGCGGCTCTGAGCGGGGCGTTCTGTCTACAAGACCTTTTTAAGGAGCCAGCAAAAAAGTGAAGAGAAAGGAAAGCACAAAAGCACCTTGTCTTACTAAGCACTGGAAAGGGCAGCCGGCAACCGGACGTCAAAGTGGAAAAGCAGCAAGTGAGAAGCCTGTCTCTGACTACGGCCACACCACCCTGAACACGCCCGATCTTGTCTGATCTCGGAAGCTAAGCAGGGTCAGGCCTGGTTAGTACTTGGATGGGAGACCGCCTGGGAATACCAGGTGCTGTAGGCTTTTGCCTTTTCTTACTTCCACCAGCAGGGGTCACTCTCCTCTATGCCTTTTTTCCATTCCTTTTTTCACAAGCGCACACATGCTCCTTTCTTCTTTTCATTTGCTTTCTCTCTTGCGCTATTTAATCCTTGCAAAATACCAGCATCCTTCTCATCACCGTGGGCCTCCAGCATTGTTGCTTATTTACTTTTAATACTAGGCTTCTTTTCACCAGGACCAGCGACTCCCGCATGACTGGAGGCAACCACCGCTGACCTGGAGGCAACCACCGGTAACCTGGAGGCCAGTTTACAGCACAACCCAAGCAAAACACCTTTGCAGGCCACACAACCCCCCCGAAGAGCAGCTCAAATTCACTCGCAACCATCTCACCCTCTTCCTTCATTCACTCCTAGGCGTTTCGCTCCACCCCAAGTTGCGGGTCCAGCTTGCTCTTTCTGTCACATCCCCGCGATGAACGGTTTAGCCTGCAGGAGACCCTGCGCCGAGCCATTTTTAAACACATCTGATGCGGCAGGTGTTTCATTGCTCAACAAACAACACCTATAGGGACGGCACAGCCTATGCATCGGTCCTTCGGAGACCGCCCTAGAACGGCCAGAGTTCTCGTCCCCACGCGAGCCTGAGGAAGGCTGGCCGGGCGATGGGCCAAGCAGCTTCTACTGGCCATACCACCTTGGATACGTCCGATCTCGGAAGCAAAGCAGAGATGGGTTCGGAAATACTTGGTTGGGACACCTCCTGAGAACACCAGGTATTGTAGACAATTTTGATGACGTTTTGCCATCTTGCCCAGCTCGGCTAGCATTGAGTGGCGCCTTGCTGGACACCGACCTTACGTAAAGTAGAGGCTGGAAGTCCCAAGCCTCCCAAGCCCCCCAAGACCTCTAAGATAAGGACGCAACCCCGCCGCCTCTACCAGGCCTCACACCGAGCTCCTTGCCACGGCTAGGAGTGCTTATTGACCCCGCAGCCGGCCGTATGCAAATGATGGCGTTAAAAGCATCTCGCGCTGTGAAGGGGCCAGGCTTTCAGCAGCTGCTCAGGGGATGGTTTTAGAGGGCGACCGCCTAACGAGGGCCAGCAGAAGTAACGTCTTCTTCTTCAAAGAAGCTTGTGTAACTAACCCAATCAGACAGCTGCCCAGGAGCTAACCTCAGTGCTAGGAAGGAGCGGGAGGGAATTGAGGGGATGGTTCCTGCTAAGGCCCTCAAATAATAATAAGAGAGGCAGGAGAGTCTGACGCATGGTGGCGGAAAAGCTGCAGGTGCAAATAGGGAATGTGGTCTCGTGCGAGCAACTTGTGCATGCTCGCTGTGTGTGAGTGTGCGCTTCCTAGGTACGGCGCGCTGCAGACAGTCAAAAGGGTTGCTCCCTTTCATTAAAAGTTAATCCCCGGCTGCAGGCTATTAGAAAGCAACTAACCGCGCTCTACTCACCCTACCCAGGTCTACCGGTGAGTCTCGCCGCTGCTCCCGGCCTGTGGCATTGGCCGCGACGCTGACGTTCCGTCGACAGCGCGGCAGCCGATCAGTGAGCTCAGCGGCTCTGAGCGGGGCGTTCTGTCTACAAGACCTTTTTAAGGAGCCAGCAAAAAAGTGAAGAGAAAGGAAAGCACAAAAGCACCTTGTCTTACTAAGCACTGGAAAGGGCAGCCGGCAACCGGATGTCAAAGTGGAAAAGCAGCAAGTGAGAGGCTTGTCTCTGCCTACGGCCACACCACCCTGAACACACCCGATCTCGTCTGATCTTGGAAGCTAAGCAGGGTTGGGCCTGGTTAGTACTTGGATGGGAGACCGCCTGGGAATACCAGGTGCTGTAGGCTTTTGCTTTTTCTTACTTCCACCAGCAGGGGTCATTCTCCTCTATGCCTTTTTTCCATTCCTTTTTTCACAAGCGCACACATGCTCCTTTCTTCTTTTCATTTGCTTTCTCTCTTGCGCTATTTAATCCTTGCAAAATACCAGCATCCTTCTCATCACCGTGGGCCTCCAGCATTGTTGCTTATTTACTTTTAATACTAGGCTTCTTTTCACCAGGACCAGCGACTCCCGCATGACTGGAGGCAACCACCGCTGACCTGGAGGCAACCACCGGTAACCTGGAGGCCAGTTTACAGCACAACCCAAGCAAAACACCTTTGCAGGCCACACGACCCCCCCGAAGAGCAGCTCAAATTCACTCGCAACCATCTCACCCTCTTCCTTCATTCACTCCTGGGCGTTTCGCTCCACCCCAAGTTGCGGGTCCAGCTTGCTCTTTCTGTCACATCCCCGCGATGAACGGTTTAGCCTGCAGGAGACCCTGCGCCGAGCCATTTTTAAACACATCTGATGCGGCAGGTGTTTCATTGCTCAACAAACAACACCTATAGGGACGGCACAGCCTATGCATCGGTCCTTCGGAGACCGCCCCAGAACGGCCAGAGTTCTCGTCCCCACGCGAGCCTGAGGAAGGCTGGCCGGGCGATGGGCCAAGCAGCGTCTACTGGCCATACCACCTTGGATACGTCCGATCTCGGAAGCAAAGCAGAGATGGGTTCGGAAATACTTGGTTGGGACACCTCCTGAGAACACCAGGTATTGTAGACAATTTTGATGACGTTTTGCCATCTTGCCCAGCTCGGCTAGCATTGAGTGGCGCCTTGCTGGACACCGACCTTACGTAAAGTAGAGGCTGGAAGTCCCAAGCATCCCAAGCCCCCCAAGACCTCTAAGATAAGGACCCAACCCCGCCGCCTCTACCAGGCCTCACACCGAGCTCCTTGCCACGGCTAGGAGTGCTTATTGACCCCGCAGCCGGCCGTATGCAAATGATGGCGTTAAAAGCATCTCGCGCTGTGAAGGGGCCAGGCTTTCAGCAGCTGCTCAGGGGATGGTTTTAGAGGGCGACCGCCTAACGAGGGCCAGCAGAAGTAACGTCTTCTTCTTCAAAGAAGCTTGTGTAACTAACCCAATCAGACAGCTGCCCAGGAGCTAACCTCAGTGCTAGGAAGGAGCGGGAGGGAATTGAGGGGATGGTTCCTGCTAAGGCCCTGAAATAATAATAAGACAGGCAGGAGAGTCTGACGCATGGTGGCGGAAAAGCTGCAGGTGCAAATAGGGAATGTGGTCTCATGCGAGCAACTTGTGCATGCTCGCTGTGTGTGAGTGTGCGCTTCCTAGGTACGGCGCGCTGCAGACAGTCAAAAGGGTTGCTCCCTTTCATTAAAAGTTAATCCCCGGCTGCAGGCTATTAGAAAGCAACTAACCGCGCTCTACTCACCCTACCCAGGTCTACCGGTGAGTCTCGCCGCTGCTCCCGGCCTGTGGCATTGGCCGCGACGCTGACGTTCCGTCGACAGCGCGGCAGCCGATCAGTGAGCTCAGCGGCTGTGAGCGGGGCGTTCTGTCTACAAGACCTTTTTAAGGAGCCAGCAAAAAAGTGAAGAGAAAGGAAAGCACAAAAGCACCTTGTCTTACTAAGCACTGGAAAGGGCAGCCGGCAACCGGACGTCAAAGTGGAAAAGCAGCAAGTGAGAGGTCTGTCTCTGCCTACGGCCACACCACCCTGAACACGCCCGATCTTGTCTGATCTCGGAACCCAAGCAGGGTCAGGCCTGGTTAGTACTTGGATGGGAGACCACCTGGGAATACCAGGTGCTGTAGGCTTTTGCTTTTTCTTACTTCCACCAGCAGGGGTCACTCTCCTCTATGTCTTTTTTCCATTCATTTTTTCACAAGCGCACACATGCTCCTTTCTTCTTTTCATTTGCTTTCTCTCTTGCGCTATTTAATCCTTGCAAAATACCAGCATCCTTCTCATCACCGTGGGCCTCCAGCATTGTTGCTTATTTACTTTTAATACTAGGCTTCTTTTCACCAGGACCAGCGACTCCCGCATGACTGGAGGCAACCACCGCTGACCTGGAGGCAACCACCGGTAACCTGGAGGCCAGTTTACAGCACAACCCAAGCAAAACACCTTTGCAGGCCACACGACCCCCCCGAAGAGCAGCTCAAATTCACTCGCAACCATCTCACCCTCTTCCTTCATTCACTCCTGGGCGTTTCGCTCCACCCCAAGTTGCGGGTCCAGCTTGCTCTTTCTGTCACATCCCCGCGATGAACGGTTTAGCCTGCAGGAGACCCTGTGCCGAGCCATTTTTAAACACATCTGATGCGGCAGGTGTTTCATTGCTCAACAAACAACACCTATAGGGACGGCACAGCCTATGCATCGGTCCTTCGGAGACTGCCCCAGAACGGCCAGAGTTCTCGTCCCCACGCGAGCCTGAGGAAGGCTGGCCGGGCGATGGGCCAAGCAGCGTCTACTGGCCATACCACGTTGGATACGTCCGATCTCGGAAGCAAAGCAGAGATGGGTTCGGAAATACTTGGTTGGGACACCTCCTGAGAACACCAGGTATTGTAGACAATTTTGATGACGTTTTGCCATCTTGCCCAGCTCGGCTAGCATTGAGTGGCGCCTTGCTGGACACCGACCTTACGTAAAGTAGAGGCTGGAAGTCCCAAGCATCCCAAGCCCCCCAAGACCTCTAAGATAAGGACGCAACCCCGCCGCCTCTACCAGGCCTCACACCGAGCTCCTTGCCACGGCTAGGAGTGCTTATTGACCCCGCAGCCGGCCGTATGCAAATGATGGCGTTAAAAGCATCTCGCGCTGTGAAGGGGCCAGGCTTTCAGCAGCTGCCCAGGGGATGGTTTTAGAGGGCGACCGCCTAACGAGGGCCAGCAGAAGTAACGTCTTCTTCTTCAAAGAATCTTGTGTAACTAACCCTATCAGACAGCTGCCCAGGAGCTAACCTCAGTGCTAGGAAGGAGCGGGAGGGAATTGAGGGGGTGGTTCCTGCTAAGGCCCTGAAATAATAATAAGACAGGCAGGAGAGTCTGACGCATGGTGGCGGAAAAGCTGCAGGTGCAAATAGGGAATGTGGTCTCGTGCGGGCAACTTGTGCATGCTCGCTGTGTGTGAGTGTGCGCTTCCTAGGTACGGCGCGCTGCAGTCAAAAGGGTTGCTCCCTTTCATTAAAAGTTAATCCCCGGCTGCAGGCTATTAGAAAGCAACTAACCGCGCTCTACTCACCCTACCCAGGTCTACCGGTGAGTCTCGCCGCTGCTCCCGGCCTGTGGCATTGGCCGCGACGCTGACGTTCTGTCGACAGCGCGGCAGCCGATCAGTGAGCTCAGCGGCTCTGAGCGGGGCGTTCTGTCTACAAGACCTTTTTAAGGAGCCAGCAAAAAAGTGAAGAGAAAGGAAAGCACAAAAGCACCTTGTCTTACTAAGCACTGGAAAGGGCGGCCGGCAACCGGACGTCAAAGTGGAAAAGCAGCAAGTGAGAGGCCTGTCTCTGCCTACGGCCACACTACCCTGAACACACCCGATCTTGTCTGATCTCGGAAGCTAAGCAGGGTTGGGCCTGGTTAGTACTTGGATGGGAGACCACATGGGAATACCAGGTGCTGTAGGCTTTTGCTTTTTCTTACTTCCACCAGCAGGGGTCACTCTCCTCTATGCCTTTTTTCCATTCCTTTTTTCACAAGCGCACACATGCTCCTTTCTTCTTTTCATTTGCTTTCTCTCTTGCGCTATTTAATCCTTG